>NW_026570356.1:0-321517 GCF_019649055.1 Paramacrobiotus metropolitanus | reverse complement strand
GTCACAGGTATGCAACACTGCTAATAATAATCGAGAACAACTTAACAAAATTGTGAAGCTAGCGATTAGTGATAACGCTTATTGTATTTGCGCCAACACACATGATTTATGAAATTACGGGCGTATTCCCATTTCCCAATACAAACTAGCACTGTACTGTGAGACCGGGATCACTAGCGTTCACGTCAGTGGCGCTACACCTGTGGCGCTACGCCTTAGGATTACGTGTCTGTGTTGTGTCTCTTCTGATTGGCTTGCGTTTTGATAGTGGGCGCGGCATAGCACGTGCTGCACGGTGTTGCACACTGTTGAACGGGCTCTACGTTTTACGATCGAGCTGTGCCGATCACTTGTTGATTTCTGTTGTACAGACTTTCAATATTATTAAAAGTCAGCGATTTACGGTGCGACGTTTGTGTTTCCGCATAGCTCGCGATCCATATCGTATCGCTCACTTCCACGGGATAGATTCCGTTTCTGTCTCCGTATCTGGATCACAGTTGGATCTAGCATTAGATGGTAGCAGAGCCGACAGCGGTTCTCTGAATTTGATTTGATTTGTGTCAGGCAAAGTTGGCCTGTTATCTGATGTGAAACCCGACCAGTAAGGCACAGGTCTGTACCACAGCAAAGCGCAACACCACAAGCGGTGCAAGTTCCTCATCTGACGTGGATTTCCAGCCTTGTTTTTGGTGCAGCGTCTTCAGCGAAGACCTGTACTGTTGCAGGGACGGTGCAAGAGTTCAAGAGAGCAGTCCCCAGTGTTCCTCGGTGTAGAGTCTTCAGCGAAGACCTACACTGGTGTCACTGGTACTCGGCAAGGATTCAGCGAATCCTAAGCCGTGGGGCAGAAGCGCCGAAACGCCGAAAGGGGCGTACGGAAAAGACAGATCAGACTCCACCAAACTGGTGTAGAGCGTACAACTACTGTTGCTACGGCACAGCCGGCACAGTAGCATACAAAAAGCGGGCGGCACAACCGCTACGGAAAAGCGGCAGCGCGGGAACGGACGGTGGAGAAGAATTGGATCATCTGGATCACTTTCCCGTGGAACGGACGGTTAACAGGTAGAAAAACCGTTATTAATTACGGGATTGGCTAGTTGGTAAAATTGACAATTTCTATTGGTCCGTACTGAGCTGAGAATAGAAGTAGGCGGAGTTTTGCACGCGGCGCGCATGTCTGGCCGTTGACCGTGACGTCAGGCTAATATAAAATTTAAATGGTTTAACGTGATTGGTCAGTTACCTGAGCTGTGATTGGTTGAAATTTGAACTGAATAATTTGAGCTAGCTGACCAATAGGAACGAGGTAAACAACCTTAATGGGGATTTTCCGCTGAACTCTAGCTGTAATGGGAAATCTGATTTGAGATAAGATAATTGGGACGAAAAGTGACCTTTTAAGTTGAGACAAAGGAAAAGTGACCTTTGATCGAATTGAGCTTAAAAGTGACCTTTAACTAGAATTGAGTAGGAAAACGACCTTTTAACAGAAATTGAGTTGGAAAGTAACCTTTTGAGTTGAATCGAGTCGGAAAGTTACCTTTGAGATCAGAACGTGACCTTTGACTTTGAAAAGTGACCTTTACTGAAAAGCTGGAATTGACCAAATTGACCTATTTAAGTGACCTTTATGATCTGAAACTGACGAACGGTGACCTTTATCGAAGTGAAATTGAACTGAATAGTGGTACAGCGATATCAGCAGCTGTAGGATTTCATTCGCTAACGTGTTTCAAACTGTAAAAGCTGTTTCGAAGTTTTGTCCGAAAGTGACCTTTTAGGGCAAATCTCTCGAACTTTTTATCGAAAAAGTGACCTTTAAACGGGACTTAGTCGAAATTTTTCAGTCGAAAAGTGACCTTTAATAAGGACTTAGAAAATTTCGGAGGTACAGAGTGACCTTTAGGAAAATTGAATAAACCATACAATAACTTGTGTGTGAGAACAATTGCCAGGAGCGTCCAAGTTATCCGATCAACATGGACAAAGACCAAGAGGAACCTACATCCAACAGCAGTCAGGGAAGCAAAAGCTCCCGAAGCTCACAGCAAGGTGCACCAAATCCGTACAAAAAAGATTTGTACCCGTACTCGCCTCCGGTTGGACACGAGCGGAACACTCGAGCGCCCAAGGCATTCGAGAAGAAGGACTCACGAGGCTCTGATAGCACGTATCAGAAGGCGCTCGAGGCGGTCGCCAACCAGGAAAGTTCAAGTGACGACCAGAAGCACACTCCCGCGTCTGTGGCGGGAAGTGATCCGATGAACCAGATAAAGGTCACCGGGGAGGATAAGCCCACAGAAAGAAGAGCGGAACCAGTTGGAGCACCACAGTTGGATGCTACCACTATCGGAACTACCGAGCAGGATAAAATGTGAACCTGACTCAATCGGAGATGGAGAAGAAAAAGGTCACCGAAGAGGATCTGGCGGAACTGGGATTGAGTGACCTTTCGCTGAACGACAAAGCGGCAGACGATGACCTTTTTGCAACTCCAATGGTCTTAGATGAATCGAATGAATCGTATTTCACGGATGATGAAACGACGATGAATATGTTTTTCCAATCTGCGATGAGACTAGCTGACCGTGCTGAAGGAATGACACCTTTCAAGGACATACCGGAACACCTTATCGAACGGACGCAAACTGGAAAGGTCATCAACGTACGACCGCCATCACCGAACAGTCCCACGTCAACTCTGAAAAGACGTGTAACGGAGTTGGAAGAGGAACTCGAAGTGAAGGAGGGTCAGGTGATGAAAAAGAGGCAGGAATACCAAAATCAGATGGGATCCCTCAACGCTCGTATTTATGAATTGGAGCAGCAACAGGCTTATTTGGAGAGCACAGCAGAAGAATGGAAGGTGAAATACGAAAAAAAAAGGAAATGGCAGAAGAATATTTGAAAATGGTAGATGATAGAGAAATGGAAGGTCATCTTGCAGTCAGTGACCTTAACGAGAGTATGTCGGAAGAGTCGGCGGAAAGGTCACGGCACTTAGCCGAATTGAAGGACGAATGTGACCAGTTGCGTCAAAAGGTCACTGAAGCCGAAACTAAACGGGACGAGTACGCGACCAAATTCGCAGAGGTCACACAACGGTTGACAACATTGGCGACGGAGACGTTCAAACTAAGGAATGACCTGAAGCTACGGGAGGAGGCTGTCAGTACTCTGCAACTCGAATCGAAAGGTCATCAGGAACGGGCGGACGAAGCTGAGAAGTTGCGCAATGATGCAATCAAGGCGATGCAAGAGGCAAGAGACATTACAGCTACTGAAGGAGAACGCCTGAAAGAAGAAATCAAAAAGGTCAACCAGGAGAACGAAAAGGTCACAGAAGACATTGAAAAGGTCACTAAGGAAGGACTCAAATGGCAGAAGGAAGCACGGCGACTGGACACGATGGTCACAACATTGGAGCTGAAGGACAAAGAGTGGCAACAACAGGTCGCTCAAAAGAGTCAGGAAATTGCAAAGCTGAACACTGACCTCGTCGAGATGACCACCACAGCATTGGCAAAAGATGATGAGTTGATCGCGATCAAGGATCAGTTGAGATCAGCCGCTGGGCAGTATCAGCAACTCGAAAATGAAACGAGTGAGCTGGTCGAGCACATCAAAAAGATGGAACGGGAAAATGAAAAGGTCAGCCAGCACGAGTCTTTTAAACTGCAGGAACACTTACGAAAGGTCAACTTGGAAAATTCTGATCTAAAGAGAGAAAGAGAAGAACTTCAACTGAGAACTAAACGATTGGAAGATGAGAACAAGGCGCTCCAGACGTCTAACAAGCACAAAGATGAACAACTCCTACAATACGGAGTTAAAACGGCAACAATGGAGCCCCCTCCGCCCAGTTACAGCAAGGCGCATGAAACGGGCACGGGCAAAAGCTTCCACTTTGACATGCCGCTACGATTTGGTACGGGCAAAGGAAGCGTCAAAAATGAAAGGGACGGTGAAAAGGGCAAAGAAGACAAAGAGCCACCTTCGGAAAGTTACCCGCATATGAGTCGAGGTGACCCTTCACAATTTCCTCCGCACATTGAAACAAATGTGTTCATCGATGAAGGACGACGGGACAGACCCCCCAGCCGGCAGGAACGTCCAAGGAAATCCCGTTATGGAAAGGCGAAACGAAATCAAAGCGATGATGGAAGTAGCGAAGAAGACGATGACCAGAGAGCAGAAAATACAGCGGTGCAATTGACAAAAGCACTCAACTCGATGGCCAGGAAAACACCACTCATGACCTTTGACGGCAGTCGTGACACAGTGAGTGGGTGGACACGATTGGTGAAAGAAACCCAAAGGACTTACCAGCTGACGGACGACCAAATCATGATTGAGATAGCCAGTGCGGTGAAAGGTCCTGCCAAAACTTGGTTTGAAGGAGAAAAGGACATCGCAGCAGAAGACGGGATCGAATACTCAATAACCGAATGGATGGACAAATTTAAAGATGAATACGGTGACCGAGATGAAGAAGTCCTAGGCTTACGTGAGGCCTACGCAAGGAAATTTGAACTCGGAAAAGAATCGCTTGATCAATACTATCAAGCGATGATGCGGTTTAAGGCAAAGAGAATCATTACTGAGAAACAGGCCGTGGGCTTCTTAATCGAAGGATGTAGAGTCGACAATGAGCTCTACAAAGCCCTGCGTATACAAAAGTGCAAGACGCCAACGGACGTGAAGGATTTGTTCCGACATTGGGCCACCGGCGAAGAGAAATATAAGGCGCCTAAAGGTCAACGTAACCAGGAATACGTGACCATCCGCCAAGGCCAAGTCGAAAATGTGCCGCAACAGAGAATGGCAGCTGCACCAGTTCAGCAACCAGTTGAATACCGAGAGGAGACTCCGGTTAGAGAGGTCACAGAAAAGGTGACCTTTATCGACAGTCAGACGGGACAACCGATAACATATGCGATGGTGGCGGCGATACAGGCAGCAGCTCAAGCGAGACCAGTAGCCCAGAATGTGGCTCCCCAGAATGTAGCTCCACCTGCACCACAGAATATGGTCCCTATGAATGTCGTGTTACCACAACAAGGAGGGGGTAACGGAAACTTCGGCGGAAATGGATACGGAAATGGAAACTGGAATGGAGGTCAAGGGAACTTCCAGAATCAGGGACGAGATCAAGGTCAAGGAAACTTCAGAGGGAATCAACAGCAAAATCAAGGGTCACGAACCGAATTCAAGTTCCAGATGATTGATGGATGGGTGGCGAACAACGTGCAGATGTGCCAGTACTGTATGTACGGCAACCATCAGACACAGGGGTGCAAGTTCGCCAATACACCACCAGAACAGAACCCGAATCTGTTTGCCTTTAACGAGTGGCAACGCCTCCGAGCTATAGGTGGCTGGCGCCCAGCGGTCGCAAACGGATATGACCTTATCGCCCAACGGTACCAGCACAAAGCGAACTTCCAAAACCAACAAGGCAATGGAAATGGTAATTACGGAAATGGAAATGGCGGTGGCCAGAATGGCGGCTTCGGTCGTGGGGGCTTCGGCCGCGGCGGCTTCAGAGGAAGGAACAGAGGCTATGGCCGCGGAAATTTCAGAGGAGGCCAGAACAACGGAGGCGGCCAAGGAAACTACCAACAGGGCGGCGGCCAGTACAATAACGGCAATGGACAGAATCCTAACCCGGCAAACGATATCGGACAACAACAAAGAAATGTGCAAGGAAATGTGCAGGGCGCGCAACAAGGCGGGGCGCCGGTTCAGGGAAACGGGCAAGATCAGTAGGCACCGGTGAGCCTACTGATCGACCCGACCCTAAACCACCGGATAAAAAGGGAACGGAAAGGTCACCACTGCAGAATGGTACTGCAGTGAATGTGACCACTGCAACGGCTATATGGATGCCGTCAGCGAAAAAGCAAAATGGACCGGCTATATGGATGCCGCAACCACAAGAAACGGCTAGATGGATGCCGCCACAGCAAAGAGAAACGGCTATATGGAAGCCGTCATCGCAAAGAGGAAATGGAACGGTTATAGGGATACCGTCACAAAGTGAAAGGTCACCGCAGAATGGTACTGCGAGTGGAAGCGTGCAACGGAACCAAAGGTCACCGCAGAATGGTACTGCGAGTGGAAGCGTGCAACGGGACCAAAGGTCACCGCAGAATGGTACTGCGAGTGGAAATTGTCGTGACGGTAGCGCGACACTGCAAAAAGTGCAGCAAAACCAAAGGTCACCGTACTGCAGCGAAGAAGTGTTAGCGCAACGACGCGCACAACGGAACGCAAAGATTAAACAGGCGCTGCTGAATCAGAAGAAACCGCAGAACGACACTGCGCAAGAAGAAAACGAGCAGCATGCGAAATTCCGAAAATTTTTGGCAGTAAACGATAAGACGAATGAGCCAAGTTGCGATTGTTACGGGGAGCCAAAGCCAAAGTTTTGGAATTGTTCAGAAGACGAAGAGAAGCGAATAAGGCAAGAATGGATTAAGCAGAATATCACCGTCATTAGTAAAGATGAAAGGTCACCTTCTGTTGGAAAAGTCCAAGTGAAAGGTCAAGGAGCGAGTGTGAATGTTAAAGGTCACGGCGACAGCGTCGTGTTAAAAGGTCAAGAAACAGACTTGACACTGCGAACAGCGCAGCAAAAGAATAATGAAATGGCACAGAACTCCGACGACTCACTTGTTGATGCAGTAACTCTGCAACAGAAGGAAAAGTGGCAAAAGTGGCCTACAGACCGAATGGCAATCACGGGATGTGGGTACCCGTAACACCGAAAGCGAAGCAGAAAGCGAGAATGTCACAAGAGGATTACTGGGATATGCAACAGTTGAGAACGCAATGTGAAAGAAAGCGATTAGAAGAGTTGGTTACCGGGAAACCAGCGCAAAGGTCGTCGAACCCGGTCCCAGCATTCAACGCAGAGGAATATAAGAAGACATGCGCTGACTGGAATTATTCACGCAATGCTCCGCCACAGGATAAACCGCCGAATTATGGAGAAAAAGTCCCCATACAAAAGCTGACAAACGGCGGATTTGTCATGAAGCGCAACGAAAGGTCACAGAACTTAGCGCAAAATGAACAAAAAGGACGGTCAAATGAGATGGCGCAAACGCAACAGAGTAACGCAGTTGAAAGGTCACGGGACTTATCGGAAGCACTGCAAAAGAATGCCAATGACAAGTCAACAACCCGAACAGACGGAATGTCTTCACAAATCGACCCGACGAAAACAAACAATGAAGTATCTGCAAAAGTGATGCAATGGATGACCGAAAAAGGATATGACATGGTTGCATATGAAAGGTCACCAGATGAGATGAAAGACAGTGAAGCAGATGAACTGAAGCAATCGGACCAAATAACAAGTGAAGTCATTGAGAAGCTGAGAGATAAACGAAATGAAAATCGCAAAGAGGAGCTGATCCATCAAACGATAAATGAAGTGACAAAAGGTCACACAGGTGGCACAAAAGCAAATGAGCAATTGCAGAATGCTGAAAAGGTCACCAGTGGTAAAATGACTACAGAGAAGCAAATAAATAAAGAAAAGCCGCGAAAATATTACGATGTTCGAATCGACGTGCCACACAGGATCGACAAGTTGAGCGAGATACTGAAAGGTCACAGCACTCCAGCAAAAGGACAAGTGCTTCCCGATATGGATCCGGGACCAGTGTCGCTCATTCCTGTGACATGCAAGATTCACACGTTAAAGATTCAAAATGGAAAACTGCCTAAAAGAATTGAAGCGTATACACACGAAGTGAAAGTGGGAGACATAAAGGTCAACGCAATGTTGGACACCGGCGCTGAGACATCGCTGATCAGCAAACCGTTTTGCGAGAAGAATGGACTTCATATGCTCCCATTGCCACCAGATAGACTGGTGAAAATAAACGGAATTAACGGAACGTCAGGATTCCTGGTGACGCATTACTGTGTAGCACCAGTGACCTTACGAAAGAAAACTAGCGAGCATTCTTTCTACGTCCGACCGAAGTGTGATGACGTACAGGTGTTATTGGGATTTGACTTTTTGGAAAAGAAATTTGTACTGATGGATAATGAAGGGGAAGAAGAAAAAGAAGATGACCCCAAACCAGTTGCCAAAGTTCAAGTTGGAAAGGTCACCGAACTTGTAAAACAGACGGGAAATGCTCAAATGGTTAATAAAACGCTAATCCCAGTACCAGAGGCACCGGGAAACGAAAAGAAAAAGATGACGCGAAAAGAATTGTCACCATTTGAGCAGTTGCAAATGATTCAGCAGGAGATCGAAAACACGTTAAAACGGACAATGCTGACACAAAAGGGAAGAGAAAAGGTCATCCCAGTACCAGAGGCACCGGGAATGACGAGAGTGCAGCAGAACGAGATTAGCCAACGGATGATCCCGGTACCAGAGGCACCGGAGAAGATTAGCGAAAGCGTAAATGTCAAAAAAGTCAACAAAAGGAAAAAGGAACCACTCGCGCCAGACATGGATGAGGCGATCATATTTCTCTCGGACGGGAGAAGTATGATCGCAGATGACTGTGAACAAGGAGCCACAGAAAATGGAAATGTCGAAAAAGTTATCCCAGTACCAGAGGCACTGGGAAAGGAAGACGAAAGGTCACCAGCGACTGAGAACTTGGAACCAGAACGTACTTCGAACCTTTTCGAACCACGACCTGCTACCGAAAGGTCACCAACGCTCGAAGAGATAATTGCCACACAGAAAGAAGCGGCAGTTGCAGCGAAACAATCGCTTGTGCCAGACATGGAGTGGGCAAAGCCTATCCCAGTACCAGAGGCACTGGGAATAAAGACGGCTAAAGTATCGAAGGAAAAAAAGAGTGAAAGATTACGAGTTTTGAAACGGATAGCCGAAGAGGAGCAGATGTTCACAAGTGAAATTCGTAACAAGGCGCTCGAACAGTTGAAAGGTCACCGAACACAACAACAACCAGAGGTCATCGACATATCCTCTGAGGACAAAAGCGTGACCCAAATTGAATGTGAGGAAGATACCACAGTACAGGAACAGGTTAAACCTCAAGCGAGTCAAAGGAAATTAACTCCAGAAGAACGAGCCGGGAGTTGTCACCACGGTTACTTTGAGGATCCGTGCAGGGTGCAACCACAATAGGAATGCGCGGAATGTTGTGAAAATGCCTCTCGAGATGACCTTTCAGAATGGCCGAAATGTAACGCCGCATTAGCAGACCTTAAAGGTCATGCCCAAAAGGAAGTGAAAAGCATCATGCGGACAAACGAAATGTGGAAACCACACATCGAACGGTATCATTGGAATAGATATCGAACGTGGTTGTCATGCGTGGAAAGTTTTATAATCGGAAGAGGCAGATGGCTAAACCATTGGTTGCAACGTGTGGAGAAAGGAATCCAAGATCCTCTCGATCCGGTAGCAACAGAAAGGAGATTTGAACGAGAGATAGAAGAGATGACCGAAGAAGGAGAAATGTGGGAAGAAGCGAGAGTTGACCTTTTCTGGGACTTCCGTGTGAACCACATGTATAAAGGTGAAGGAAGGACGATTATCTTCCCGGCAGGACTTGGTACACCTGTCTACGAATCACTTGAAGTATACTACAACGCGTTAAAAGAGGGGAACGAAAACATATTCCAAAAATACTGCAATAAATTCGAAGAAGAGATCCCCAGATTCGACGTAAAAGAGATGCGAGAATTACAAGTAACCCGGAAAAAAAGGTTACCGGGATTAATGCAAAAGAAAAAGGTGACCTTTGCACCAGATCCAGTTGGAGTGGACTACCCCGAACGAGGCGGTGATATATGGTGCATGTATGAAACGATTCCAAATGATGAATGGGTCACCGAAGAGCTGATGGCAAACTGCATCTTTGTTGGTCCTAAACGACCTAAAGGTTACGAAACAGTTCAACAGGATGAAGCCGATAAAGGGACTGTCAAAGAAGCAGAGAAAGAGGAACCAGTTAAAGAGATAGCCGAAGGACAATCGAATGAAACAGAAGAAATTTCAAAGTCGGCTTTCGATATTGCGCAGATGTTAACGGACAGAGGTGAAATGTGGAAAAGGTTTAAAGAGGAAGTTGAAAGGATATCGAACGAACAACAAAACCCAGTAACTGAGGCAAAAAACGGGGAAAGGTCACTCGATAACGGTGAGGAATGTCCGCCGGTCGAGTTGACCGAAAAGCCATTGACGAGCCTTAAAATAATAAATGAATTGGAAAAGTCAAAATCGGACGAGGAAAGGTCAAACTCCGACCAATCAGAAAGGTCACCAGCGAGAATCCGAGTAGCAAGGAGTCACCCAAGAGTCGCCGCACGAAATGGGCGAAAGGCAAAAGAAGGGGACAAACCTCTGCTCAAAAATTCGAAAGTGAAAAAACTTAGCGATTTACGGGAAAACGAAAGTGACCTTTCATCAGAAGATGAAGGAGTTGATGAGCGCCCACTCGAAAAGACTGACAAAGGTCAAGCTACTGTGCAAGATTACGAGAGCAGTAACTCGGACTCCGAGTGGACGAGTTCAAGTGATAACTCAACAACTTCGGAAGATTCAGGTGTAAGTGACCTTTCAGAACAAGAAGATTTAATGGACTTGGATGAAGATGACGAAGTAGATGAGGAAAAAGAAAAGGATATTAAAGTCAGAAGATTGAAAGTGGAAAAAGCTAGAATGTCGAAGGACGTGATCAAAGTTTACAGCGACCAGCGAATCAAATTGAAACCGTCAAATTGCACACGTGTAAAGGTCAAGATGGGAAAATATGCACCGGCCCAAAACAAGTTGATGTTTACACCGGTCCCACAAGTGGAAAATGAAGTTCAACCATTGGCAGGAGTGACGGACCATAGAGGAAAATACTTTGAAATCGTCATTGCGAATCATAGTAGCAAATACCGGATCGTGAAGAAAAATCAGCTACTCGGCTATGTTGAGCCGTATGAACATATGGAGAGTGTAAAGGTCAACGCAGGGACAGTAAAAAACGTACTCGAAGACCCTGAGGTGGACGATACAACGAAAGCTGAACTGAAAAAGATAATCGAAAACTTGAAGTTGGGACCTGACCTTACCCAAGAGCAGAAAAACGACGTGTATAACGCGTTCTGGGAATTCTGGAAGGTCTTACCCACATCAAAGAAACCGTATGGAGATGTAAAAGGGGTCACTCACGTAATTGACACGGAAGATGCAAAGCCAGTTAAGTGTAACCCGGCCAGAACGAGTTGGACAGGCCGTGAGTTTATAACGAAGCATATTGAGGAGATGTTGGCACAAGATGTGATCGAACCGTCAGATGCCGAGTGGAGTTTTCCAGTCGTGCTGGCAGTAAAGAAAAATGGCGACGGAACAATGGGGACAAGATTTTGTGTCAACTATATCATGCTTAACAAGTTAACAAGAAAGAACAACTATCCGCTACCGAACCCAGATGAATTGCTCGACGCGTGCGCAGGCAATAAATATTATGGAAAAATGGATCTACAAAGTGGATTCTGGCAGATCCCAATGGATCCGGCGTCTATCAACAAGACGACCTTTGCAACGCAAGATGGAATGTACCGGTTTAAACGAATGCCATTCGGAGTGTGCAACGGACCAGCAACATTCCAGTTGTGCATGGACAAAGTACTCTCAAAAGCGAAAAGAAAGGGTTGCGTTTTCGGGTACATTGATGACGTTATCTTCGCTGGAAAAACTTGGGAAATTTTCATGCAGAACTTGAGAAACGTCCTAATGAGCCTGGTCGAAGCGGGATTCACAATAAAGCCAACGAAATGTGAATTCGGAATGAGACAAATGGGATTCCTGGGTCACATACTCAGTGAAGACGGAATTCGCATGGATCCGGAAAAGGTCACCGCGGTCTCAGAGTTTAAACGGCCTCAGACAGAAAGGCAATTAAGGTCATTCCTTGGACTGGCGAACTATTACCGCAAATTCATAATGGGATATGCACAGAAGACCTGCCACCTATACGAGTTGCTGAGACAAGACAAGCACGTGAAAAAGGACTGGACGAAGGTACATAAAGATGAGTTCAACAGTTTGAAACAGTTGTTATGTGAAGGTCCAGTACTGGCAAAGTTTGACCCCGCAAAACCGACCGTTATTGAATGCGACGCGAGCAAAGAGGGAATTGGAGCCGTACTGTCACAGGATGGACATCCAATCGCATATGCGAGTCGCGTTCTGCATGGAGCCGAGAAAAATTACGGCGTAACGGAATGGGAATGTCTGGCAGTAGTATTCGCTGTCAGGAAATTCAAACCGTACACTGATTACGCGGAATTTACCGTAAGGACGGATCATCAGGCGCTGACCAATTTGTTAAGGTCGGAGACGAACAAAGTTGGAATGAACCCGCGCTTGACAAGATGGGCAATGGCCTTGCAAGGTCACCAGTTCAAAATTGAATACAAACCGGGAAAGTACTGCGACAATGCGGACGCGTTATCAAGAGCACCAATTGAAGGCCCGACGTGTCAAGAAGAGGAATTCGATGAGATTCCAAACTTCGAGGATTATAAGAAGGAATTCGACACGAAGGAACCAGCAATTGAAATTGGACAACTGTTTCTGCAGATGGTGGAACAGAGAGAAAAACGATTAAAGGTCACTTCAGCTACGGCGAACGAGTCGGCTGAAAACGAAGCAAAAGTGAACCGGGTGAAAAGTTGGTTGCCCACCGTCAGTGACTTAAAGGTCACCGGACTTGACGCGGAATCTAAAACGCAGAACGGAAAGGTCACTGGACTTGATAAAGCAGCGGAAAAGGGAGATGACCTTTGGGAAACGGACAAAGTGACACAAGCATTGAACGAATGTCCGATTAAGTTGCTGAGATTCCCAAAACAGACGAAAAAGAGGTACAAACCGCTACCACGATGCAAGGTCATCAGAGATTGGAACGAACTCAGTACAGCAACAGTTCGTATCGTTAACTTGCAAGGAGACGAAGAAGACGAAGTTGATTCAAATTTGCAGTTGAGGAATAAACAGTTGAAAGATCCCCATCTGGCAATGATTATAGATGAATTGGAATATCTACCAGACGCGGAAACAAGATCGAAATTCGAAGTGCACTACCAGTTATGGAACGGTATATTATACCGCGTAAAGGACAAAAATGGGAGACTTGAAAGGTCATATGTGGTACCGTTGTCAATGCGAAAAGCGATAATCCACGCATTGCACGACGAGAAAACAGCGGGACATCTGGGATTCGAAAAGACATTATCTGCAATCCGACTACGATATTACTGGGACAGGATGAGTACAGATGTGAAGAATTACATTCTCGTCTGCCAAGGATGTCAGTTTCGTAAAACACCGAGGAAATGCCCGCCAGGAAAATTGCAAGAGATTAAAGTCGGACATCCGTTCTTCCGGGTGTATGCTGATCTCAAAGGACCTTTGCTACCGACGAAGAAACGCGGATATAAATACATAGCGGTGTTCATTGATCAACTGACGAAATATGTGATTGCGGTACCAATGAAGACAGCAACGGCTAAAGAATTCGCTAAAGTGTTCGTGAAGCACGTGATATTGGTACACGGAGCACCGCACATCCTGCATACGGATCGCGGACGACACTTTAGAGCTGAAGTATTGACAAAGGTCACCAATGTGTTTAAGATTAAACACACATTCGGAACCGCATATCACCCAGAAGGTCAAGGCCAAGTTGAAAGGCAGATGCAGACAATTGCGGATGGCTTGGCGCAATACCTGAAAGCGGGAAATGAAAGAAAGTTTAACAAGTACCTCCCATATGTTATTTCGGCGATGAACCGAGTCGTACACGCCACAACTGGATATTCAGCATACTATATGCTACACGGCAGAGAAATGACAATGCCGGAGGACGTGGTCACAAAAACGAATATCCCAGACGATTATGGGACTCCAGATGAATGGGTGGAGACCATGAAAAGGAACCTGACCTTTGCAGAAGAAGTGGCGAAATGCAATATCAAAGATGCATACGAGAAGAATGCCGAAATTTACAATAAGAAGAAATCGGAGCCGAACTTCAAAGTGGGCGACCTTGTACTGATACGATTACCAAAGGATACGAAACAAGGGAAGAAAGAGAACCAGTCGGACTTTAAGTCGAAATATGATAAAGTGTGGAAGATTCTAAGTTTCCGCGAACAAACGAAGCTGAGGTCATTGAGCAGAACCCTAAGAAGGAGGCAGACTTAAAGGTGGTTTCGATCGACCGATTAAAGCTCTTGCATCCGCCATTACCTGAGGAAAAAGATTCGCAAAAAGTATCAGAGCGTACCTCGAATTTTTTCGAACCACCTCTGCTACCTGAAGTAGAACAAGGAACAGTAGAACGAGTAACGGAGCGTACTCAAAAAGACTCGGCAGAATCTTTTTTCGAACCACCTCTGCTTCCCCAAACGGAGAAAGCTAACGGAAAAGAAAATGAATCAGAGCGGAGCCCGAAAAATGACTCAGTCACACAACAAAAGCCATTTTTCAAACCACGCACTCTGCTACCTGATATGAGTGGAGATAAACCGAGGAAGAAGAGAGGAAGACCCAGGAAAGAAGACAAAGATTTCGAGACAGCATTTACAAAAAAGTTGAACGCAGAAGCTGGAAATTTGGCAGAAAGGTCACCAGCTTTCGGAGAAGAAATCGAAGTAGCAGGACGCGCTTCGCAAAAGGATTTCGAACCGAATCAAAAGCCTTTTTTCGAACCACGTACTGCTACCGGAGACAAAGATGACCTTTTGAAACAGCAAGTTGGCGCTGGAATATCAGAGCGCGATCCGAATTTTTTCGAACCACGCACTGCTACCGGCAATGAGAATGACCTCATAAGGAAGAGAGATGAGGAAATAGAGGCGGTCAAAACAAAGGCAGAACAATTGGGCCGCGATATAGCGAAAGCAATCAATGAGCGAAAGGTCAAGCAGAAGAAGAAGAAACCAACTCCTACGGAACTGCTAACCCAGAAAGGCGAACCTGAGGACGCAGCCGAGAAAGAACTCCTTGATCGGATAACTAAAGGACGCGAAAACAAATAACCCACATAAATATGTTAAATGGGGCTCACTTCAGTAAAGATAGAAGTTCGGAAGGCGTAAAGGTCATACGAAGCACACCAGCCAAGCGTTGTCGTTTTCGTTGATAGTGTAAAGGTCATCAAACTGTTAAAAGTGTTAAAAGGTCAAAAGTCACCGAAACGGATGTCAGAAAGGACATCATGGATGAAAAATCAACAGAAAGGTCCTCCAGGCGAAAGGTCATCAGACTCTAACATAATTATACGAGAGAAGCGAAAGGTCAATCGAAAGGTCAAGATAATTCAACCCAAATTCAAATGAACAACGAAAAGGTCACAAAATTCGGAATCATCAGAAAGGTCGAAAGGTCCTCAAATTCGTCAGGACGGTCTTCATAAAGGTTATCCGGGACGAAAGGTCATCAGAAATTGTCGCCCAGTCGAAAGGTTGTGAAATTGACGGAAGAACAAACGGAAGAAGTGAACGATCATTCGAAAGGTCACTAGACTCCAACTGGAATTCAAACTAAAAAGAAAAGGTCAAGAGGATTTGGAAAAACGCGGGAACAAAGGTCATGAGACTCCAGACGAGGTTGTTATGACAAAGGTCAGACATTTGAAGAAGCCGAAAGGTCAAATAACTGAAGACTAAAAAGGTAAAGTGACCAATGATCCAAAGGTTAAGCGCAAATGAACTTAAAGGTCAAATATCAAATGAACCAAGTGTCAAGTGAAAGGTCAAGTGACAGACCGCCTGAAGGTCACGGGACTTTCACAGAAAAATTTGAACAGCCTAAAGGTCAAAAGACGTCTGGAACCGTGGAGAAGGAAGCGCAACCTAAAGGTCAAGAGAGTTCCGTGTCTATGGAACAACCGAAAGGTCACCAGACTTTGAAAGAAGATGGGAAAGAAAAGGTCATGCTCCCCATAGAAAAAGCGGCAGTAGATGCAGAAGCGGACTCCGCGCGACAGGTGGTTCAAAAATCGCTGTTTACACTGTTGAAAGAGGTTTCAGCGACGGAGAAACCGAAAGGTCAAGAGATTCCACTGACGACCGAGAAATCCAAAGGTCACGAGACTTAGCCGCAAAAAGAGATGACTGACGAACCGAAATCGACTCAGTCTTCGTCCGGATCATTGGCGAGATAGACAATCGATGAGAAACAGAGTCAGGAAACCGAACCAACGGACTCGGCTGATTCCCCCAGAAACCGGATACGTGCGGTACACCAGCGAAATGAAAAATGCTGCCAGAGCACAACAGAAATTCGTGGAGAATGGTCATAACTGATGCGACATTGGGTATTATCTGTCGAACAAATGGAACGACATGACCTTTTGAACTGCATGGCTGTCTGACTTCGAAATGTTCAAACTGAATATCGGAAAGGATGGAAAGTAAATCAGAAACTCTGTTGAATGTTTGATTAACGACGGAGCACTTGAACTGGCGTAAACGACAAAATGTGAAAGGTGACCGCGTTAAAATGAAGCAAATGACCTTAATGATGTAACGAAAAAGGTCACGAAAGGTCGTTAGAAGCAAATATCATGGCTAAGTACAAAGGTCACGTAACATGTTAACTTAAACTGCATTCGTGTAATTGTTGTTTTCAGCGTTTATAGCACAGAATTGCCTAAAAGAAATCATGTGGAATACCTATTGGGGTTGAGATTGATTCGGTCTATAAAGCCGGCCCCAAGGGAGTAGTTACGGCAGTTAGCCGGCTCTCCTCCTTAAGCGATTCAGTGTTATAAATTGACAAGAGAAACGACGGTAATCAAGCCGGATCTCTTGAATACGAAACGGGGCCACAAGCGGCGAAAAAGAGAAAGACAACAGGTGGAATATTGAGGAGGTTAACTTAATGCGGCAACCAGCCGGCCTCATTAGAGTTGTTACGGTAAACTCTGCCGGCACTCTAGTTAAGCGATTCAGTGACAAAATCTATGAAACGAGAAAACCTACGGTAACCAAGCCGGATTCCTCGTAATAACGTAAGCCACAAGTGGCGAACAAGAGTAAAAGATTAAATGTGGAAATTTCATGGGGTGAACTTAATGCGGTAACTAACCGGCCCCATCAGAGATGTTACGGTAAACCTGCCGGCACTCTGGCCGCTCGAGGCATACTGAAGTCGGATGTGCGACGGAAAGGTCAAATTGAAAGTTTTACCAGGGAGGCAAGCAAAGAAGTGCTTGAAAGCCGCAGAAAATTGGCTAAGTTCCTCCATGACCTTTAACGGAAATTTGAAGAGAAGCTGGATGACCTTTGGGATCATCAATTGCCCAACAGAGTCACCGGTAATTGAATTAAAGTCGCATGACCTTTGGGACCATTAACCCAAAATGAGTCGCACATCTCAACGGATCATCAAAACAAAGGATGACCTTTACCAGGGAGGAAGCGGACTACGCTTGTCTTCATTGACGTCCCTCCATGACCTTTATGGATCTCATTTTGAAGTCGTACAATTGATACGCACCATATTCCAAAGATTGAAGCAGTATTCCTAAGTCGTACTTGATACGCACCTGATTCTCAAGCGGATTGTGATGAAAAGTCGCATTATGGATGCGCAAGATTGCTCAACAGAGCGGAATGGGCCAAAGTGCGGAAAACGGTGGACAGGACCTGTGACCTTTACGAGTCAGAAATGGAGGATCCTAGTCTACATTTGATTAATACTTTTGTTGATCTGTTCCTAATGATTTAATAGTCTTTTTATAATTGGATCTCTTTATTTCACATTGTATTAAATGGAATTGTGCCTTTACGGAATTGATGTGATAAAATGGATTAAGAGAATTTGATGTTTTTGAGCACGCACAGACACTGGCGACCGTCGTCTTCTCGTGGATTCGGGAGTGTGTCCAGCCTCACAGGAGCTCGGCATCCCCCCAGAGGCATGTGAGACCGGGATCACTAGCGTTCACGTCAGTGGCGCTACACCTGTGGCGCTACGCCTTAGGATTACGTGTCTGTGTTGTGTCTCTTCTGATTGGCTTGCGTTTTGATAGTGGGCGCGGCATAGCACGTGCTGCACGGTGTTGCACACTGTTGAACGGGCTCTACGTTTTACGATCGAGCTGTGCCGATCACTTGTTGATTTCTGTTGTACAGACTTTCAATATTATTAAAAGTCAGCGATTTACGGTGCGACGTTTGTGTTTCCGCATAGCTCGCGATCCATATCGTATCGCTCACTTCCACGGGATAGATTCCGTTTCTGTCTCCGTATCTGGATCACAGTTGGATCTAGCATTAGAGTACTATATAATTCTTCTCGGTAATTTGCTTAACAGTAATTTTTAGAAGGATCTGACTTTGATCAAACGTATTGGTCACAAACCTCTGACATTGTACGGTACACTATTACGGTACTCCCAGTACATACAGAGTAGTGCTGTATGTATTAATGCACTGGAATTAAGTTTCGCCACGCCCACTTAGCCATGGCCGATGAAAATACTTTTTTAAGTATAATCTTCAAGGATTACTCTGTCTTCCTGCAAAAAATGAAATTTTTCGGAGCCGGGAGCCGGTGACCCGGCTCTGGAAAGTCACGCTCCGGTCTGCCAATGCCCGCTAACGTGCATTTTTCTAGTATGCACTAATGCGGTTAATTACCGGATCAATATACAGTGGCATGAGGGTTGCGCGCTTCGCTCCACTACAGAACTGATGTTCAGCCATTTGCACTTTGAGTTTGGTATTTTGGTATGAAAGGTTCGTGGCCGTGAGCCCGTTGTCTGATGCCGGTTGGTACAGCATAAACCCCGCTTTTTGTACTTATTAGTGTGCTAGCTTGCTTTTAACTATCTGACAGCGATGTTGAAACACAGCGGAAACGGTAACTACGCTGTGCGCAACCGTATGGTCACGATCAGATTCATCGGCATCTTTCGCCAACATTCAATAAACTTTGAAAACGTTTGAATTTTCTATATATTTGTAAATCTACAAATCACATGTTTGTTGGTGTGCGTCCCAGAACTATCAGCTGCAAGCAATCTGAACGTCTTCTCAATGGTAATTTACTCCTTCGTCGTATCAAATTCAAATTTGTGAAGGCAGTATTTTGGGAACAGAAAGAGATTTATATTTTCTGAAAACACAAAATGTTTTTGAAGATGGTAAAAGCGGTGGCTCAAAGCAACGATCGTTCACCGTTTACAATACACACTATTATGTCGACAAAATCTAGTGCAGCCAGAGTCCGTTTCCAGCCCAAAGGTCGTCAACGTCTGTTGGTGGTTATTGCTAAATGAACAACGCCCACTGCCCATTCAAAAATTGTACGTGTGGTATTATACAGGGTAAAACATGAGCTCACAAGAACGCGGAGAATTTTAACACGATAAAAATAAATCAGAAGGCCATAGCCCAATATTTGTCAAGTCCGCAGTTTGCGATACCGGCTTGTACAACACACAAACCATTCTCAGTAAATTTAACGTATGAGTCTTTCTTTTACTATCGAGCGCAAACATCGTTGATTGTCTACTGGTAATTTTTGTGTCATGCATTTATTCGCTTGCCGGTTGTCTGAGCTGTCCTTAGTATAAATCAGCAGATACTCGTATAACCATTAAACCGCACCTAATTCCAGGCCGAGTGCTGCACAGTTCAGCAACACAAGTACGCCGCATGTCGTGTGTTCTGCAGAATATCAAGTGGAAAACACTGTAATTACTGCGTTTGCTGTATCAATAGCAAAATAATCCTGCTGAAACAAGCGCTGGGACACTGTTGACTGATGTCGGAGATGCCGGTTACCCTGTTGGTTTGCACTGTCTACTAGAGGGTTGCCACTATCTCCGATATGTGACGACAGCAGCGAGACCAGATGGACGCATCGGGCAAAGATGTAGTAGCCGTTTAAATTGGCCATTGTTTGACAGAGAAATCATTTTCGGAAAATACTTTGGATTTTCTTATGTTTCTCTCAGTTTATGTAGAGTGTGCGCATTTATTAAGCCGGTACTCGAAACCTGTCTACAGCTTTTACGATTTATTTCTTTTTAGTTTCCCTTTTTTTCGAAAACATATTGTTGTTCTGTGTGTTTGTCACGGCGATCTTTTTAGCGATCTCTCCACACCAATTATTTTTTTGCTGCCAGCGTCGCCTTGATGAGAAAGTAAATGCAAAACATTGCCTAAGTCAGTGTCACCAATACCCGTCAGAAATTTCGAAATACTTCCATGTGAATGACGAAATTTTGGCCAATAAAACGGCAGATTGTCAGATGCAATTTGCATAACACAGTTATATGTAATTTCAACCAAATCCTACTCGTAGTAAACAGACTGCAATAACCGATATCAGTTCCTCTACATAGTTTTTGTGCTGTACATAGTTTTTGTACTCACACACATAATTTAAAGCATACTAAAAAAATGCACGTTAGCGGGCATTGGCAGACCGGAGCGTGACTTTCCAGAGCCGGGTCACCGGCTCCCGGCTCCGAAAAATTTCATTTTTTGCAGGAAGACAGAGTAATCCTTGAAGATTATACTTAAAAAAGTATTTTCATCGGCCATGGCTAAGTGGGCGTGGCGAAACTTAATTCCAGTGCATTAATACATACAGCACTACTCTGTATGTACTGGGAGTACCGTAATAGTGTACCGTACAATGTCAGAGGTTTGTGACCAATACGTTTGATCAAAGTCAGATCCTTCTAAAAATTACTGTTAAGCAAATTACCGAGAAGAATTATATAGTACAGTGCTAGTTTGTATTGGGAAATGGGAATACGCCCGTAATTTCATAAATCATGTGTGTTGGCGCAAATACAATAAGCGTTATCACTAATCGCTAGCTTCACAATTTTTGTTAAGTTGTTCTCGATTATTATTAGCAGTGTTGCATACCTGTGACATTGTACGCTAAACTAATGCGGTATTCCCGATACATAGTGCTGTCTGTATTATGCAATGGAATTGAGTTTAGCCACGCCCACTTAGCCATGGCCGATGAAAATATTTTTTTAAGTATACGCAAGGGTTACTCTGTGTTCCTTCAAAAAAAATTTTCGGAGCCGGGAGCCGGTGCCCGGGTCCTGGTTAGGGTAAATCACCCGGGAATCGAAATTGTGCCATATTGTTACACATACAGATATACGAAAACTTCCGTGTTCGCGGTCTCCAAAAACCTTTTTGAATTGTTTTATGGCATTGTACCGGTAGGGCGGAGTAATTTGTAAAAATTCCAAATGTTAAAACGCATCGAGGTGTGCCGAAAGCATCAATATCAACTCATGTTCTTTAAATTTTTAATAAAAAAGCACATGAACATGTAGATCAGTTATTCAACGAGCCAGGCGTGTATCGTCTTTTTATAATTTGGACAAACATGCCTAGAATTTTTAAAAGTCATTTTACAATTCTAAAGACATCACAAAAACCTGGTTCGGCGTAAAAACTACCTTAATGCCCATGTGCGTTTTCGTACAAAAATTTAAAATTTTGGTCAATAATGAGGCTTTTGGTATACCCAAATATTCAAACATTTCGGAGTTTCCTAAAACGGATTGTTGCACGCAAAAACGGATTTTCGCGCCAATGTCCACCAATCACGACTTATGTAGTGTTCACACTGCAATAAGCCAGTGTAAATTTGTTTTTGACTGCGCAGCAGTAAAAATCGTCGTGTCTGCACACCAATTTTGAGTCACGTGCTGGGTCACTTCCGTTAACAAGTTAACGAAATTAACGCTGCTGTGGCCAGTTTGGCGATATAGGTCTCCACAAGATGCACAAGGTAGGGGACGCACAAACGAGGAAGGTCGTGCAAGAACGCGGCCCAAGGTTACTGTATATACCATAAACTAAACGAATATCCATGCCGGTTCTTGGTTTCGTCATCATGACCTACTATTTCAGCGACGGTAGCAGAGGGAACAGGAGTAAAATTTTCAGAAGGAAATCGTTGTCGAGAGCCATTTATTATAGCTGATCAGAATCATCTGACCGATGTGTATTGTTATCAGACGACTAAGACCGATGTGAAATGTTGAGATGCAAATAATATACTTATGTAGCGAAGCTACGCTGGGTCACGGCAGTCAAAAATGACGTCAAAGCGGTAAGCTCCGTGATTTCGTAGACCCACAGCAAAAGGCACGACCAATGGCATTAGGTTAAATATCCTGAGGTCACAGCGTTATCCCGGTCAGCTGCATGATCCCGTAGTCTTACTTCCGTATACGACTTCCGTAACGCACTTCCGTAACACACTTCCGTAACAAACTTCCGTAACGAACTTCCGTAACGGATTTTCGTAACGGACGGAAATCAACCAACGCATTGGTCTTGAATATAGAGCACCTTCGCTACGCTCCGGTCGACTATTAAATATTGGCCTAATTTAAATGTTATCTTTGTCCCATACGCTCAACTGGTCTCGATGTCTTGTTTCATACGTCGGAGATTCCGGATAGAGTATACAGCACAAAGCAACCGGGGAAGCTGAGTCTCCAAGATAAGTTGACATTGGCTTATGTCCGATTTCTTTGCAATACCGATAGAGCAAGCATATCCGTTATTTAATGATACTTAATACTCAACGACTATACTGTCTAATATGCTGTACGAAATGTAGCGTGGTGCTGTTTTTCCGAACCGTGCATATTTCTGGCTGGCAAGAGGTTTGGTTAAGTTGATTATTACTGCTGAATTTGTTCTAGGTGCATCGCAGGCAACCGCCTAGCAATTAAATTCACGGCGCAGGAAAATCAGAAGAAGACAACCAGATGACCTTTGTGCCAAAAGTACCAGAAGCTTGTTTGATTTATGGATCATACACGCCGCTATGCTATGGTAAAGCCCTGTCAAGTCCCACAATGCTTCCTGACGGCCAGTCTGTTTCGATTTTTTCGTGGCAGGGGCGTCATATGTAGGGGGGGGGGGGTGTCAACCGGCAAATTTTAGGGATTTGCCTCCCCCTATTTTTTTCAAAAACCGGTTGCCCTTCGCATGCACTGCTTGCTTTTATTGGTGCGATTTCCGGCTTCTCCGTTGGTAAAACAAGATCTGCTGTCCGACAGTATAGGAAAACGAGGTATTTATACACAACGCGGTGGCTTGTTCTGTGATAATTTGCGCTCCGGTGTTTACCGTAGGGAAATCTTAACAACCGCCAAGTGCCATTATTACAATTCACTATACATGCACTTGTGGAAATTAGATACAGTAGATACAGTAGTGTGAATTTTTGGATAATTCCACATTCATTCAGTCGGCAGCAAGGGCAACAAGTGTAATGATAACGAGCAGCAGAGATCACGTTGTCCTAATCACCGAACATTAGTAACAGCAATGGTTGGTCCTGTAATTTCCGGTTATGCAGCAGCCCTGATTAGTGGTCCCTAAACACTGGTATGACCTGTGGGTTGGCTCTTTCTGAATTTCGATTGTTTGCGGATAACTGTTTCCAAAAAATATTTTGACAGAGATTTTAAGCATCTAATGGCGTTTGCATTTCACGGGATGTCGTACTACCTGGTACTAGGTAGTTAAAATTTTTTGTTTATTAGCAATAGCCATGCTTATTTTTTTTCAGCACAACATAATTATAATTATTATTGTGATCCATGCCATTCCACATCGCCGTGTTACTGCATTGTGTGTAGCAAATGAACGGAAAAAATATAATCTTGACCCAACCGAAAACAAAACTCACGCTATGCTTTGAAAACTTCCAAGTGCTAATAAAAATGTTATTAAAAACTACATTTTAGTTTCTGTCATGCTACAGATACATATTATCGAGTATGCACACACAAGCACGAGTATGCCTATGCGGCTGTGCTTAATATCCGTACTCGCAGACCGCTAATTGCAAGTGAATTTTCACCTCTTTGTTAAATTGGATATTTGTTCTAGTTTTCCGGGCTCGCTTACGAGTTACGAGTAATTATGATACCCGTAATACGCTGTCGTTTAATGCAGAGGAACTACCGTTTATGCCACGGTGACGGCAACAAGCTGACATGCGCTCCACGAAAAAGCGTTTCGATTTTGCGTAAAAATCAGCGATCACCTTGGTACGAAATTGCGAACTGGTTATCGTCAGTTCACGTCGCTGATCACTAGTTCGAATTGGACATTAGCCAGCGAAAAACCAATAAGGTGTCAATCGGTCGCCGAACTGGCCTATCGATCATTCTTGAAACAAGTTATCTGGTGCAGCCGCCCGGTACAGAGATAGCAAAAAAATAATTAAAACAATTTGGGAATTGGCAGAGATACTTTGTGTGGAATTTGTTTCAAAACCGATAGCTTTGAGAATAGAATTGACTAGCTATATTAAAATTAATTATGCTTAGGTCTACACTCTATGTACACCCGAGAGCTCTCGCCTATAGTAAAAATTGTACATATAACAATCGTACATAGCGCTATTGAATATTGATGGCTCCGTACTGACAGTATAGTGTTCGATTGTTGCTGGAGACCGCATACTTTGTATTAATTTTATAACCGCGATTCGGAAAATCACCGGGCACGTTTTCGCGAAAGGCATAATGTTGCATAATTTATTCATTCTTTAATTCAACAAGAAGGCAAACAGATTATGTCGGCTGCATATGCACTGCATCCAAATTAAGGCAATCCAATACAATAAAAAAATGCTGCGATCCGGTGTGCCAGTGTACCACATAAAACTACAGAATACAGATACAGCACAACTCTACGAGAGAAATCACCGTAGAGATCGGCTTAAGCCATACACGCGGCATGCGGTGATTTCTCACGGATAGTTGTGCTTTTGTTTCCGGATGGACTTGTAGTGTAGCGGTATGCTATGGTTACGCGAGGCGCTTAGATGCATGTTTGGTTTCGCTCTGCTGCCACTGATGGCCTGATGCCGTTATCAGTTTGGCAAGAGCAGAGACTTACTCTGTCGTAGCTGTGCGAGATAAACAGTATTTCATTGCTCGTTTTCTGCAGTCAAATAACGAGTAGAAGTATTTTGTAATAATATTATTTTGCCCCAGCAGTACATACAAACATATGCCGGCTTTTGTTGATGGCATTGCACGATGTGTTAAACCCGTTCGGCAGGACTGTGATGACCAACAAGATCTGCAGCCTTTTCATACTGGGAAAGCTGGGATTGGTAATACCCGCAAGGTTCGTGTCAGGCTGTGCCGTCCAGCGGCGATCGGGAGATAATCGTTTACAATCTGCTTTTCTCCGGCAATAAAAGTAAAGTAATTACTAATTAGTGGGTGCTGTTCTATAATATTCTATCTACGTCCGATCCTTTTCATTTTTTTCAGTTCAACGTTTATCCGCAATCGTAGGCCGAAGCGGATATGGTGGTCAGCGTCATCAAGCTGCCTTATTTGAATGAGCTCGCGGACACAGAGAAGACGGACACTGCCCAGCCAGTTGCGGCCATCACCAGTGTGCCGCCGGGATGCTGGGTCACGTTTAATTGTTCCACCACGTCAGTGGATGCCGAAGGAATCGTCTGGATGCACCAGGACATCCTCATTCGACGCAACGCAGCGCTTCATTCTCCTACCAATTGGTAGGAGAACGGGACGCTGCGTTGCGTTGAACGAAAGGAATCCATGGAATCCATTTAATCGGCCGATCTGCAAAATTCTAACAATTCAGACTAGCTGCTCTTCTCACAAGTCAGCAAAGAAATGCGCACTTGGGATAAGATAATAACTGGTTAAAACGTCAATACAGAACGACAGAAATACTGCAGTTCTAAACAAAATACTGTTGACACTTTGCGGAAGCACCGCAAACTGCTTTTCATGCATTTTCAGCGCCACAAACTGTTAATATAAGTGGCTTTGAATCAGCTACTGTAGAATAAGATGCCGGATAGGTATGTTCGGTTCCAAAATTGGCAAAATATAGGTATGACTATAGACACCGGTCGCATCAACAATACAATTCAATAGTTCAGTGCGGTGCATGCCAAGATTGTGCTCGTCTGACATTTCTCGTTTGGACTTGCAATATTGCAGACTAATTTTGAGTGACTCAGTACAGAGTGAAAGAGTCCTGCATGTTGATACTGCTTTTGCGAATTTACTCCGAGTGAAACACTGATAACACAAGTTCTTTTCGTTATTCTGTCTTCGACCGTGACGGAATGTGTTACAGACTAGAGATGACAACGGCTGGCTTAACGGCTTATCGGCTGGCTGCGGCTGGCTAAAATAGCGAGCCGGCTCGAAAGTGTCGGCTCACCTATCTGAGCCGGCTCAAACGGCTCGGCTTTGCACGCGAGCCGGCTAAGCCGGCTCCGAGCGGGCTTAGCCGATAATTTTTTAGCGCGGAAAAACACAAGAATCTGTATACTTCGCTTTGACCAATATTTCGTACGGTTGCAGTGTACGACTCAATATTTCTAACACTCACCACACACTTTTACCCGTGTTGGTCTGCGAGTCTAGCACTCGGCATTTCAGTCGGCGCATTCAATCGGCTTACATGCTACACTGCGTAGCGCGTGCTACGTGCTGCAGCCGACGTGACTCATAGACATTTCAGTTATCCTGTTAAAGCAGTTGCCGGCAGGCCCGTCGTTAGATCCCTATCCAGTTTTCAAAACACTACTCCACCTACAGTTTGCATCCGATAATTCTTCTGAATACACCATTGAACTCAGCGTAAAATTCTGAACAAGATGATTGAGGCCGATGTTTAGGGGGGTCAGGGGGGAAAGCCCCAAAAACATGTCTGTCGCATAGGGCAACCGCCTTTGGTAGTCGATCCAGGGGAAATTCGAATTTCAAAAATCGGCCTCAATTATCTTGTTCAGAATTTTACGCTGAGTTCAATGGTGTATTCAGAAAAATTATCGGATGGAAACTGTAGGAGGAGTGGTGTTTTGAAAACTGGATAGGGGTCTAACGACGGGCCTGGTTGCCGGCTAACCACACTGTCTGTATTCGTTTAAACCGAACATGATAATATAGATTCTAGCTGCAACGTGGTGAATTTGCATTATAAGTTTTACGTACATCACTACATGCAAAGTCCGGATCAAACAGCATGATGCTCTTCAAAGCAAACCATAAAGAATCCAAGTGACTACCTCGGACACGATTTTTTTTATAGAAAACGAAAAATTTAGAAAAACGGCTTTCACAAACCGCTGGCAGTTCAACAAAAAAGACAACTGCGCCCACCCGTGAAGGCGCTTACAGTAAGTATAACTACGCGACGACTTACTAAACCACTGCAGAGAGCAGCTACTTGAAAACAGACTCTCGAACCTTCCCCGAGTTCCACACTCTTCTCGGCCATTTTTGTCCAGTTTTAGTTTCTTTAACTGAATTTTGATGAGAAATTACAAAGTTACTGCAAACTTAGGGCGACGGAATATTATCCGTTATGGAGTAATGGAACATGAAGATCCATCCAGCTGCAGCCTGCAGGTTAACTGGGAAAAATGTGTGTTGGCTGTTGAGCCAGTGGTGGAATGGTCGGTTTAGCAGTGATGGATTATTAGCTTTTCCCATAGGCTTGTTATGTTAAAGTTTTTTGAAGTTTTCTTTTACGCGTAACCTTTTCTATGAAAAAAGTGGTTTGTGATGACGAATCTCCATTCTTAGGGCTATCGAACGATATGTAGACAATAAAGTTTGGTTCAGTCTATCGTTCACAAAAGAGTTTTGAAGGGAATTTTGTTAAGGCTTATTCTATTAATATGCTTGTGATGATGTGACATAGCAACGTGCGAACAGCAGCAGCGTAAGCTGCCAGTATGACTGTGGAGAGCTAAGTGAATAAATGACTTTACGAAGACGTGACAATCCGGCGTGAGGAATCGAGCTCATTGCCGTTTAAGAGTGATAAAGTGTTTACGAACAGCGAGGTTATGCCTTCGGGAAGTGGTACAGCCATGCTGTCGGGAGGAAGAAAGGAGGACACCGGTGGATTGATGAGGTTCGAGCCAGCCGTGATGACCTGGCGATCCTGGCAGTATCGCTACAAAAACTACGTAGCACTGCACAAGGTCACGGACACGGCCGAGCAGAGGCGGTCTTGCTGGACGCCTTAGGCGTGGAGGCGCTGGAGATCCTTAATTCCATGTGCCTGCCTGGCAGTCCGGACGATTTCACCGCTGGCCAGCTGGCAGATAAACTGGAGCAAGCGTTTGTGAAGAAAACGCTGAAAGAGACGGAGTGGGCGGTATACTTTAGAATAAAGCAGGAACCTGGGGAGACGCTCCTGGAGTTCTCCAACAGACTGCGCCGGAAGGCGACTGTGGTTGGGTTCCCTGCGACAGTCCTGGAGCAGAACATGATGGCTGCATTCACCAATGGACTGGTGAACGAAAAAACCAGGCTGCACCTGATGTCAAAGACACGCACCAAGTTGGAGGAGTGCTTGGAGATTTGCGAGCTGTACGAGCTCGCCCGAGAGACAAAGAAGACCACGGAGACGGTGGATGTGGCGAGAGTCCGCGATGGGCGTGGCCCGGATAAAGGTCACGGACCTAGTGGCCGTGGAGAGAGGCCAAAAGGGCGGGAAGCCCAAGGCGACAACCGTCGCGGCAGAAGCGGCAGTGGGGAGAGAGACCGTGAAGGTGGAAGCCAAACGGCACGGTGGCCATTCAGTGGCGGATGTTACGGATGCGGAGAGCGCGACCACCGCAAGGCCGAATGTTGGGCAAAAGATCTGCGGTGTGGCAATTGTGGCAGGTATGGCCACATTGCCAGGGCCTGTCCGACCCGAAGGAGAAAGAGCAGCAGAGGGATGGTGCACGGCGCACCAATCTGATAGAAGAAGAGTTCGATGTGCTACAGGTTAATGTGGATAGTGATTTTGACTGTGTGGTTAAACATCAGCCTAGAAACACTAGGCGAGCGAGCAGCCGCCCCTGGAGATGCAGCAAGGACGGAGATGCGGTCCTGGATACTGTGCTAGGCGAATTGGCTGCCTTGCACACGAAGGTGGACGAAATAGCACGAAGGAGCACAGCAGCGACTCCACGATACTGGAGACGGATGGAGCACCGGCGATATCAGCCGGAGCAGAACCGGAACGTGGAAGAACTTGCGGCGATCGAAATGGCAGAAGACTGCGACGTTCAGCAACGCGTGATGGCAGTCAGCGATGGCGGTAACACAGAAGGGGTCAGCTATGAACAGCCGAACGATGATCACGCGCCAGTTGGATGTGTACCCGCGACGGAAATGAGCACTGGACAGGTTAAGACTCGCAGCCAAATGAAGCGGGAGAAGAAACGGAAAAAGATGGAAGCAGTGAAAGATACCGATATTTTGGATTTATTTTCCGATTAATTGGTGTTAATTCTGGAATTCTTATGTTCAAATATCGTGCATTTTCTTTAGTGTGTTTCACACACTGGGGAAGGTGTGATGATGTGACATAGCAAAGTGCGAACAGCAGCAGCGTAAGCTGCCAGTATGACTGTGGAGAGCTAAGTGAATAAATGACTTTACGAAGACGTGACAATACTACTTCGCTTTGACCATTATTTCGAACACTTGTACTGTATGGATCAATATTTCTAACACTCGGCCGAGTAAACAGCCGCTAGTTGAATGTAGCGCGAATGCATTAAAAAAGGTGGAGTACTTCATTAATATTAACTAACAAGGGATTTTTGGAAAACACCAACTAAATTCTTCAGTCACGTAGTAATACTCCGAGTGTTTTGGGAACGATTCCGTTTCATGTTAATTGGGAAGGGCTTTTAATTTAAATCATGTGAACGCAAAACGTTGCCGTTTGTTAAACATACAGATTATTGTTATCGGACAAACTGAAATTAAGAAAGCGCACTGAGATGTTACTGTTAGTATTTAAGAAGTATGGTGGCCAAGATTATTAACAATTTAGCGGAATTATTTAGAAGACTGATATGCAAAAAAATCCAAATGATCTTTTATAAAACAGCTTATATAAAACAGCAAATTTTCACGTCTGTGAAGGTTATCTCTGCGATTAATTCATTCATGAAGAATATTTCTACAGTGTATAGCAAACGAGAAAATGTTTATACGAGATGACCAGAATAAACATTATTGTGATCGGTAAAACTGAACTCGTCTACAAGTACAGCGGTAGCACCTGAATATTTGAGTAAGTATTCTGTATACCTGTTTTTAATTTTATTAAAATTTAAGTGCGAGCGAACCGCAGAATGAACGACAAAAATAAGTAGATATCTGCACGACCGCTGACCGACTTGCAGATCTTTATTTATTTTTGTCATACACTGTAAAATATCGCACGTAGACGTAAAATATAGATACGTAACTGTAATATTATATTTCTTGCATTTAACGTTAATACATCGCCGATTTACTTATTCCGCGCAGTTTGCGCGGGGTCTAATAGTTACTGTACAGTCTGTATTTCACTAAAAAGCAAAGTGTTCAGGTTTTTCTGTTTGATTTTAATCAAAAAAGTATTTTCGGTCAGTTTTTAATGGAAGAAGTGATCTCTGGAACGAAAATTCAGCGCTTTTTTATGATATTATGGAGTATTTGTTGCAAAAGTATATGGTATTTCAGAAATTGTGATTCATCCTATCAGATCTATCTTAGCGCGGATCGTGCGCTGGCACGCAATCAAGTCCCGACGAATAAGCTTTGCGCAGGCGCACTGCATGACCTATTGTCTGAAAGTGTATGAGGGTTTTTCGAAAATGAGAGAGACGGCAGAGCCTTCGTTCGTTCTCTTCGTTTTCCCTTAAATTTCGATAAATACAGAAAACAGAACAACAGTTCTATAAAAAACTTTTTCTCTACATTATGAAACTTATAAGCGAAACTTATAAGAATGTAGAAACTCTACATTATGAAACATTATGAAACTTATAAGAGTCATCTTCGGCTTCGCCTCGGATGCTCTTGTGGTCTACAATGCGAGCAAGAAAGGAAGCTACGGGTTTAGGGTATGCGTTGTAGCGAAGACAGCGAAAACCGGTTTGTACAGCTAGTACGCGCACAGACAGCCACACTCATACGTGTGTAAGTGAATGCGAGCGGATTTACCCACTCACACACACATGTGCGCGATCGATCGATACAGCAAGGCAGCACTCCGCTTGCGCTTTTTGGCAGCACCGGAATGCGCTGTCTTCAGTCTATTTATAGTCACAACAGAGAGGCTGCATTGATCAACCAGCCTCAGCGGGCAAAAAAGGCTGTTCGCTGGCTTTTTAACATAGACCGTAGCCTCCTCATTTAGTCAGATTGTACAATCAATTCGCAGAAAGTGGGTAGCTGGTCCGAGTTGGGAGGTCTGTTTGCGAAAATTAAGGTGGTCTGTATTATTTCCCGAGATTTATTAAAATGTAGCAGTGCTGGTACACAAAGAACTTTTATTTTTTGTTATAAAATTGTACAACGTTGGTTCGAACTTCGAACAGCATTAGCTCTTGATTTAGCCGCGATTACAGACAGTGATAGTAATCAGCACTTTGCATCAAGGGAATTGAAAAGATAATGAAATTATTTGGAAAGTTTCCTTTTTTTTTCTATTTTGAACACGTTTCGTTCCTGGTGCCCTAGTTTTGTTAGAAGTGGCCGTAGTCTCGGATTCAGAAGATTTGAATTTTGAGTTGGTACAAGGTTTCTGTTGGTCATCTGTGAAATGCGTAGGCCGGACGAGAATTCATAGGTATCAATGTATTGATCAATGATCAGCAATTAATCTGTTGGCAATTTCTTGTGCTGGTAATGATCCTGAAAAGTGCCAGAATAATTATTGCAAAAATTTTGTATACCGGTAGAAAGCACATTTACCATTATCGATCATCGATTCGATCCAGATTAATCCCTTCTGATTTTGACAGTTGAGCCGGCCGTTGGTAAATGAGACATTGTTAAACAGACATAGTTTTCTCTCGTAACTATTGCTACGTACGAAAGTACGTACGAAAGATGGATTACATCACTGAAGCAGACATGAGCAAACACGAGGTCTTCCTTCATGTGCTCATGGCATCCGGTAAGTCGAACTTGCTGCTCTCGACCTCCATCCCAAAGTATGAGGCTGGTGTAGTTAGATGCAATTTCGCAAGTCTAAAACAGCAGGAAATCAGCAGGGCAGTTGGTAGTGAAGTGGAGCACTAATTATTTATTGGGTGCTCTGTATTTTGCGTTGATCTTTACTTACTGCTCAATGAGCAGTAAGTAAAGATCCGTCGGCCCGGCCCCTCGCCTCGTCGCGAGACCCCCCGTTAGTTTTTTAAAACGCTACTCCTCCCAGGGATTTCATCGCATATTTTTTCTGAATATACCGTTAGAACCGCCGTGAAATTCTAAACAAAATGGTTGAGGCCAATTTTCGAAATTCGTTGGCCCCAAAAATTCGACATTCCCGGGCGGTCGCCAATGTGACACCTTCATTTTGGGGAGTTTTCCCTTACAAAATTCAAAAATCTATTCGTCCCACAGTTTTCATTCTAGATTTTTTCTGAATACACCAATAAACTCACCGTAAAATTCTGAACAAAATGGTTGTAACCGATTTTCGAAATTCGTTTCTCCACAGAATTAAGTTACAGGGGGGTCGACCGTACGACAGTCTAATGTTCGAGGGTTTCTCCCTAACCTGGGGTGGTCAAGGGAGAAACCCCAAATTGTAGGGTGTCGCATGGGCGACCGCCCTTTGATGTCGACTTTGGGGAAAAGCGAATTTCGAAAGAGTCATCTTCGGCTTCTGAACAAAATGGTTGTAACCGATTTTCGAAATTCGTTTCTCCCCAGAATTAAGTTACAGGGCGGTCGACCGTACGACAGTCTAATGTTCGAGGGTTTCCCCCTAACCTGGGGTGGTCAAGGCAGAAACCCTAAATTGTAGGGTGTCGCATTGGCGACCGCCCTTTGATGTCGACTTTGGGGAAAAGCGAATTTCGAAAGTCGGCCTCAACCATTTTGTTTAGAATTTCACGGCGCTGCGCTTCTAACGGTATATTCAGAAAAAATGTGCAATGAAAACCCCGGGAGGAGTAGCGTTTTAAAAAACTAACGGGGGTCTCGCGACGGGCCTGCTGCTCATTACTTTCTTTAATTTGGACGATGTAGTTGGCGAAATTACTCTTTGAATCACTGGTCCAAATACCTCGAAATCCATTAAAATATGATTTGATTGCTTTCAAAAAATGTTTTCAGCCGATTAAGCAAAACGTTTATGTTTATAATATACGAGGACCATTGGGTGCTGCAAACAGCCGGTTAGCCGTAGCTCGCAACGCTACGGACATCACAGTCAAATTTCAAACGGCTTAAATTTAGCCGGATGTTCATCGCAGCCTAATCGTGCAGGGGGTGCTCACAACACCCAATGGTCGTCGTAGTGATTGACGGACCGCTTGGATGTATGGACGAATGCATGACGTATGGTTTTAAACTAATATTCAGTAGGTTCCAGTGTTCTTTAAATGTTGCTATGGGCATACTTTCTGATGTTCCAATTTGGAAAGTGTAAATGCACAATAAGTCAGCACGACCGTTTATTTATTCAGCAGTAGTTCTTTGTACACAACATTTCGAACAGTTATCTTGTTTAAAGATAGCACCATTTCCGGAGACACTAATATTAAAAGGTCACATGCTTTGCGGACTCTACTGAGGGCTATGTAAAGTTGTCCAAGGGCGTAACGGCTCAGTACGAAGATCTAGAGCGCAGGTCAGCATCGTAGAACCTTGAGCTCGGTTGATCGTTTTTGCATATGATGGCCGCAATGGGAATTGTTTGCGAATGAACGTTAGCTTCTTCTTCTTTATATTCATTGTAAAAGATATCCGGGGTATGTGGTGAACTTTGTTGGTAGAAATTAATTGTGCAGTAATTCTGCACCTGGCGAATTATTCTTACGGCCATCATAGGTCATCATGAATTTATGCAAACTCTGTAATATTAAATTACCCAAATTGTGTTCAGTATTAAAAGTTTACATAGACGGTTTTTCATTTCCCGTTGCGCTCCTTTTTGCTGCTGTAATTTCCAGCGTCTGTGCCCGTAAAAATAATAGTTGTTTGCTGCTAGATACTGTTAGAAGAAGAAAACTCGCATAGTAAATGCTCAACGCGGTGTTATGGCACGGCAGCCAGAAAACGAGTTCATGGCCACGAACTTTGTAGTTTTTACAACAAACTCAAAGTGCAAAGGGCTGATTATGTAACCATCGGCGCTACAGTGTAACGTAGCGCGCAATCCCCAAAGGCTGCATATAACAACTGCAGTCGCTGGCAGATTATTATAATTCCATTAAACCAGTAATTATTAGCAGCTTGAAACCAGTAACCAAGTACCGTAAATAATTTAAATAACTGCTTGTTTTTAATTGCATAAATGCTGTATTGTATTATTGTGCAGTGACGATGCCACACCTAACGTCGGCGCGCCCGCGTGATCCAAATTAAAAACAATTTTTTTAGGAAGATTGTATTCAACCGTTGTAGCCCTGAAAACGTTTTTTATCATTAAAAAGCCAACAGGCGTGGCCAAACAGTAATTAAATGGGTACAGGGCACTACAAACCTTCACTAGAGTATCGGAATCGGCTGTGACAGAGCTGCCCAGTTGTAAAATTTCGAGATACTCTTTTTGGACTGATATGTCAGCCCATTTCTACACCAAATTTTGTTGACGAATTCGGAGACATATTGTACTTAACAAATGTTACATGTATACGTAAAACAAAGTTGTAATTATCAGGCGTTGTCCTAGTCCGCCTGCTTGCGAGGCTATTCGACCATGTCTACTAGGTGGCCGGCGGTGAACGGGAGCCTCTCGGATTCGACAACCGACCGCAGCACCGATGGTCTTCCCGTCCTCGCCGAGGATCAGAAAGTCCGTAGGGACGACGGTCATGGTTCTCACGAGACCAGGGCCAAACACATCCCATCTGGCGTATTTACAGAAGCCCAAAAAGCTGACTGTCCGTCGTAAAGACAGAAAATGTTGTACAAACAGTGCACTTTAACTTTAACAACCGTTTTTCTTTCTGAATAAGGCCATACCGGCGCGCTTGCGAAACAGCTGCAACTGATAATTTTCGGACATACTGATAGACTGGCAGACATTAAATTTATATAGGCAGTTATAGTTCATCCAAGACTAACCGTTATTTTCTAGAAGGTTGGCGAAGGATGCCGTAGATCGTATCGCGCACCCTTGTACAAGCTTGTCGACAAATTGAGCATTCGTCAGAACAGCGAACATTGCAATTTACGGGTTGCGCGTAAATCCGTACTACGGCGCGCCACGCCACATTGTTTAAACACGTAACATGCATTTGGCTGGCTGGTGGCTTGGTACGCGCCAGATATTTTAATGAGAATATTATTTTGTAACTGCCTGGCGGTATATGGCTAGAAAACGGTTAGTGCAGTAACGGGCAATCTAACAGCGAAGCGCAGTTACCGCACTGCAGTAAGCGTAGTGCAGTGGCCATCATTCAAGCGGCACTTCGCGCCAATATCGCTTTGCCTGTTCCTTTACATGCTCAATTTGTCGACAAGCTTGTACACTGTACTGTACTTGCCCACAGCAAACAACTGCTTTATAAGTCTTTTGAATTATGTCTGTAGTTCGAAGTGTACCGTCGCCATTGGTCAAGAATCGGATCTCGTTAATTGTCTTTTACATATCAATAATTTAATAATAAAATCATTCAAATAGGTACGAGAACACCAAACTAAAATAACTGATTGTTTGTTAAAACATGTTATACGAGTAAATTATGGACGGTACAAAACTATGGACAGAAACTGATATATACTGGTGTCGTGTATAAGCGTTCACGCCGATTAAGGCTCCATGAACAATCTTTACTCTTCCACGCCTGTAAATGTCAGTCGGTAGGCACTCGTACTCTCAAACTGTAACAGAAGAATTATGGTGGAGAAGCGACAAACGATTCAGGAACACGGGAACTCAGGAATCCCTCGGGAACACGCTAACCACAACTTCCGGTCGTAAGTCCTGTGAGGATCGGCAAGAGCTAGGACGATTGTGTCACGAGCAAACCTGTATTCTATGCAATAATCCGGGAGCGATCATGTACATCAGAAGGAACAAGTATTGCTGTCTCTTTATCCAATTCACATCACAGTTCACAACGCTAGGAAATCATAATTAGAAGCAGTCTCAGAAGTAAATCTCAGACTACTGATTGCCGATATTAGTGGCGACATGAACTTATATAGACTTCGCGTTATGACATCATATACATTCGCTAGTAAAAGAGAACAGCAAATCACAGATGAGATTGACTAGATTATCCGTTATGTTGTAGGTGGAAGGCGGACAGTCAGCATCCGTACGTACGTCCGGCGTGTGATCCTAGTCCCACACGTCACCCCCACGAACGATGCTTGGCCGTGCCAACGTAAGCAAGTGCGATTGTGCACTTCCGTCCATCCTGATCCCGATCCACCGCACAATCCACGCGTCCATCCGATGCCCAATGTGACTGTACGCCGCGATTCCGAGTAAGTTAGTGTGGAATCCTTGGCGAAGAGGCATCCGGAAGTCCACGGGTTTGGCAGGGCAGAGGTCCAAGGGATCCAGGAAGGCGAACTATAGATTACCAAAGCTGTACCGTTTGAGTTTAGATGGTGTTTGTATGTACAGTATTCGGCAGAAAGCTTTATTGAAAATACTGCAAGTCGTGAAGTCGAATATGGCTTGCTGTGGTAAACTACTATGTATTAAATGTACGAACGAAAGCGACCGATGAATCATCCAACTGGTATTCTTACGAATTCTCGAATCCAGATTGCACCACAGAATAACAATGTCAACAACAACAAACAAGCTAATCAAAATAATCTCAAGATCATGAGTACAAATTACCGGTGCACAAGGAAGAAAATTTAAACCAGCAAAAGAATAACAGTAGCAGTAAGATCAACACGGCTTTGGTAAAGCAAAATCATTAGACAACACAAAGCTAGTAAGAAGGCGAGATCAAAGAAAGCAAAAGATCAAGGACAAAGGTTATTCAAGGTTACTTGCCAGCACTGGGAGCCAATGAAAACAAGCCAGTAATACCAGAGCTAGACGCTGCAGCGGCATCCAAACGGCGAGAAACGTCAGCAGCCATCTGTCGTCGGCGATCAGCATCCAATTCCCGCTGCTGTTGCTGAGCCAAATAACCGGGCACAAAATTATGTTCAGCAGAACCAACAGGACCGGAAGGAGCAGACGGCGCACGTGGGCGATCAGCCGGAGATCGGTCGCGGGCATCGCGGACAATCGGCACTTCAGGAAGTGGCAACACATTTGGTGGCAAACCGGGAAATTCAGCATTCTGCGAGGCTTGCTGCTGCACAGGTGGAATTACAGCCGGAGGAACGACAGCAGCATTCAAGGCTGGCGGGCCATTTAAATTGACAGCAGGGTTGACAGCATTGGGCTCACCTGGAACCACAGCTCCGCCGACTTGGCCCTGATTCGGTGCAATCGCCGCTTGGTTTCCCGGGTCATCAACCTCCATGTTTGCGGCGGCAGCTTCCACTGGTGCAGCTGCGTTAGGAGCTCCATCAGGTACTTCAATAATCTCCGGTGCGCCCAGATGTCGCCCATTACGACGCCAGTGATCGTTTCCGCGACGGAGATTATTGTCTCCAAAATTCCGACGATTTCCTCGGCCGTACGGACGAAAGTTGCCACGGAAAGCACCACGGGCTCCACCCCTTCCTCGGTGATTATAACCGGCATTGTACTGCTGCTGCTGGTTGGAAGACGAATGAAAAATAGCGTCTACCAATTTATCGAAAGCACGGTTAGGATCGATAGGCGGCATGCCTAAACTAAAGAAAACTAGTGACCTTTAACGCTAAAAGTGTAAAGAGAAAAAAGCGTGAAAATCACATTCAGAGAAGCGAAGAATCTAATACACCGCTGGTGCCGAAACGAAAACTCCACAATGCCGATTTCTGCACGCGACTCACAAGTGATTTTATACCTGTCTGGTAGAGTGAATGTTTAAACTGCGGCAATTTCCACACAGGTACGGGAGACAACCAATCAGCGCTTCGCGCTATATCCTTTAATTCAAATTAATCAGCAGATCAGATCTAATCCAGGTACAACGAAAGATGCAGCACCGATATCTACAGTGCAAATGCAGAATACTAAACGACCAGTTCATTGACTCAAAAAGCGCGCAAAATTGAAAAATAAAAATTGGACGAAAATAAACGCAAAATTCCTTAGGTTGTACAATAAGTGCTACCGAATAAAACAAATCGCAAAAGTTGGCCAGCTAATGCAAGTTAAAATCAAAACGAAAGGATAGATCATCAGATCGTAACCAAAATATACAACATGAAAGATATAGAGCAGCAATAATGGGTTCACAATTCATCAGAGTGCGGCTGTTGGGCATAAACGGTCGGTTCCGCAATCTCAGGTGAATCCTCACGCGGAACGGCCGGAACAGGCATTACAGCAGGGGCAAGTGGCTGCAGAGACGGCAGCGGATCAACATCCATTTTTTCCAGATCAGATCCATCGCCACCATCACAATCAACTTCCATATCAACATTCTCGTCGGCTTCAACCTCTTCATTCTCATCAGCGGATAACACTGCCGAAGGATCCTCCGGGTCGCCACCATCATCTGAGACCGAGACTTCGCTTGTTGCGGAAGACGAGGTCGGCGATACCTCCTTGTACTTGCGCTTTTCGCCACGGGTACGGAAATAATACGGTCCCACCGCAGAAGTTGAAGCCTGCGGTTCAGCATTTTCCACGACACCAGCATCAGCAACCGCTTGACGCGCAACCGCATCCGCCTTCTGACGCTTGGCGATTTCTTGAAACAAGGCAACAAAAACAGGATTTAGATAAAGATACTGGCGGCGTAGTTCTAAGGCAATAGCTGTGGGTAAACAGCAGGTGATCCGACTCAAATCGTAGCGATTTATTAAAGATCCATTCGTATACAAAAAGCCAGATAAATATAACTCCGAATAACGAGGATGAAAGCGATTAAGGCCAATAAAATATGCCTGCGAAATAACCACATCCTCACCATTCTTGTTTGCGATAGCCATTCTTGGAAATACTCCGGAGTGCGCTCGTTTGCGAGCCGTCTGCTTGGTCTTAAAGACCGGCCGCGGTGCATCCGGGTTATACGGCACATAAAGGATGCCACCTTTACGCAGATGCTCTTCATCTGAGATTAAACGAAGAATTATTAGCACGAACAGAACTAACCGATAGAACAACAGATGAACAAATTGACGAGGAATATCAACCAATCATAATCAACCAGTTGTTACCAACTCACAAGCAGTATCAGCACCGTTGTAGCCAACGAAACTGAGTAAGGATCAAGCAGAAATTGATCTAACAAATTTTCACAACAAAAGACAGCCTACAGTCACAGACGACACTATACCTCGCTTTGCCCGCACAGACGGAGTCTCAGATGACGATGGTTCCTCCTCCGTGAGGTCTGGAGTACCCAACTGTCTCTCCGCCTGTGTCTGCAGTTTCTTCGGGGACGACTGGCGAATCAAAACGTCAGGGTTATCAGGAAATGATCCCCGACGGTCACGGCGGCGAACCACAGCAGCGTTGCGACGCAGGATTGTACGTCGCCGTTGCTTGTCATATCGGCGCTGTAAAGCATCCCCGACCGCATCTGCCCGACTCGCAGAAGGCTGCTGAGCCACTGCTGTACTCACCGATCCAGATGGCCCAGGAGATTGTGCAGAAAACACTGGCTGGGCGGCAGTGCGGCGAGAGACTCGAGATCGAGTGACACGCGATGAGGAACGGGCTTCATCGCTGTCAGGAGAATAACCAAAATTCAGCCCCGCTGTTGCACGACTCGGGCGCGGTGTACGCGAAGCAGTCTTGCGCGCTGTTGGCTTCTTAGCAGGAGGAGGCATGTTTAAATGCAAAAGTGACAATTGCAAGAAAAAGTGAAGAAAAACTGAAATAAAGCCAATGCCAAAAACTTCAAAAACGGAAGTGTGGAGAAAAGCACAACAAGAAATTGCGACTGGCACCGACACCGAAACGCAGAATTCACTGAGCGCACTACCCAGCGGTTGACAGGCGACAAGTGGATTTTTGAAAAGCTATGCGCACTTTGATTGTTTACCTTAAATCACACCGAATGCCAATTGTTTCACCGAGATTTTACAAAACACCACCTCAAAAACCAGATTTTGATACAAAATGTAAATCTTAACGATTAGGAGGACACAAAGAAGGGAAACTGAAGTCAAAACACGCGGCTGGGAAATATTCGGAACACAGACCGGAAACCGTACAGTTTCCTAACACACTGTGTGTGCGAGGCGGTTGACACGCGACAGAATGCCGGTTTAGCAGCACAGCAAATATCAGCTGTTCTTCATTTAAAAGTGAAAGTGAAGAACCCAACAATATCATTTTTATCCTTTTTGCGGTGACGGGTTACTGTTTCTGTTGTTATTACTACATTGCTTTTCTTCCTGTTACATTTTAATTCATTATTTCACTGGATCACTGTGTCATCATGTCAGCACAGCCTGTAGGACCTGCTGGAGAGCCACTACCATCGCCCGAAACGGATGCGATTGAACATGCTCGATAATGGAAAGAGCGAACTCGCGAATCGATCCAGTTTGCCAAGGCGGAGCCTTTGACAGCCAAAGATTCTACGCAAAGCCGTCGCCAGTTGGCTCTGCATACCGCGGCGCACGCCTGCATTTTGGAAGCAGATATTTGTGGTTTTTACGTGGATATGGCTTCCGTCAAACAGTTTATCATCGACATGCACGATGACTTCACAGCTGACCGCGTGGATTTCTTCCTCGGCGAAGCAATCAACGCCGGAATCCTACTGAAGAAGATGTCTCGCGACGGGCGCTTTGTTCTCGAAGTGGCCGAAGAAGTGCATAAGAACCGCGATCCCGAAGTGAAGGTAATCGACACATATGGAAAATTTCGTCGAATGATTCGTGCTGTCCTGTATCAAGGCCGATATGCAATGTCACGGGCCGAGATCCAGCATTGGGCCTGCACCTACGACGTACAGCTCGAAGATCGCGATTACTGGCTCGAGCGAGGGCTGCGCCGACTGGTGAAGGAAAAGCACGTCATCGTGGTCTACGGAAACGGAGTTTGTCGATAGTTGTATTGACTTATGGCTGCGAAGCATCCGAGGATGCTGCCTTTGCAACACCCTGGCACAGACAATCAGTGAGTATTTCTGTGTTTTTCAAACCGTTTTTCGTATTTACACATTTACGTCGGCAATTTTATGGCTGGATTTGATGGTAACAAGTCATAATTGTATCCTTTTTCTTGCCCAGCATTTATAGCTTGATTTGTGGGTGATCTGGTCATGCACTGTAGTAACCCAAAACCGTTTGCAGATGTGAAAATGGGCACTATGAAAGTCGTGATTAACGGAAAAGAAACCGAGCAACATGTCACAGATTGCAGCTTTGGTTTCGTGGGAGAGGATGTTGATTTAGTCGTTGATGGCGTCATGGAGCGTCTGGACGCGATTGAACCATCAAAGAATAATACAACTGACAAGAATTTGGTAATCCGGGCTAGCAAGGACGCGCGGATTGAGAGAGAGCCAATCATCACTCTCACCCGGCTGAAAGCCATGGGCGGCCGTCCGAAATATGTTGCCCCAAAGAAAGATGCGCAGCAGAGACCGGACAACACGAAAACCAAAGAAAAAGCTGAAAAACCCGGCGCTGAAGTGAGCGCTGCCGAACCGGATGCCATTGATAAACTACTGCAACAGGTTGAGCGCGAAAAAGATATTATGGACAACTGCAAAGCGCTAGTAAACACGCTGAAGGCACGAGCAACGATGGATGCCAAACACATCGCATACATCCGTGAAGCGCTGGAACAGCGTCTGTCCAACTTGAAAACTGCCAAAGAGAAGTTGGATTAGGACTAAACAGCAGAGCTGTAACGTATAATGCTTTTCACGCGGCTGTCCGATAATTTTGTTCTGAAATTCAGCCGACTTTTATTTCTTGCGTTTATTCCTTTAATCTCGCCCCTGTTCTGTTTTTATAATTCTCATTCGTACAGATTCTCATGTAGTCGTTAATTTTGCTGGTCGGACAGATCTTAATTTGAGATTAACTTTGGATTTATGTAGCATTTTAATAACCGCAATAAAATCGGTGTAAGAATATGCGCGATCGTAACTACAGTGAATTCCGGTGTAGAATGACAAATTAACAGTTTAAAATCAAATATCACACCCGCAAGAGTGAATTAAATGCTAAAAACAATTCTAATATTCCATCAGAGAAATAAAGTTACAGAAATCACCAAAGAAAAGTAAAAAGAATGGGGAGAAACTCTTAAAGCTTGCAAAATTTGTATTCACGCAGGATTGAACCTTGCATCTAGGTGGACAACTAAATCCTGCTCTTGCCCATACGCTAGCATGGCTATACCACATTTCACTTTTAATTTGGCAATCACTAAAGGCGCCGCACTACGAAATTCCGCAATATAGTAAAAATTCACCACCGAAGCAGCTGATAAGTTTTAAGATTTCACCACCATCATGATCGCAAAATTCACGCCGACAACGGGAATATTTCCATAAGAGTGCCAATAAAAATATAGAAACGAAAAAGTAGGATTTCAGAAAATGCAATTTAATTTCAAGGGGTTTCGAACCCGCAACCGTCAGGTTTACCCGTTGTTGTGGTTCAACAGTTCAGAGCACTACGCCACGACAATCTACGAAGTTAAACTTTTAATTCGCTCATCGGAACTGATCGTAAAATTATCCGTCTCCAGACCGACATAATACGGCCGTTTAGTACAAAAATGTAAAACCCAAAAAGAAGGTTTTTTAATTAAACAAATTAACTTTGAGGGATTGAACTCTAGACTTTGTAAGAAGCGGGTCGGTATGGATTGTCAGTCTAGCCACTACGCCACAAGGTGCTTTACGCTAAAGCCAAGTTAGGCTTAACACCGAAAGCGCCATGTCGTGTATATTTAATCAGACTTCAAAAAGGCACTGAACGGCCTGTAAATTGCTCTTCCCGTTTAGTCGCAAAATCCAGAATCTCTTGGGCACAACTTCCTCCCACAAAAGTACAAAAATATAGGGCAGAAAAATGTAGTTTTAAACATGCAACATGCAACCCTGAGATTTACACCGAGACGTTAAGGAGGTAGTACATGAAACGAACGGCCATCATTCATAGCCACTGAACTACGAAGTCATTCGAATGCAGACGAACAGACGGCCATAAGCAGTGTCAGACATCGCGAGTGCATACATTTTTAAGCCGTGCTCTTTGGTTTTAATTCTGTTATTCTGGGAACTATTGTCAATACTTTCACCAAAGGGGGTATAAAAATTTAAAATCGAAAAAGAAGGTTTTACAGAATTAAGCGTTACTTATGAGGGTTTCGACCCCAAGGCCCCAAATTGACCGGGTGCTCGCGGAAATTGGCCGCTCAACCACTACACTACGACGTCTCATGGCCAAAGAACAAAATCCGAACGATAGGGGTTGTACAACTGTGCGCCGCTCATTGAAAACTAATGAGAAATTAACAGTATCACACCGAATATGTAAGTACAACCAAGTGCAAAAATTTAGACACGAAAAAAAAAAGAGTTTTATGAAAACGCTTTTAAATTTTTAGGGATTGGAACCCAGGACCAGCAACAGGTAAACGGATTCGCCTGGTATTGTCCACTTTGCTGGACCACTCGACTACAAGAGTCATTGACGATAATACTTCAAACAACACCGCTCGACTGGATCAAGTATAAACACACACTGAGAATTGTGCGTTTTCGCGCTATTTGTATACAAATGGAGAGAGCTCACCGGCCATTGTCGTGAAATTGAGGTTACCACGCAAAATAATTAAAACCCAGTGCTCCCCAGTATATAAGACCAAAAAGGAAGGTTTGGAAAATTACTTTTAATATTTGTTCGGGTTAGAACCCGAGACCTAGCAGAGAGTCGTCTAGTATTGCTCTCCTGTCTAGGCCACTGCACTACGATAACCAACGGCAAAAACACTGTGAAGGAGCGTCATATAATTGACGTCAAAGACGCTAGCAGTTCGTAGTAACCACACTCAACGTAGAGTACACCATAATTCCTACTATTTAATCCGGAGTATAAAAACAGGAAAATATAAACAATAAGAGGCAAAAGAAGGGTATTTACAAAATTGCGTTTTTATGTGGACTGGAACCTCCGACCTCCAATGACGAAACAACGGAAGCCACTACTATACTAGCGGGGTCGCTCTACGCAAAATCCTGTTTAACGGAAGCGCCAAAGGCGTACATTGACAACAATCCATAGTGAATGTGCCTATGGCCTACCCACCCAAGTGATCAGTTACCTGCAAACCAACCCAATGTCCCAACGGAAGTGTAGTCTCATGTGGTTATGCGTTACACTGTTCAGAATTTACCAACGACAGCACGGACGGCAACTACTTGAGCTTTATTAAATTCGCAACTCGCATAGTAACCAAACGACAAAAGTGTCTTGCGGAACGAAACGCAAAAACCATAATGTACCAGCTAAACGGTGTACAACACGTGTGGCGAAACGCAACCTTGAATAAAAGAGAAAAACTAACCGTAAAACAACGAAGATAAAAGATAAAACGATACACTAGATCTACAGCATGAGATCTCAAAAAAAAAAGACATAAGGGCACGAATAAAAGAATGAAGGCAAAGGAGATCATACGCGTGAAGCAAGGTTTCAAGCATTTCGCACAAAATACCAGACATTCTAACGATAGTAGGCAAAATCCACCTCCAAAAGTCCACCAGACGATGCCACATTAAGGAATCTTAGGAGGGAGCTTAGACACTGCCTCCTTGACGGCAATTCTGCCACGCTCGAAACGCTGCTGGGCCTCAGTGCGTTCAGCCATCTTCTGCGCCACAATCTCTGTCCATGCCGTGACACGGTTCTCCAGCGCCTGCTTGGCCCCTTTCTTCTTCTCATTAGCCGGCGGTGACATATCGATTAAGAGATGGCGATAGTATCTCAGATTCCTCCGAACAAGGTTTAAGCAGCCGAATTTAGCAGAATAGAACACAGAAAACTGTAAGCGATTGAATTCAACAGAGTTACCGACTGGGATACATTCAGATTATGGTTCTGACAACCACCCTCGCACGGCGACCGCATACTTCGTAACCAGCGAAGTCCATCAAATGAGAGTGCCACCCGGCGGCAGGTCTACCGTCAGCTCATTACACCGGAGATAATACATATACTACATGTAGCGATAGATATCCGTTTCTCACGCTTTTAATTCCGAAATTGAATATTATTGGCAATCATTAACACAAGAAAAAGTATGCGACGGCTTCTGTAAAATTATGACCACAGGGCCATCACATTATTACCATTTCACAGAAAAGAGAGCCTTTAACAATTAGGCCCCTATCACAACTGTTTGAGAAGAGCAAAACAGCGCTCATTCTAAGGATTACAACGCAGCAGCTGTAAAATTATTCACTAGAAGCGTGCTAAGTCATTATTAAAACGCGCAGAAAAGCACAAAACAGCAAGAGATTTAAACAAAAGAGCCCATACAGTTTAAATCATCAAGCCGTAATCTGAACACGCAAACGGCCGATTGGCAAAAATCCTCACTTCCAATAGCTGTGGGGAATGCCACGCAGAGAGTGGCGCTGCACAACGATGTGCTTACGTTTCTTCTTCGGTTTCTGATCGGAGCCGAAGTCTTCATCCACCCACAGCATATCCACATGCAAGATCTTGACTGGATCCGGAACGTCCACCTTGTTTTCTGCCCACCAGTCAGCAAGATCGGAGGCAGGCTCCTTCCAATCTTCCAAATCGCCAGATCCCCAGATATTCGGGACAGGCTCATCAATTTCAACCGCTGTCTCGGCTGTCTGCTTAGCTTCAGGCTCGGACCATCGAATACGGCCACAAGTACCCGGACCGAAGTTCTCGCAATCGATGCAGCAGAGTTCTTCTTCCATGCGCTTTATCTCTCCAGCCTCTTCAGCTTGTCGGCGAAGACGGCGAGAACGCGGAGATTCCGGTCTCGGTGGCAGCGGTGGAAGATCCAAACCCGCACGAATGCGATCTGCAGCAGCACGGCAGACCAGAGTATCAGGTCCTGGCCAAATTCCACATTCAACGTAATATAGTTCCGCCTGATCCGCACGGATTTGTTGTTCCTCCACGTGGATCAGCTTCTCATAGTTTTCGGGTTCTTCAACTGAAATACACATGCGGGGACATCAGCATTCAAGAACTCTTAACCAAAAGAGCCACGTCAATTAACGACAACAACACGATGGTGGCTAATAGAAAATACGCGCACCGCGACCACACACTTACAACGGAGTTTCTCCGCAAACTCATCGGAGAAGATACGGCCAAAGCTACCTTTGTAACTAAAGGGCCCCTTAAAAGGATCCATCGTAAAACCAGAAGGATATAAGGTTTTAGACTGAAGAACAGAAGTCTAAATTTAGAAATTTACAAAAGAGCGGGCGACAGTAAACTGTCAAGTCTGAACAAGAAAGATGCTGAGACACTGCATATAGACCGGAAACAGCTGTGTGCAGTCAAACTGCCACTGCCCTAACATTTGACTACATACAGGCGGTCGGTACGACGACAGAGACGTTTACATGTTCAGGCATGAATTTTGAGATCTTTTCCGAATTTCAACGACGACTGTATTTGTAGTAACTCTTAAAGTATTTCTAGGGATTTGTCAACGGATAATAATAATTTCCGACTCATTGTACGAGATTTATTATTAAACGGCTCCCATCAATTTGCACGGATTGACGGTAAGACAAAACACATAGCAGCAGATATAACGTAAAATGCTGCCAGACGGCTAACTGTACAACTGAAGCAAGAAGGCTCTGTAGCAAAATTCTATAAACTAAAAGAGACCGTCTTATTCCGCAAAACCAATGCTACTTGTAGATGGGAAGTTACAGGAACAGAAACCAGCGATAACAGCTATAATAATGATACACTGTGCTTGCAGAAGGGACTTCACTACACTGCAGCGCCCATGTTATCGTCATCGTCCTCACGGCGTGGGCGATGGCGTTTTGCAATCGAGGCGTCCAGTTTACCGGGGCCACGCTTCTCCTGTCCTTTTTCCAGCAACCAGCGAGCTTGCTGCAATTCCTGCCAACGTTGAGCTGACGAGCGCGGATCCGCGGCATTCAAACGTTCAAAATAGCGCTGCTCCGCTTCCAAACGTAAGTGCTCATCTATATAGGAAAGTTCTTCTTCAATATGTTGATTATACACATCCACCAATGTGACGACAGCACCATGATCTCCCGTTTCTCCAGGAACGTAGTCCAACGCGGTGAGGAACTCGACGGGGTTACGCACAACATTGATGCCATGATTCCGACGGAGTTCGCAGACGATCTGCCCGATAAGCCATCCTTGTCGGAAATCCACCCGCAGGTAACGCAACAACGCATAGTGTGCATCCTTTGACAGATCCAGGGTGTGGACAAAACGATTATACTTGTCCAGCGTCATTTCCGATCCATTATGATAGATCTTACCAAGAAAACGCAATCGATTCTCAGGATGAAGCTCCACATAATCGGTGTCTGGATTGTAGGGGCAATGGATCAAACCAGACGGAGGGATGTAACTTTTCCCTCCACGAGCATAGTCATATGGAGATGGCCGAAGACCACAATCCACCATGCGCATCGACCATTCAAATGTTGGTTCAGGCCATCCGGTGTGAGGATCGGGATACTGCGGCGGCTGAACATCAGCCAAAACATCTGCCAAAACCTGCACCGAATCCTCCGAGGAACTGGTGGTATGCTCATGCTGGTAGGAAGGGTGTGACGGCACTTTCGGACGATGCATTGTAGCGATATACAGTAATTTTAACCGCAAGACCAGTGTAGAGAAAAAGCAAACTCGCACAAGACTGAGAGCGAATTTAATAAATGACACTGATTTTTGCAGGTAACAAGTTCATTTTGCGGCAACTACAAACAACTTCTACGCCGCTGATGTCCAAGTGAGAGGGACGAACGCTACTACGTCACCGCGAATTGTCCAATGGCGACTACGCGCACTTCCTCTGTACGTACAAACAATTTGGGAATTTTCCAGACAGCTTGGATGCATTGAAGGTAAAATTTCAATTCTTAAAATTCAAAAATAAAATAAATGTACAAATTTACACGGCCGCTCGGCCTCTTTAATCATTATTGCATAGAGTACAAATCCGGGAAAACTTCGTTAAATCCGATTTCATCTCAGGCCAGAAGAACCGAAGGTTTTTATATAAATATTCATACGGAGAGATGGCACTGCAATATTTGTGTAAAAGCCGGCGATGTGCTGACTCGGCTACTATTTTACGCCATTGAAATGGGATCAAAATTTTAGGAATTCTTTTAGGAATGTCATCTTTTTCACCATAATGACAAATAATGCCATTAATTTTCAGGACAAGAGGGAGGTGCCAAGCTGCATACGGGGATTCCTCTAAAGTACAGTCTCCGTCAACAACAGCGTCCCACAACATCAGGTCACTGCACTCCAATTGTCGGTACTTCCAGAACTCCTGCTTATCCAGGGCATCATCGGATATTACGCCCTGAGGCCAGAACTGCTCAATCGGACGTGCCCAAGCCGGGGCTGGGAGAATTCTGTCTTCTACAACAGTCAGGGAAGACTTCGATGATTGCGCCGGCACGATCTCCATTGCATTACAGATAATTGGCGGAGTATCACTGGCCAACGGCTCAACCGATTCAGATTGGCCCTCTCCCGGCTGGGATACATTCAAAATAGCCGGATCTCTATTATTTGTGACCATACGCTTTTTAACATCGACCGACGGGTCTCTTTTGCGTTTTTTGTCATTTACCTGATTCACCAGTCTCTCCACAGGTTTGACCACACGCCCGGAGCGGGTTTTGAGCAAAGGAACCGCTTCCATCTGGTTATCCAAATATTCAGCATACTCAGCATCAAGGCGCGACGACGCTGAGTCCATGGACGGAATCACCGGCGGCGGCGCGGGCGTCTCAACTAAATCATCGGGGCATTCCTTTTCCACACAGTCAAGCAACTTCGGTAAGTGCTCGTCTTGTAAAATAGTATCAACGTCGCGGAAATTATACGGCTTTAGGCGGCTGACATGGACTGTGTCAGTTTTAACGTTCCCACGCCTATTACTCTTTACTATATAGTGAACCGGCCCTGACTGACGAACGATTTCCCATCCAGCAGTCCAACGAGGCATAAGGGATGGATTCTTCCCCACTTTTCTGTGAAGTACGTACACCAGAACCTGATCTCCCGGTTTATACGATACATGTGAGATATTTGCATCGTAACGAATTTTGTCCTTCAGTTTATGCCGAAATTCTTCTGCGTTTACCAAATCCAAAGCCTCGCCAAGTCCCCGTTGCATCTGCTGCACATAAACGTGAGCGGGAATCACAAAATCCTCTACAAACGGCAGGAAGTTATTCAACGGTAAGCGCATCTCGGTGCCGTGCATCATGAAGAATGGTGTGCGGCACGTCCGCTCCACAACCTTGCTATTAAATGCAGCACAAAGTGCTGGGAGGAATATATACCAGTCACTTTGCTGCTCATTTACATACTTCGCTAATGCCTTTTTGATTTCCCCTACACGTTTCTCAACAAGTCCATTACCCTGCTGGTGGCCTGACGCCGTCGGTGCGTGAGCAACACCAGCGAGAGCGAGGAGCTCTCGAAACATTTCCGACATAAAATTACTGCCGCGGTCTGAGGTGATGTGTACAGGCATGCCAAAGACCGTGAGAATACGACGATAAAAGAACAACGCCAAAGTGGCGGCATCATTTCTCTCAACTGCTTCTGCGACTATATATTTACTTCCGTAGTCGACGGCAATTATGATGTTTTTATTTCCAGATTCCGTCGTTGGAAGAGCCGGGGCGACATCAATTGCCCAAACTAACCGAGGAGGAACGGTCGGGTTTGACTGGAGAGCACCGGCCGGAGCCGTAGCGAGAGGATTCTGTGCAAGGCACGCTGGGCAAGAGGCACAATAACTTTTAACAGACTCAAACATACGAGGCCAATAAAAATATTTATACATCCGTTTGTAAGTGGCCAGAACTCCCAAGTGTGCCGCTAATGGTGAGTCATGATTATCCTGAAGGAATTGTAACCGCCAATGCACTGGCACATACATACAGTAATAAATTTTGCGGTTTAATTCGAATTTATAATAAACAACGCCCTGCTTTACTACAAATTTGTTCAGGTGTAATTTCTCATGGTCTGACATCTTTTCCTTTTGTTTTCTAGGAGCAATCGCCATCGGACAATCCGGGCATCGCGAGACTGCTCCTCAGCCCAATGTGAGGCTTTGTCATCTGTAACTAACTTCTGGACTTTATCAGCGTCAAAGGCTTGCATATCCTCTTGAGAGACTGCCTTCACCTCGGCCAACATCATTTCGAACCGGATATCCACGTAATCTCTCTCCAGAATCGCGAAACAACACTCAATCATCGCTGCATCACCAGCAAACGGATAAGTTTGCCGATAGTCAAATTCGATATCCCAGTCGTCGGAGTCGGGTTCCGGTTGTTCCCCTGGATTTCTGCTCAAAGCGTCTGCAATAACGTTCTCTTTGCCAGGTATGTGAACAGGCTTAGTGATAAATTGCTGGATATATAACGCCCAGCGCCCGAGGCGGCCAGCGGCATCGCGCATATTGTTAAGGAAAACCAGAGCCTGGTGATCGGTTTGAACTTCAAACTGATAGTCAGATAAGTAGTGTTTCCATTTTTTCAAGGTGCATATAACCGCATAAGCTTCAAGCTCAGTAGGAAAATACAGCCTTCTCTGGGTCTCAGTTAACTTGAGGCTTAAATACGCGATAAGTCTCCAGTTCGTCGCTACATCCGTTGGCTTATCCCGCGGGCATTGCATGAGAACTGCCCCTACAGCGATACTGCTGGCATCCACGATGACTCGCGATAAAGCCTCTGGATCATAACGGGCCAAGACCGGCGCCGTCACCAATGCTTCCTTCAACTGTTCAACTGCCCTACACTGATCCGTTCCCCATTCGAAGGTAACTTTCTTAGGAATTAATTTCTGAAGCGGCTCAGCAATTTCTTGGAAGTTCTTAATGAATTGGCGATAATATCCTACCATGCCCAAAAATCTGAGAATATCTTTCTTGTCTTTTATAGGGCCGAATTCCTTTACCGCCTGTATCTTTTCTGGATCTGTGCTTATACCAAACTGGTCAACCGTATGACCCAAGAAGGTAATCGAGTTGACGAACAATTCTGTTTTTTCAGGATTGATCGTCCAGCCACATTCCTGGAGCCTCAGAAAAAGCTCCTGTAAATCCCACATATGATCTGCCAGGTTTTTACTGAAGACAATAATGTCATCAATAAAAACCAACACGTTCCTCCATTTCATGTTCGCAAGCGTCAAATCCATGGCGCGCTGGAAAGCAGAAGGCGCGTCCTTCATCCCAAAAGGTAAGACTTTATATTGGAATGTGAATTCTTCCCCCACCATGGTCGTTTTACAGAGATCTTCTGGTTTTATTTTTATTTGCCAAAAGCCACTCTTCAAATCGATCTTACTAAAAACTGTTGCTTTGTCTAGGGCGTTGAGAATATCGTCAACTCTAGGAAGCGGGTAACTACTGCCCATTAATCGTTCATTTAATTTACGAAAATCCACGGTTAAACGCCGGGATTTATCTTTCTTTTTCACTATGCAGATGGGACTTCCCCACGCCGAATTTGTTGGCTCAATGATACCGTCTCTAATCATTTCCTGAGTTTTAGCCTGGAGCCATTTTCGATCTTCAAACGATGTACGATACGGAGAAGTTCTAACCGGCAAACTTGTACCTGTGTCCACAGAAAGCTCATATATGGTACAGCATCCCACCGGACGTGCTTTAGTCGGCAAAACAGACTTCGCTTGATAGAATATAGCTTTCAATTCATCCTTACTGGGGCAAATGTCTCCGACTTTAATTTTTGCGAAGGTTTCTTCTGTTTCAGGGTCGACAACGCCAACGGCGGGTGGCTGCGACTGCATCAACACACATTCGTTTATTTTTTCCGGCACTGGAATGCCCTTCTCATCACTGGGAATACCACCAATTGCTTCTTGACAACTCTCTTGGAACTCCGGGGAGTCCATCTGGTACACTGCATCAACAAGTGCCACTTCACCGAGGTTAGTCTCTTCGTTTAAGACTAGTGGTTTGTCAGAAACGTTGACAACACAGACTCGGCAGTTACCGTACTCATTTAGTGTTAAAACGCCGTCGAGTAATACCGCATTTTTATTTGTTTCCGGTATTTTTCCTTCGTAGAGAAATGGCTGAGTATATAAATACTCATCCTGGAATTCCATAAACTGTTCATCCGACATAGCCGTAGTTGCGCGAATTATTCCCTGTGAATAAGGCTGAATTATAACCGGTGAAGCCGGGAAATGCTCCATTTTAAAGCAGTCGATCGGGCCAGGTTCTGGCTCGAAGCGGTAAATATCGTGTTCTACCGAATTAACTTCAACCTGTGCTTGTGCCTGTTTCAGATGGGCGTCCCTATACGCCAACTCGATGACATCTTTCGAATATACGCATGCCGGAATATCTGTGGACTCACGAACGTCCTGAGACCGTTTTGGTAAGTTTTTAGCCGTCGGTTGTTGCAATATCGGTGCCGGCTGCACTGTCTCAGCCGACATCTGGCTTGCAGCCTCGCGCTCTGCGTATTCCCGCCGAATTCTACGGCTGTAACTAGATTTTTTACGCCTGGGAGAATTCCTTCCCGAATTTTCCGGTGACGATTCATAGTTTCCCACAGTAGGTTGTGCTGGATTAACAGCTGCAGATTCGCTCAATGCTTTTTGTTTTTGAATCTCATTCCAGATTTCCCACTGCTCGTTAATGTTAACATTTGTCGAGACATCGTAAGTCGCTCTGGCCTCCTCTGAAACGAACTCAGACGGCTTCGGCGGCGGTGAGTTGTTAATAATTTGAGAATTTATTTCCCTTTGCTTCTCCGCCTGTTTATCCTCGTAGGAGACCGGACACTGGCCAATATTGATGGGCTGCATTCCATCAGCAGGGACAAAGGTACCATTCTCAAATTCTCCTGCGGGAGCTGGATTATCCACAGAAAAGGTAACCTTGCGTTTTCCTGTAGCTTTCTGTGCATGTAATTGTTCGGTACGCTTCAGAGTTTCGAAATGCCGACGATCGTTTATTTAATTCCGACATACGTCACAGTTCTTTTCATACCGTTCAATTTCAATAATACAATCCGGCCAGTAAAACAATTTCACCAAATACGGATATAATTTTTCATGCCGGCCATACGCTTGCTTATGAATTAGTATTTCGTGGAAGCAGGCTATCAACTTTTGTCGCCATTGGTGCGGCACGTAAATTCGTGGGCAAGCTCCCGAGTGATCAGGTACTCTACACAATATCCCTTCACAAATAACGAATCTGTTGATCTCATATTTAGTGAAATTCGTATTAGCATGTGACGGCTTTTTGTACATTTTGTACCACATCCGGCTATCAACACACTGCTGTTGAGTTTCGCGCCAAAACTGCGGGTCTCTGAAACGTTGCTCCGAGGTAAACAACTGTTTATCCTGTGGCCTATCCATCGGCGTCATCCACTTCTTCAGCTCTGGATTGCGTGCCATGTAAGACGGATAGTCATGGATTTCATCTACTTCTCTGCGGTCGCGCTCAACCGGTATGACATTAAGCAATTTGTTATCCATGCTAAGACATTCGACAACCTTCGCTGATTTCTCCAAAACACCCACGTAGAGATACTTTGCTGCGGGGTGTTGCTTCAATACCGCGTCCACAGAAGAAATCTGAATAGGAAGTTGTAAGGAATCGTCACCCCCACGAACTTGACTGGAGCCAAAATTCGGCACCGGACTAATCGATACCAAAGGTGAAGTACTTGGACTGCTTGCCGGCGACGGCTACACAACTTTTTCCTTTTTAATTGGCGGCTGAGGAGACGCCTGTTCTCTCCCCCGCGAACTTAACTGCATATTATGTACAATTGTCTCACCGCCTCCCCCACGAACTTGACTTGGTTCTGGGTTTTTCTCCACTTTAATTTCTTTCTTAACTGCAGGTTTGACCGGTTCCTCTGCGACTGAGGCTGCTCTCGGCAAGTATTGCCTGATCATTTCCTGGACTACACTTCGCACCTCATCACGCTGATCAGATCCCTTTTTAATCGGAGCTAACTGAACTGGTGTAGATTCTTTAACTTCCGTTTTCACCGGGGCATCAGCCATCTTTATCACTGGTGGGGACTGGACTGGACGCGGCCACTCCTGCTTAGCCTTTTGTAAGTGCAAGATGCAGATTTCTGGATCAGCTTTCGCTAAGATTAAGTGTGCCGATTCATAAGGTACAAATTTTGCTTCTTTAGCCACGCCAATTCGTTCAGTCAGCATTAAAGCTGGTATCGAGGGAGACGGCTTAACTCCCGGGGGAACTAATGGATCAAAATCGTGCGAGCGAATGACGTCGGACATGAGGTGAGTTTCGCGACGAAAGAATGCCGGTGCATTAGGCTGTCTACGCGAGAGACGCCAGGTCATTGTATTCATATCTAATATAAGAGGTTTTGTAGCTAAAAGTCTAAACCTAAAACAACGCGGTCCCTATCGAAAGTGGAACTCACAAGCATTGCGTGCTCAAAAGCCATCCCAAATTCGTGGATGGTAACCACCACCGATAACGGTTCAATCAACTGTCTTCCCTGGTAGGCCGTATGTACAACCCTGCCCTTAATGTGATCGGGGTAGCGGTGAATATTTAATTTTAAATCTTTAGCCATTTTTAAAGACATAACGGATATACTTGAACCAGTATCCAGCATGGTTTTCACTTTCTGATAATTTATGTCGATTACAGAATACCAGGCCTGGGCATCGAGCGTCGGCAACAGACACACATGATCCGCTAATGGATATTGCGAAAAATCCTGGACTTCCATTTTGTTACACTGGGGCGTCGGAGAAGACAAACCAGCCGGTAAGTCTAACTCCATCATATTAATTTGCTGCTGGGGGTTGTTGTATCGAACCAATAACTCTGCCGACGGCTCGTACTGACGAGGAAGTACGAATTGGTTTGTACATCCTGCAGCCGGATGGAGACCATGACAGCGGAAGCAAATCTCCACCCCGCGATTCGTTCGCCCTTTATCCTTTAAAATGTTTCTTTCATCAAACGGAGGTTGATTACCAGCCTGCTGTTGCGGGCGATAATTCTGATTTGGATTCTGCTGACGGTTATTGTTGTTATTATAACCACCGCGTCCACGGTAATTGTTATTATTATTATTTCGGTAATTTCCACGATTATTACCGCCATTATAATTGTTGTTATTCGCAGGGCCATCCTGTTGATACTGTGGATCAAAGTTCTGTACCGGCTGCTGAAATTGCGACTGCATAATCAGCATCATGGGATTCATCATCTGCATAGGAACAGGCATCGCAGTCTGCATGGGAATTGGTTGCGGAAAAGTCTGCGCAAATTGTACCGGTTGCTGCTCAACAAATGGTGGCTGTGAATATACCGGAACTGGAACAAATTGCGGCTGGGAGACATTCAGGACATGCTGCACGGGAGCTACTGAATTCTGCGGCTGCGGAATCACCGTTTCCGTGTACGAGCGGGTGTATCCACCTCGATTATTCCCATAATTTCCCCTGCCTCCCCGGTTCGAATAATAATTTCCTCTTTGAGACGAGCCACCCCGGCCGCCTCGGTTTTCATAATTCGAATTATTATTATTGTTATTACCAGCGCTTCTGGGTTCAGCAGGAGCACTTTTCTGAGTTGACTCAGGTGCCTTCTTATCTTTATTCATGCGTTTCCACAGTTTTTCGCATTCTTTTAACTTCTTTTCAAATTCTGAGTAGTTTTTAGGCGCTGCATTATAGATTTCACGGAACCAAGCTGATCTATGGTCTTGCACGCCATCAAGAAGTGCCTCCACTTGCTCTTCGTCGGATATTTTTAGCTCCTCAAACCATGGGAGGAAACTATCCAAGTAAGCGCGAACAGGCTCATAAAATTCTAACTTGCGATTATTCATTTTCCGGCGAATATCGGCTTTAGAGAGAGAGCCGTTAAAGTGCTCTACAATAGCCGGCTTGAAGAAATCAGACCATGATTTGCCTTTATTGTCTCTCCAGAATTTTTCGAACCATTGGAAGGACGCTCCAGTAAATGCGCCAGTTACTCTGCGACAGGTAACCTCATCATTCCAATTATTTGTGGTGCGACACTGCTCAACATTCATCAGCCATTTCTGAATTTTTTCCGGATGGAAATCATCGAAGGTAAACAGTTTCATACCTCCTACTGTTTTATCGCTGTCTTTTTCCGCAAATTTTGCTAAAAGTTCAACAACGCTTTCTTGTGTAAGCGTCGTTCTATCCGAAATTTGGGTCTGCTTAATCAGCCATTCCTCCAGCTGAGGATTTCTGGACGTAGACTCATTGCTGGCCGTGCTACTGGGGCGACGGTGTTCGTCATCCAAGAGAACCTCATCCCCAAATTCGTTTTCGGTATCAGAACTGTCTCTGTACTCTGTTCCACGCATCGGACGGCTAGATTCGTCAGCTGTTCTTTTTAAAATTTGCTGGCGTAAATCTGTTGAGCAATTTTCCTTCTGCTTAGCAGGTACTGTTTCCTTGGGAATTTCGCTTTCTGAGGACGAGCGTGGCATGGAATGAGCCTCCGAAAATTCGACTCGCGATTCCAGTCTGGGCCTCCGCAAGATACCAGCTGGATTACTGCCAGTAGCTAAAGGCTGATCAACGAATGATGAGAAATTTTGAGGATTGAATGGTATAAATGCGGGAGGACGTAATACGTCTCCTGTTGCTACCGGCGCTTCCCTTTGAAAGTGTCTCTCACCGCCGCCAAGAGCAGTATCTGGATTTCGAAGCAGGAGAAGTTCGTTGCATGCTTCCCTAAAATCCACTTCCATCTTGGTAAGCTGATCATGTTTTTCATGCCATTCTTTTCGGCACTGTGCATTTTCCGCATATAGCCGGTTGCACGCTTCAGATTTTTCGTAGGCATCGGCTTGTGCTTTATTTTTCGCTTGAATCGCTTTCTCGCAATTACCGCATTTTTTATCGTTTTTCAATTCATTTAATTTCTTTTGGACCTTTTGAACATTCTCTCGCTCTCTGTTCAACAGACCCTGCAACCTTTCAATTTCCTTTTGGGACAGATCATCCTTTTCCTTAGGAATATGCATCGGGCCGACTGAAGATACCTTATTTAGCTGCACTCTCGCTTGTGTGAGTTCACGCTGTAGAGAGTCTTCCGCATCTTTAGCCCGCTTCTTTTCGTCTTCCAAATCTTTGGTAAGTTTTTGAGACAAATTCTGCGCATCAGTCAGTTTTTTATTTGTGACTTTGTGCGCATCTTTTTCGGCACTCAAATCCCTCAGTGCTTTATTGAATTTTTGGTCTAAATCAGCAATTTGTTTCGCCGTATCAGGTGTTGGTTGAGCACTGAGACCATCAATCGTAGCTTTTGCGTTTGAAAGATCTCTCTGAGCGTTTTCCAACTGTTTTTCCAAATTACGATTCGTGTCTGTTAAGGTGTTGCGCTCATCTTTCATAGCGTTGAACGCGACCTCCGCATTTCTGTTGGCTTGTCGAACATCATGTAGATTATTATTCGCAATGCGTATTTCGTTGGCCAATCTGTCATTTTCTGTTTGTTCATTTTCGAATTTAATACGCATTTCATTGAAATCGTTTTGGAACTTTAATTTTTCATTTCGTTCCTCATCGACGCGGGCGTCCAAGGACATTGTATTACCCATTTCATCTACTTTTGTTTTTGTAGATGCGATAAGAGTGCGGAGACTTTGGATCAATACGGGCATAGTTTGCCGAACTATCAAGCCAACGTCCTGATCGGTTTCTGCCGCAGCTAACTGCTCATCGACTTCCCTAGCTTGAGTAAGAAAGTCTTCATCGGGTTGTTCAAAATCTTTTTCAGACACAAAACTATATAATTTTAGTTGTGCCGGGTGGAATGTCATTGTTCCACCACGGATGCTTTTACTTGCTCTTGTTTCAGATCCCTCGGAAATATCCGCTTTATCCGCAGCTGACGAGGCTATCAGGTTATTGTCCGACTGGGACGACTGGGGTTCTGTCTGGCTCTCAGCCACGCTTGGAGTTTCCGATATGGGTTCGTCTAATATCGCACCAGACGCCTGGGCCGAATTTTTCTCCTTGGCACCTCGCGTGACTCGCTCATTCGCCGCCTGTTTTCTGGGAGTTTTCCCCGTCGCCTTAGACGCTGCATGCGCGTTTTGCGCCTCTAATCTGCGTCTACCCAAATCTTCCATGTACTCTGGCAGCCATTTGTTTGCATCTTGTAACGCCATTTTAAACTGCTCATCTGTTATGTCCAGGTAAGCTTCGGGGATGCATCCCTCATACTCGATCCAAGGTTTGAAATGGGCCGGTAATCTTGTTTTGGAGTTAATAATCCGTTTAATTTCCTGATATACAATCCATGACTTCCCACAGAATGCATCTTGTGCTTCTGGTGGTTCGACATTAAGGGCGATATACATTAAATTTAATGGGATTTCTTTCGCATTAAATTTAAACCTTGTCTGAGTTCTCGACCCATCATACGCTCCGAAGATCACCTTATTATCAGGAATTTTACGCGGTGGTGGGCGATTTTTGGGAATCGAACCGCCCGACATTTCTGCTTGTATTTTAAATTAACCTTTGCGGCTAATTAAAATATTACACACAGCAGCGATTGTGCTACTGTTTCCGAAATTGCAATTGTGCAATTACTGCTACGTCACTTCCCAATCCTCCTTTTAGGTTTGAATTGTTCAGTGAGTTTAGACACAGCCGACCTTTGCGGTTTCGACTGTAACAAATTCCTAAATTACTTTGCGTGCTGCAGTAATTTAAAATTCACAGGTCAATCACCGTTTGCCGGTGTTTACCTTTTTTCACGGTCAACTCTCTCTAGCTGCTGATTTTGGCTACCGCTTGCGGCTTGCCTTTATCTAGCTGCTGGAGATCGTTATCTCACTTGGCCACTGACAATGGCTCGGAACTCACTATCTGATTTATCTGCAAGCCAGGTACACTGACACTGCAGATTACACTTTTATTCACCGCGGTTACTGCTTTGCGCAGACAACCCGGAAATTACCCGCACCGATACTGATTAATTACACAGCCGACCTTTAAGGTTTCGACTGTTTAATCCTACGGTCCAATTTAATTAAACTTAATTTAATTGGCGAGGAAGCTCACCAGTGAGGAAGCTTACAATTGCGAGGAAGCTCGCTGAAAATAAATTAACCAGGCCAGATCGGAACGCTGACCTCCTTCGGCGTACCTTTGCGGTTCGACGCCTTTCAAAAACGGACCACTTTTACCAGTAAATTACCATCACACTTTCCACCAATAATTTTCTGTTACATCGGGAAAATTAAAAGACACCGGTGGGCGCCATGTCGTGTATAAGCGTTCACGCCGATTAAGGCTCCATGAACAATCTTTACTCTTCCACGCCTGTAAATGTCAGTCGGTAGGCACTCGTACTCTCAAACTGTAACAGAAGAATTATGGTGGAGAAGCGACAAACGATTCAGGAACACGGGAACTCAGGAATCCCTCGGGAAGACGCTAACCACAACTTCCGGTCGTAAGTCCTGTGAGGATCGGCAAGAGCTAGGACGATTGTGTCACGAGCAAACCTGTATTCTATGCAATAATCCGGGAGCGATCATGTACATCAGAAGGAACAAGTATTGCTGTCTCTTTATCCAATTCACATCACAGTTCACAACGCTAGGAAATCATAATTAGAAGCAGTCTCAGAAGTAAATCTCAGACTACTGATTGCCGATATTAGTGGCGACATGAACTTATATAGACTTCGCGTTATGACATCATATACATTCGCTAGTAAAAGAGAACAGCAAATCACAGATGAGATTGACTAGATTATCCGTTATGTTGTAGGTGGAAGGCGGACAGTCAGCATCCGTACGTACGTCCGGCGTGTGATCCTAGTCCCACACGTCACTGGTTATCGCGATCTATTTACCATGTCCAGGATGTTGTTGAAATTACATATTAATCTATCATGCAAATTGTATCCGACAACCTGCCGTTTTATCGGCCGAAATGCCATCATTCGGGTCGAAGGTATTTTGCAATTTCTGATAGGCATTTGGCGGCTTGTGGCCGCACTGACTACAACCAATTCATTTTTTACATTAATACCTCATCAATGCGAAGCTTTAGGAAAAAAATAATTGGTTGAAAGTTAAAAAGATAACGATGATAAACATCTAAGCATATCTACACAGAACCTAAGTACATTTTCATTAAAAAAATTTGAAAAAATATGAAACAGATCACAAAAAACGTGAACCGGTTTCGATGACCGGTTTAAGCAACAGGAGTGAACTGTGAAATATGAGAAAATTTAAAGTGTCCTCAGAAATCGATGGCTCTGACAAACAGCGGCCAAATTTAAACAGTTACTGCATTTTTGTCCGATACGTCCATCTGGCCTCGTTGCTGTCGTCACACATCGGAGACGTGGGGGCCCCGTTGGTAGATTGTGCAAACCAATAGGGGACCCGGCATCTCCGACATAGGGTCAACACTGCATCATATCCCAGCGCTTGTTGCAGCAGGATTCTTTTTTGCTATGGTTAGAGCAAGCGCAGTAAATATTTTACACATAACATACTGCAGAACACGAAATGCGGCGTACTGATGTTGCTGAACCGTGAAGTACAGATACTCTGCCTGGCAGGAAGCGCGGTTTAATGACTACAAAGTATTTCTGCTGAATTATACTAATGGCAACTCAGACAACCGGCAAGCGAATGAAAGCATGGGACAAAAAATCGCCAGAAGACAATCAACTGATCTTTGCGCCCGATAGGAAACGAAGGCTCGTTGAATGTATTGAGTAAGAGTAAGGTTGGGAGGTTCGTTTGCCGTACCAGCCGGTAGCCTATTCCGGATTGCATACGGTAGAAGCTCCGTACACAGAATCGCACGGCGCCAGATAAGCAGTACGTTAGCAGAATGAAAACTGCTTCAGAACTTTGTGCTGTTACACTTTGGTCACGTACAGCAACGAAAAAATTAGTCGAGTCGAGTGCGCGCGAGGACGTGACCACCCTGCCAACGGTCGGCGGTCTGAATGCTCAAAAAAGGTCCACGGGCAGCATACACTGGCCTGCCATTCACTCATGTATCTGAGCCGTTGCAAGCATCCGCGTAAGGCGGATAATTTTTACGTTCGGTTCCGGGTTGTTTTACGTCCGTTCGCGACGTTAGCAGCTCTAACCTAGCGTCGTGCGGTGACGGGTTCCATATGGAACCGTAGCCGAATGGAACACAAACCGTGCAATCTGAAATAGTAAAGTATCGCAAATTTCGTCCGTGTAAACTTCAGGTGTATATGTTTTGTCAGTGGTTTGTGGACTGTGCCACGGAATACCACTATTATCGCCGCTGTTGCCATTTTGGAAAAAAATATAAACAATGTTTTTTTAAGAAAATATAAACATTTTTCTCCCCCGAAACGCTGACGTATTTTTATTTTATTTTAACACACGGAAGAGTTTGTAGGCTAACATTACGTTTGCGCAATAAGAAATTTTTAACCCTGTGGTGGATCGGGCTATCAGCATATTTACACTTATAGTAGTGCATACAGCAGTTTCATTGACCCGATTGTGATTTATTTAAATAGGCGGTGGATGTTCGCCCGGGACTATGGACGAGGAGCCATTGCGTTATTTAATTGGTTTCGTTGAGCAGATTGTACACTTTTTAATTTTTATTGCACTTTTTGGTATCTATCCTCTGCATTTAATTAAAAATGTTACATGCATATGCCAGATAAATAGCATATCAAATAATTTATACTAACTCAGAAGTATTCCATACCACAGGAAATCGCGAAGAAAGGCTAAGTACGCTTGCAGTTGACAGGTTTTGGATGCAAACCAATCACTAATGTGCAGGCGATTGGCATGCGATTTATATAGAAGTGTTTGAACATATGCAGACTACAGCTTAGGACAAAATGGTCGCATAGGCCCATAACCCAAAATAATGCGTAAACGGCCATTCGCTGTTCAAAAGTACGCAGTGCGCAACTGGCCGTGCTCTGTTCAAAACTACTTCCGGCTGTCGACTGACCGTCGGCTCAAGCAAATTAATATAATATATTGTTGATTTCATTTAACTTTCAACTTTCGTTTCTGCTTTGTTTTCTTTTTGTTCATTTCACTCGTTCCGTAAAATATTGCGGAAGAATGGCTCGCGGCAGATAATTATATTGATGCAGATTTAGTCAAAACTGTTTTTACCTTGTACGATAAAGAACGCGGTTGAACGAAAGTCAGCAAATATGTCCGAAAATCGCAAAGCTGGGTGATCAGGGTGCTGCATCAGTACGATGAAGAAACGGGTGAACGCAAGGTGAAAAATAAGAAAGGAAGACCGAGAAAAACAACAGCCGAAGAAGACCAAACAGCCATAAACCTCCAAATCAAACAGTCACGCCAAAATAAGGGAGGAATTGCAGTGTGGGGTGCGATCTGCGCAGCAGGCCGAGTTGCGTTGGTGCGATTCCAGGGGATAATGAATTCCGAAAAGTATGAGGAGGTGTTGTTCGACCAACTCCTTCCTTACCTGGACGCAAACGGTCGCGATCTCACTTACCAGCAGGATAATGCACCGTGTCACACCTCCGCAGCCATGAAAAGTTCTTCGAGACGGAAGACATCAACGTGATGCCGTGGCCAGCAAGATCGCCTGACTAGAATCCGATCGAAAATCTCTGGGGGCAAATGAAAGACGTCATGGCGCAGAAATTCCCGAAAAACTTACGAGAATTAGAACCTTTGATAGAAGATGCTTGGGAAGAAGTGTGTACTCCAGAATATTGCAAAAGTTTGATTAATTCTCTGAAAAATCGTCTAAACGCGTGCCTCTATAATGGCGGGGCACGCAGCAAGTCTGATATGTGATACTGTGATTTGCACCAGTTGCGGTGGTAGAGCTACTATACGAGTCTATGGAGATTTATTTGTGCGCATTGGTTGTTTTTCTGTCGTTCTCTGTTTGGTTTTTCTTTACAAATTTTGGGTGGGTATGCGACCATTTTGTCCTAAGCTGTATATTGCAGTTAAGGGACGTGTGCCGGTACACGGTATCAAATTCGCGTACATGTACCGGGTATCGGCGCACTCCTCTTAACTTGAATTCGTCCAAGACTGACTGCACATTTCTACAATATTCGCGAAAGACGCCGCTGAATCTGATAAAAAAATTTATGGTGCACCGCTGCGATTTGACAACGTGCAACGATAACCGTGCCCACGGGAGTCTGTGACCCTGAGAAAGCGCCTTTGCTTATGACCTTTGAGTTATGTCTGTTGCTCGACGTATACCGTCGCCATGGGATTTCGTTAACTTTGTGTGCTACATATCCGTAATTTAATAATGAAATCATTCAAATACGAAAACATCCACTGAAACTCCGTGTTTTAGCTAGAACATCTTGTACGAGTAAATTATGGACAGTACAGTATCGGTTATCGTGGTCTGTTTACCATTTGCAGGATTTTGTTGAAATTACCTATAAATCTTATAATATTATGCAAACTGCATCCGACAACCTGACGTTTTATTTACCGCAATGTCGTCATTCGTATATAAAATATTTCGAAATTTCTGATATGTACAGTATTTGGTCACTCTAACTACAACCTGTTTTTGGCATATTAATTTCTCTTCAAGGCTGAGTTTCTAATTGGTTTGAAAACTTAAAAGATTATGATGATAAACATCTGATAAGCATAAACTACACATAACATCAAAACTTTTCCATAAAAAAATTTAAAAAATATATATGAAAAAAATCGCAAACCCGTGAACCGGTTTCGATGACCGGCTTAAACAGTAGGGTAGGTTTGAACTGACTGAAATTTAAGAAAATTTAAAGTATCCTCAGAAACTGAATTCTCTGTGAAAAAATGGCCAAATTGCTGCATCTGGTCTCGTTGCTGTCGTCACATACGTCGGAGATAGTGGCACCCCCCTAGTATACAGTGCAAACCAACAGGGGAACCGGCATCTCCGACATACGGCCAACAGTGCATCATGTCCGAGCGCTTGTTTCAGCAGGATGATTTTGTTACTGAAAGAGCAAGCGTAGTAATTATTTTCCACTGTCTTGATTTACTGCAAAACATGAAATGTGGTGTACTGGTGCTGCCGAAGTGTGCAGCAGTCTGGCTCGCAAAGACGTTCGGTTTAATGATTGCTTCTGCTGATTTATACTTGCGGCAACGCAGACAAGCGACAAGCGAATAAATGAAAAGCTCGAAGTCCGAGCGCTGATTAGAAGGACAATTGAAAGATTTAAAGCTGATAAAGTTTACAATGGCCATCAAATTTCAATGGCGCCAGTGCAAGCGCAGACACCACACGAGTAAACAGTCGCAATAGCGGACTGTATAGTTAAAGTCGGGAGATAACCTTCCTCTTAAACTATACCAAGCGCTGTCGGAAAACAGGTTCACAGCCCGAACCTTGCGCAAAAACTCGAAGTGCAGTTGGCAAACTGATTATGCGGCCTTCGGCGTTATAATACAACGAAGCGCTCTCCTCAGTGGCCTAACTGCAGCCACTGGTCCATTATTACATCATGATCAAACCAACAATTTACTGCATAATAATGCCTTAAATTAAGTGCTACTTTCGATAATTAACTAACTGTTCGATACCTTGCATTTTACGAGCCGAATCCAGATTCAGAAACCAATATTTATGGAAAAATATAATACTGTAGCGGCTTTATGCCTGAGGGGTGTGGCCAAACAATTTCTATTGAGTATGTGGAACTTCAAAATGTACATCCTATTCAGTACATTGTTTAAGAACCTTTATTAAGTATCATAGTGGGAGTACAAACCAAGTACCAAAACAAAACAGCGTTTTTAACAGAAACACTTCCTCTATGCTATCCTGATCGAGGATCGTACCCATTACACAGATCGCGCTTCCCCGTTGCATTTGGATAGATATTCGCTGTATAAAAAGTTCTTTCGCCCGTGTCAGGCCAGCGCAAGTTGCTATACCGTTTCCAACCGTCTCCACTAGCTTTATAGTTCCGTTTTTTAGTTCAGCACATTTGTACATCAAAATTTTGTTCACGAATGAGGACGTATTAACTGCAAATGCTTGCAAATCAAGAAATCGAAATCAGATTCCCGCCGTTCCTTACCGTTCCCGCTGAGTACGCCGGTGTTCAATTAACAACAATATTTGCTATCAGAGTCGTGAGAAACCAGCATATTAAAATTAGTGAAAAACGAAGTGTTTATGCAGATTACGTTGTATGTTGTACCAACCGGCATTAGAAATGGGTCACGGCCACGAACCTTGCCCACCAAAGTCTAAGTTCAAATATCTGATTATGGGACCATCGGCGCTACGGTGTATTGAAGCAATTCAGCGCGCAATCGACACGGTTGATAACTGCCATTGAACCGTTGGCAAATTATTACACGAAACCAGTGAATAATTGCATAAAATGTCTAAAATTATTTAATAACTATTGATTGCCTTTACCTGCAAATATCTGAATAATTATACCGTGGTCCTCATACCCGGTATCGAACCAAACAATAATTAGAGAAATATAGGTCAACGCTATGCGCAGGAGTTTTTCATTTTGATGAAAACTCTGTACGCCAAAATCTGCACTTGAATAAGTCGTACAAAATCAGTTTTCAGTGCACTTACGAGTTTTGGTACACGTACGCCGCACGTTGTTCAGTGCAGCATCTATTTTAAGTGCTCTTGTGTTAAGAGCAATCCCGTATGCCGTCAATTCGTGTTTAAAATTCAACACTTTGGGCAAAGTACTGCACAGTGTGCATCCATCCACATATACCTAATTCCGTGAATTGGTGAAAAGTCAGTACTTTGTGTGAAGTACTGCACAGTGTGCATCCATCCACATATACCTAATTCCGTGAACTGGTGAAAAGTCAGTACTTTATGTAAAGTACTGCCAGAACTATTTACTTCCCAGATGCCGTGAATCTGTGAATCGATGAAAAGTCAGTATTTCATGTAAAGTACTGCCACTGCCAGTCCTGTCAAGGAAGATTGAGTGATCACGTGAAAGTTCAGTAAAGTTCAAATTATCGACCAAAGGTCTATAGAAATTTTTTGAATGGAAGCCAGGGTTTAGCAATGGCATTTTGTAGCCGTCTAATTTATGTGTGTTGATAAACCCGCTTCCTCATTAGATATGTATCAACGGGAACTGCACAGAAACGTCCGTACTGTAGCCCGAGGACTTAAACGAGAGCTTCTGCTTCTGCGCACCACCAAACACGCTTTTGCGTAGTCAAATGATTTGTACGAAATTCAGGTGAAAAATCGTTCGGCCGCGAAACATTCGTTTGGGGAGTTACAGGAGACAAAAATTCAAAAAATAATGTTATTAATGTAAACAGTGATTGATGAATGCGCGAAAGTTCTGAGCATATCATCCGCCTTTAGCTATAATATGAAGCTGATACCGACACCGACTACGTCACTGCGAGAGATGGAGGTACATTTATGCATGTAGAAAAAGGAGGATGCACACACACTGAAAGATCACGACATCAAATCACATCACATCGCATCACGGTCACATCGGTAACGTCCGTCACCTAAGTAGTAAGTAAAAATTTTAAGCCTGCAATATGGTGCTACTTTTTTTAATTTATATAATTAAACACAATTAAAAAAAGGAAACTGTCATAGGCACCCCCTAAAACCCTTGTTTCTTATAGGCAAACCTTTTTGCATCCTGTTTATTATAGTGATCTACTTTGATTATTATCGTACATAGTTACATGAATACTAACTATCTGCGCCAGGATTTCGGCCCCTCTCCTTTGGCGCCGGTGATCTCAGCTTCTACTCATTCAATTTTCCTGCTTTAAAATGCTTCAGAAACCTCCCGATCACGCGGGTGTTCTAAGACCAATCGTCGTTGCCAGTTTGCAGAACCTCAAGTCCAGTGGTCACTCAAAAGCTTGTTACCATGGATGCCATTGGACTAACATGGGCGGGTTCACGCTCGTGTGCTTACTAATTTGCAAATTTCCAGGGAGACAGCTTGTGTTCTAACCATGTTGCAACATATTGCATTATTCTGATAAAAAAATCTGAGATAGTCGCAATAAGCCGATATTCATCCGTGCTCAGCTTGTATTTTATCACCCGAAACGTTTAAGCTGTCCTTAAGGGATTGGCCCGGTACACCGTACATAGCACTGCTATGATAGCAGTGATAGCACCAAATTCGTGTACATCCACGGGAACTTTTGCTGTCGCGCGACACCGAAAGTTCCGGCGGATGTAAGTACACGAATTTGGTGCTACATACCAAGTCAAATCCCCATTTACCGAATCGTCCTATTGTCGGCTGGAAAGCCTGATGTACTTAACCCGCCGCCAGAGAAAAACATTATTGTAAAAATCACTGGGAAAATCAAATTATTATGTGAATAAAGCTGCATTACCTAAGATCTTTAAATACTAAGACTTAATATAAAAAAGACAATTCTAAGAGGTTTGAACGAGTACTTCGTTTAGGTATTTGCAAATACAAAATAAAACCATTAAAAAATAGGAAATTTAATGATATTATTTACAGTAATAGGGTTAATAATAGTAAGTTAATTTTGGTGCCAGCCAACATCGGAATGCTTCACTAGGTAGTAGGTAGTTCCCCATATAAACGATCCTTTCCACATTATCACCGAACCGAAACTTTCGCTACTCCAGGCTCCGAAAAATTTCATCTTTTGCAGAAAGACAAAGCAACCCTTGGGTACACTTAAAAAATATTTTCATCGGCCATGGTTGAGTGGGCGTGGCCAAACTAGAATTCCAACGGTAACGCATCCAGTACTACTTAGTAAGGGAATACCGTAAAAGTGTACCGTACAATGCCAGAAGTTTTCACAAATTCGTGTAATCAGTAGTCAGATCTTTTTGATAATTGTTGTAAAACTTACTACTGTTAAGTAAATCACCGAGAAGAATTACTCGTACTGTATATACAGTATTAGCATGCACATGGGAAATGGAGAAACGTCCCGCAATAGAGTATCACAGACGCGTTGGCACAAATTAATAGACTACGCGTTATCGCTACCCGCTAGCTTCACAATTTTCTAATTTTTATTGATTATTAACATCAGTAATTTTTAATGAAATTAACTAGGATCGTACTACTGATAACACGTATTTCTTACCAACCTCTGACATTGTACGCTAACCTGTTACGGTACTTACTCCCGATACATACTGCTGCATGTATTAATGCCATTGGAATAAAGTTTAGCCACGCGTACATAACCATTAATTGCCGATGAAAATATTTTTTAAGTACTTCGAATGCTGCCTTATATGGGCTCCCCTTATATTACTCTCCCTTATCTGGGCTCCCGAGCAATATGAGCAACCCTCCACATGGGCGGTTACGATATTACTCACACCTTCGCAGCTGTTAATTCAGTGTTATGCATGACTGAAAATTTTGATTTATTTAAAATACTTATTTTGCCAGTACTTATTTGAAGTTTCGGCATTTTTCATTTTGTTAATTGGCAAATCCGGTTGAAATTAATGAAAAATATTATTATATTGATAATATATATAAATATAATTCGGATGTGAAATTTCGGAATTCTTTGGCGTGCTCACTTGTAAATCCGGTTGAAAGAAGTAGAGAAGGGTTCTGCTATAAATCCGACAAATTTAATTTGACGGGTATTGCTAACTAGCCGGGAGCCCAGATAAGGGAGAGTAATATAAGGGGAGCCCATATAAGGCAACATTCGAAGTACACCAAAGGTTTACCCTGTCTTCCTGCAAAAAAAGAATTTTTCCGGAGCCGGGAGCAGGTGATGCATGGCCCTGGTCAGTTGCATCAGCAGCCCCACCTGCGCGCGGCTACTTAACTTTCCATTAGTTTATGCAACCACTCAACTTTTATGAATTCCGTGTCTGCCTTTTTGGCAATCCGAAAATTCTGCTGGATGAGAATTATGCCGGTTATTTGACCATATGAAAGATTGCCGTCGCGAAATTTGCCTGCGCTACAACTGCCAAAGTGCCGTTGAAGCAAACCACGTCTCAGAATACGCGTACTTTACCAATTCACTAAGTTAGAGCAGTGCACGTAGTGACGTGCTGTCGGTGGATCATTTGGATGTAAGTATTTCCAGGACAACTGCCGTAAACCAACTGCCGTAGCTTATACTGTAAACTCAGCACCAAGTGTCAAAATACACGGAGCTTAAATAGTTCCGAATACTTCCAGAATCCAGATATTATTATTATGTGTTGGTTTCACAAAGGGGTACCCGCCTTCGGCGGTTGGCATAATGAGTACTGATGGCTTATGAACGCTTAGAAGTGTTTTTTCTTTGTACCATAATTAAATTTATTTATTCTCCTGTTTAATTAATGATGAAGCAAGTATAAAGCCAGGTAGCCAGCCATGCTACGCCAAGCTCGGACAATTGTGAAAGATGTTTATTAGGAAATCGGTCAATAGACTTAAGTGACATAACAATTCGCGTGCGCAGCTTTATGCTAGGTCCATACCTCAGTTGTAATTCGGAAAACAATAGAAATCTTGCAACAATCGTAGAAAAAGTATGTACGCGAGCCACTTTTGTTGTAGCAATTTTTGTTGTAATTCTCGAAAGTATGGACGCGAAAGTTGTAGAAAAAAAGTTGCACGACGAAAAATTTGTTGTAGATTGATTTTGCAGGAGGTAGGGGCTTTTCTTCCTTTCTACAACAATCGTAGCAAACTGGCCAATGGGCAGTTTTGTCAGAATTACCATATGTGTATACTTCGAATGCTGCCTTATATGGGAATTCCGAAATTTCACATCCGAATTATATTTATATATATTATCTATATAATAATATTTTTCATTAATTTCAACCGGATTTGCCAATTAACAAACTGAAAAATGCCGAAATTTCAAATAAGTACTGGCAAAATAAGTATTTTAAATAAATTAAAATTTTCAGTCAGGCATAACACTGAATTAACAGCTGCGAAGGTGTGAGTAATATCGTAACCGCCCATGTGGAGGGTTGCTCATATTGCTCGGGAGCCCAGATAAGGGAGAGTAATATAAGGGGAGCCCATATAAGGCAGCATTCGAAGTATATATATGTGTGCAGCTCTACATGCATACTTATTTAAAACAATAATACCCATTGATTACTTGATATCATTATGGTTGTCACCTATGAACTGATTACCATAACTAGAAACTGCATTGTACTGCATAATACACTGCACAATACACAATACACAGAACGCTAAAACCGCTTAATAAAATGGCCAAAAACGTGCGCCCTTCTGCGTCCATAAAATCGCGACGTAATACGGACCAGGAATTTTTAGAAAACTCGATATCCTGCGACCTATAGTAACTGCATAAATCTGGATATATACTGTACTTGTATTGGTTTTTTGGGTATGATAGCGACCATGATTGGTATGCTGTACTTCTGTACATTTTCGTGTGATATTAATAAATAAAAATTTTGCTTCCGCTTGTTAATAAAAATAAGCGGGAATATCTCCGCCAATCGCGTGTCTGCTGGGTCGGCTTAGATTTTTGTTGCGGTTGAAGTATGGCCGGGAAGTGTTGCAGAAAGTAAAAATTGAACAACATTGCTATAACATCCTGGAAACTACGACTACGATTGTTGAAATCGTAGTTCCCATTTTACGACTACGATTTGTTGTACAACTTTTTCTTACAACTGAAGTATGGACCTAGCATTACACTAATTAAAAGCAAAAATTTTAAAATAAATTATTGTGAAATAAATTATTAAGTACTTCGATGCGTCGTTTCGTTTTTCGCTTTAGCAGCTTCCGGTGTAACTTTTTATGGGCAATTCAGAAGTACGAAAATTGAAATCTATAAGTCAGTTAATAACGAGCCATGCGGTTAACATTTAGGGGTGGCACTGAGAATTTTTGGGTGTTTATTCTACTACTACAGACTAATTAATAATAATATTGATTAATAATTCTAATTCTAATTTTATTAATTTTTAGTCTAACTGTTAATTCTAATTCTTCTATTGTAATTCTACAGAATACTCTGCGTCATCGGTGATCGAGGTGGCCTTGAAACAACTTTTATCTCTGTATGTTATACAGACTTGTATGTTATAACGCCCATACCGAGTTACGTGGCTGCCTAGCGCAGAAGCGTGTGTGACCTCGAGCTGATATATTACGTAGATGGGAAAATTCACTTTCCCTTTAACCATGCCCACAGTCCCACTGCAACGGTCACGCAGGACTCGTTGAAAACGAACGATCGTTTGCGTATTTCACAACAGCATTGAATGACAAGCACGTTAGACTTATTTTTTTGACGTCACTAAGTTTTCTGAAACACGTACAGCCGTACAGGTACAGCTAAGCTGGTGTTTTCAGCTTATCTGTACGACTGAAAACTTCTTCAAGGGCAATAATGTTCAGCCATATGGATAAGCTGAAAACACTCTCGGGGATCTAAAAAATCGAAAGTGCTATGGTGCTAAGCGCTAGGAATTTTCTTAGCTCATACCCGTGACCATAAAAAATGCAGACTGGAACTTCAAAAAATTATTTACAGGCAACTGGATGCTTTGCTGCCAAACGGTTTTTGCGCCAATGTATCCATATTATCTGGCTACTGAATGTCTTAAGACAAAGTGAAATGTTTCTAGACCGAACACGAAAGTTAGCTTTTGTGCCTGCACAATAATTTGGCGTCATGTACCGGGTCACTTCCATTAATACCAACGGGCGTTTCATCACTGAAAAACACGAGGTATACAATATATGCGAATATAATATGTGAAGATAGAAAAGAAAATAAATACTCGAAGGTTGCTCAAAGGTCCGAGCTAATATAGAAGTACGGTACAAGTATTAAAAGTACATTATGGCTGCGTGCACGGGTAAACACGGGCGTTGGCAGTGTGTACGCGGGGCCGTCGCGAGGGCCCCCCTCCCCCCGCGGGAAAAAAGTATTAAATTTCCCATATAAAATTTACAAAATTTGGGACAGGCGCGTTTGACGCCATATTTTGCCCTCGGGGAGAACAACAGCGCGCCCCGCTTTTTCGCTTCTTCGCCAGTTGTTTGATTTTTTCCACTTAACAAAACTTAACACTTCATCTACTAGCACGGTTCCTCACACCAGAAGTGACCTTATTAATTCAGTAACAAATTTCAAAAAAACAATTTTTTAACAAAACTTTTTGGCTGTGTGAGTGAAAAAGGGTCTAGTTTCTGATCTTGTTGGTTTCGACCTACTCGGTGCTACCGGAAGTCCAGAACTGAGATGGTGTGAGTCACCATCCTTTTGGGACATGAGCATTCAAAAGGCCATACCGTCCTGCTGCGTGAATGAAAGGTTTCGAGAAAATCAGGCCTCTTACTAAACAGCATTCGTATGTAACTGGTAAATCTTCAGCGATATATGTTGTGCCGTTGCCCAACAAAAAAATAGGAAGCATTGGGAAGTTTGAGAAGACTGCCCAATGATTCCCGTGCTCGACAAAACGGCATACATGGAAAACAACTGAAACAGCCGAGAAGACGCAGCGCAGGTGAGCATACCGCAAGCCGGTGTAGATATATGGCTGATCCGGGTCAGCTGGGCTGATGAAAGAGATAGCACTGATCTGTTGTCTCCCTTCTCTTTCATCACAAGTAAATCTGGCGCACCTGTTTTACTCCGTTTCTTCTGTTTTCTCCCTTCATGGAATTGGTCAAACATAATGAAAACAAAAGGCACCATTGGGCAGAAAAAGCTAACGACCAATCGTGTGCTTCTGGTGGCTTACACCATGAAAATGGACCTCGTTGTTCAAAACTGCCAGTCGACGAAGTGTTAAAGGCGCCAGAAAAACGGAACGGAAGCGGCCACAAAATTGTTGTAAAAAATAAATAAATCGTTGACCAATTCAACTACGGTAATTAGGCGCTTTTAGAGTCAGCGGTCCCGTTGCTCTGTAGCGCTCTATAAGATTCAGCGCTGTACCATTGGTAGATTCACTTTTACAGAACTCCCGGCTCTGTAACTTACAGAACGCATTTAAAGTGCTTTTCGAGTAGTACTATTATATCAAAAGTACTGTACTGTGTTACCCGCTAATGCTCATTAGTGCAGCACTGTGAATTACTTGAAAGCCACATCAAGAAAACTGGAATATCAAATCAGCCAACACGTAAACGTAAACAAATTCAATTTAAAAAGCCGTGACCGCAGCCAACACCCGTGCAGACACCCGTGCACACAGCCAACACCCATGTTTCCCTGTGCACGCAGCATCGGATTAAAATATTTCAAGGCTTTCTGCTTTGTCACTATTGTCAGTACAAATACCGGAGTGTGGTGCAACTGATGTTCCGGAAAAGCAGAAAACAGCTTTTTATGGCGAGTAAAAAAGGTGCACAAAGTCGGATACCGAATATTCTCCTAGACTTAAGCATTGAATCAGCGCTCAGTAAACATTATAACATTACTTACACCAGTTTCTTTTGGCAACTACAGAGTTCTGTAATAGAAATTCCCCACACCGAAAATGCATTAGTAAATGCTATGAATAAGCATCCATATTTAAAATTCCATTAAAAAGCTTAAATAAAATACGAAGAAAACCATTCACCACTGCACATTCAATGCGGCGCGGTAGGCAATGTGGTAGGCGAATTTAAATCGTTTGGGCGAGACACATTGAACCAAAAAACCTAAAGGATGGTGAAGTATGTGGTGTATTGCTGCAGAAACAGAGTAGAATTTTTCGCAATTATTTACATCAAAATATTGTTATTTTCACGCGAAGTCAGCGAGCGTTTTTCCAGAAAAAATCATTCAAAAATTCCTTGGGAAATGGTAGAAATGTTTTCGAATTTCTCGAAGTAAAAGTTAAAGGTCAAAAATGATGTATCATGTACAGGTCCAAAGAACAACTGCAAGTTTCGCGTGAAGCCGATGCTTTTTTTAATGCTCAAATTGTTAAAAATTCTATATAAAATGCTAAATTGGAGTATAATATCTTTCGGGTACATAATTTTTTTGAGCACACTATTTATGATTAATTAAATGAGTAAGTACACTCTGCATTCTCCAACATTTGCGCGTACTATGAGAAATACGGTGAACTTTATATTTCGAACGAAGACTTCGAACTTTATATTTCGAACGACTGAGTAAATGAAGTATAGTAAAGATCTCCAGAGCTTCATTCGCGCGGAGCGGGAAGCCAACAAACGGTTTTACTGCAAAAATCGCTAGAGTATGAATGCAATAAAAAATGTTTTTTTTTCTTTAATTTTTTTGCAAAATCGGCTTCTGCATTATCGGAATAGCAGTACTCCACTTCTTTATTTTCTTAAAGTACGCACTTCTTCAAAAATTCCGGAGTGGCTCGTGCCTCCGTGCCACCCTCTCTAAATTCGTCATTGTGACAGTGGGGGCGCAACAAAAACAACTGTACAATATGAGCTGAATGAAGTAGCGGAGTCTGGCGTAAGGAAAAAAGCATGTACGGGTACAGTATGTTGCTAGATACCGACAGGAGGATTCCAGCGGTCAGGCCTGCTAGTAAGTAATGTTTGTTTCTATGTAGTAGTTACAGTACAGGCTTGGCTTGTTAATGTGCATTGTGAACTTGTAAAAAACATCGAAACGCATGCAGTGCCATGCACAATTATTACTATGTAGTAAAAAGTCTATTCATTTTTTGTGCATGCTGATAATATTACATCAGACAGCGATGGGAGGACCCCCCGGCCCCCAGGGGCCAAACAAATTTCAGGGAAGGTAAAAAAAAACTATATTATCAAACCATACAATCCAGCAGTGCTGTCATCCAGCGTTCTTACTTACACTTACTTACCACATTGCACCCATTGTCATGCAAGTACTGTACGGTACGGTTGCACTTTATTATGGTTGCTATGTAACGTACAATGCGCAGTACAGCATCGCAGTACGAAACTCCTGCGCATAGCCACTTCGAGAAATCGAAGAGAAATATATGGTACTGCATACCCTTCGCTATTCAGTAGGTACAGTACAAAACCGGCTTTTCTCACAACTTTACTTACTGTATTTTGATTTCGCCGAGACTGCACGAGCTATTTTGCACGCGAATGAAAGCCATGTTAGTAAAAAAATACTTCAACCATCAAGGAGCGGAAATGGTAATAAATGCGACTTTGCTGTTTTGCGAAACTGTTCGGCCGTGCCTACATGCTTACCGATAGTGAACGGCAGCCGCCCGTACTTAATAACTGACCGACATCTCCATGGATTTCAAGTCCTCGTCGAGGATTTAAGAATCAATGGAGACGACGGTTCTCTGTTATCACGACCAAACACATCTTACACATTCAGACTAAGCGACATCAGATTGCTGTAATACATACAGGAAATAATGTACAAACGATGAATGTTAAATGCAAGTGCAATTAAACGTTTTGGCCGTATACTTGCTGACATGCGATCCGTCGCGCAAATGAACTCTTATAAGAATGTTTTATGGCGACGTATGGAAAGTTAACTTACGAATATATCCAATAAAAAAATTCCTTAGTCAGACAGACTGCTAAAGGCATTCAAGACAAATTGCTTTATTTCCAGAATGTTCGAAACACCGCTGAATCTGATTCAAATCTGACCAGGCACCACTGAGATCTGTTAAAAATGATAATTTTTGCTGTCCTTTCAGCTGCTTTATTAGCAGCCGCTGCGCTTGTACGTGCACAAACACTACAAAGTAGCTGTTGGATTTTAAGGTTTGCTTATGCATACCGTTCTCATTAAATTCGTCGTGGCCACGAAAAGCGAACAGAGCAGCAAGTTTGTAGTCTTTTTCTGTGAGAAACACTTTTTACTCAACATAAGATACATGTACCGTATTCATCAGTTAAGTATTCGCTGACTAATCTCCCCATATTATTAGCTATTTAAAAATCACACTTGTGATAATTGGATGTTTGGCACAAGCTCGATATATGCGCAATTTTTTCTCGATAACTTTGACATTAGATGATCGACCAGAAACAATTATTAGTAGCCATTTGAGATCAAAGCCGGTTATTAACGAGACAGAACCAGCATACACTGCTGTTCCTGACAAGAAATTTAAATAAATTTTAATAAAGCCCACGCACGCGTGAACACCAGCTGCAAACCACACAGTACGAACAGTGCGAACAGCTGTCAATCCAGTACTAACATCATTATTCTTTTTCCCAGTTGTTTTTAATGTTTTACAATGTGCATTCTAAAGTTGCGATACGAGCATAAAACACGGGATTTGGTTTAAGTATTTGAATTAGGCAGAGAGGAAACGAATACAGTCATTTCCGATTTTGCGGTGCACCACTGCGATGTTGTGCGATCGGATAACAACGATAACTTCGTTATGAGCCAGCGTCCCTCAGAAAAACATTTGTTGTTGCCCCTCCTGGACATGTAACGTGACCATCCGATGAGGTTTCGCTGACCAATCCTCTCCATATCCATAATTCATTAAAAAAAGTTTGCAGACAGAGTGAAAATCTCGTGTTTGCTTACAGTCGTCAAAAAGATCGAGACTATAAAAATATTATGTGCAGTTACTACTGCTGAGTTTTGATCACCACACCCACTTTTCCATTGTGCAGGATTGTGCTGACGTAACAAAGTACTTGCAAATGCATTATGTAAAGTGCATCCAGCCATCTGTCGTCTCTTTGCTTTATTTACAATAAATCGTCTTCATTCATAAAGAACGTTTCTGAAATTGATATTTGGTCGCTCTGTCTGTAAATTTGTTTTTCGCTTTAAGTTATGTATATATGGAACGATTCGTGCGGGAGAGAACTTTTGGCCGGCATATCGGAAAATCAGCACAGAAAAGCAGATTGTAGTACGTAGTAGTTTCATTCACCAGATTGTAGTTTTATCTATTTATTATTATTCTCTTTGGCACAAGAATTTCTTCTGTTTTTGTGTAAAAATGCTGCATATGTCTGGCAGTGGGTCAAAGGCAAAAACATAACCTATGCAAACTCTGAGACATTCCAGACTCGTCTCAGAATTCCGAGCAGTATGCCAACGTTGACTACACTGTCTACTTGTGTTGGGAAATAATTAAAAAATATTTTACTCGGACTTCAGAAACCGCGGGGTAATAATCATAGAGCGTACGTTGAGTGTCCGAGTTCGTATGCTTGCCGACAGTAATGGCCTACTCAAGGTCACCGGCAGTGAACGATGATCGCTCGTACTCGACAACTGACCATCCTTTCGATCGACTTAAAAATCCTCGCCGAGAGTTTGGGAGTCGAAGGAAACGACGCTCCTCCGTATCATGATCAAACAATTTCGGAACAGATGCACCGAAGCGGATTGCCGATAAAAATTCGGAAAATAAATATAATTTGATTTTTACAACGGCGGTTGTATTGCGGAATATTGTCGGCGCGCTTGCGAAGCTGTTGTAAGTTCTAACTGCAACTTTCTGGACGCTGACGGGCAGGTAGTAATTTATTTACAGTAGGCAGATAGGATTTCATCCAAGCTCGCTTACTGCGGATGTCTCGAATGTTGGTGAAATGCGCCGCTGAATCTAATTCCGCTGTACTTCCCGCTTGTCGATAGCCTCGATACCGACTTATATACTTCTTCAGTTCCACTCGTAATACCGAGGAACAGGGTTGCACACGTACTCGCACATGTACATGTATCTGTATAGCTGTTGATGTGCAGCTTTTGAGTTTGTATCGACGTTGCCGTAAAGTGCGCGCAACGAGCCAACTAGCTTTGCCTAAATACAATATATCTGTATAGACCTTTCCGTAAGTGTAGGCTTAAAGGTGCAAAAGTCTACTTATAGCCGTATAATTATATAACACAGACGGTTTTCTATTTCGCGCGCGCTCTTTGCTTTTGCTGCAGTGATTTCCTCAAACCTGTAACGTTAAAAGCACCTTAATAGCTGTGCGGTAGTGTACTGTAGCCGCCCGCACAAGTTGCTCCATTGGCAGATCCGGCCGCTGCCTTCTCCCTGCACACACTGCGCTGAGCAACGAGCAATGTGAGTACAAATATCCGTATACCTCACTCTGTGGGGCAACTTGTGCGGGCGGCTACAGTATACTGTAAATGCAAACGCGCTTAAAGTGTATAAAGCGGGGTGCTCACCGCGCCGGTGTCAGCTGACGGGTTCAAGGCCACGAACCTTGTACCCGTACGCTAAACTCAAAGTGCGCTCATTAAATGACCATCGTTCCAACAGTATAACGCAGCGCACAATCCCGACACTTTTCAACGGGCATTGTTGACAGATTATCAGACTCAAGTGACTAAACCAATAATTAAATGCAGAATAATGTCTTACAATAAGTAAAATAAATTTGATAACGATTTGTCTTTAATTTCATAATATCTAAGTTATTATCGAGCTTTCACTCACCGAATTTCGCCCATCGACGATAGAGCGCGCATAGTTCGACGGGGTCGTCCACATCCTGGGTGCCGCCAACCCCAACTTTTGCCGGTTTCCGACCACCGCCATTTCGTTTGCGCGGTGGTCGGTGGCAGCCGCCACGGTGCCACCCAAATACTTACGGCCACTCGGTACAGGAAACGAGGAAGAACTCCAACTTCGGACAATTCGCGGACGGGTTCTTGCCTTGGAGAATATCGACGACCATCGGCACAGGGTCGCTGCGTGGGTGCTCGAATCTAACATGGACTGTTAATCCCGCGAGATGCGATATTATTCGGCGAACTCTGACCTTTTGCAAGGTTGTGTAATGACGTAGTTATAATGTTTTTTCATGAATATGTATTTTCGCGGGACAGTGATGACAATAAAAACAAGGACATCGGGATGTGTTCTGTGGAGAACTGAGCGCGTATTCGAGGTGTTTAGGTTCCGTGCCCGAATTCAGTTGGTTCGAGCCTCGAGGTTCGGGCCAACGGAATTTGGCTACGTAACGATCCGAAGCTGGATAATTCTCCTCGATCAGGTTCAGTACAAAAGATATTATTAGTATCACTATCAACACTCCACACCATCATTGGCCGTTGTTCAGATATGCTTTCGGACACTTTGTAGACGTGCGCATAAAAATGACCAAAAGCGTAACTGGAACCAAAACGGACCCCGGGTTACTTACTCGCCTTGCGAAATTCGTACAGAAGTCGCCACGATGTACGCTGAAAACTTTGTGCCGGTCGAATAAAAATGACAGCGTTGCGTCTGAGCTTGCTAAACGTATCTTACTGGGTTAGCCACTAACTGCTCATACAGTAATTACAAATACAGTCATGCCAGAAAAGCTCGATGCTCGTGCGTTGGTCGTAGATGTTCAGTGCCGATAAAGGTTAGCATTTAACGGTGCCACTGCGAGCAGTGGCACCACATGACATTGTTTCTTTTGCTGCTGCAATTTCCTGGCGGCAAATATTTGCTGTCCGATAGTATTAGAGAGCGCATGCTCGTACCCGCCGGTATCAGGAAACGGGTTCACGGCCACGAACTCTGCACACCACACTCAAAGCGTTATACGTAAGCTGATTATGTAATCAACGCAATATCCACAGTTACAATTGAATGAAAATCCTTGGCAAATTAGTATTACAGTATGGCACCAGTATTTTTTTATAATAATGTCATAAATCGAATAAATTATCGCACCAATTATTTGTTTTAATCGTCTTTAGTATTTGTATAGCTGAACCACACCGTGCATCTATTTAAGGCGCATTATACACCAGCCGAGCAAGTCCAGATTCCAAAAAATTATATTTGGGTTCCCTGCAGAGAACTAAGTTGGATCCAGGGAATTTTAGCAAATATTTCAATGAAAAATTAACAGTTATTGATTCAAATTTCATGATGATTATTTTCATCAAAACTGTCCCAACCTTACCGACACGTATTCTCGATTTTTACGAAATTATTGTAGTGAAATTTTGAGTAAACCACACCGAATACAAAAAAGGATCTAAATTCTTTTTTTTTGAGATTTTGATGAAATTTTTTTGTTACAGTTTACCTGGCGGCCGACTTTACATAAGCAACCGACTTCATCGAAACGGTCTCAACCTTACCGACACGTATTTTTGATTTTCAGAAATTATTGTAGCGAAATTTAAAGTCAATCAAACCGAATAAGATAGCACCAGAATACTACGCTCTTTGTCACAAACACAGGCCTGGCGATGGTAAACCGCAAGAAGACAGTCGGTACAAAAAAAAACAGGATCTCCTCTCTAGTAATGCGGGCGTATGTCCTTTTTCTACCACCGCCGTTGTTTTTGCGAGTTCCGCAGTTATTTTCCGTAATTGAAATCGCTCTTTTAAAGAATGTTGGCGAAAGTTACCGCTGAACATGGTTTTGATTTAATGATGACCGCTGCGATGTGACAAATTACAGCAGCGATAATATTTTAGAGTTCTTCCCGCTATGTTGACACTGACGGTCGGGCATGTACTTGTACATGTACAGAGTACATATTGTACCTTGCATGCTTATAATTTATTGCTGTTTAGTCATTTATTTTACTACAGAATCACCGTTGTACTCGTACATGAACAGAAAGCAGCCAATATCTGTACGCGACGTTTGTGTTTGGGAAAATACTCTTGGCTCGGCATGAACTGTGAGCACCTGATAAGATTTCGCTGACTTATTGGCAGTATCGCCTTCCTTTTAAGTTTTAAGTAATAAAGAAATAGTATTTCTGAGAACTTCGTGTTTGTTAAAAAGCCAGAAATACACGTTGCACCAGACTTTTCATTTCGATAATTTCAGGTTCCGCTTTTTTTCAAAATAAGTTTATTGACATCGAAACCCGATTACAGGTGCGGGGAGAAGGTAAAATACCGCAATAGGAATATGATCGCATTCCAATTCAAAAATAAATTTTGGTAATCGCTAGATGAGAAATCAAGGCACAATTAATACACCACGAAAATTAAAGGAAAGGCGCACCATAACTTATTGAGACGCTCGGTAAAATTCTCGGTAGCTGCTGGAATTCATGCATTTCCTATGGAAATGATCAGTTTTCTTAGATCATTCTTGGCCTGTTTCTATATTTCCCTGTTTTATTCAATAAACTCCTCCTTTGTGAAAGACCCGTGTACTCCCACCTTTAGATTTATCCTCATTTACAAGGGGGTGTTAGATCTTCCTTGTGACAACACCCTCAATGTACACTGCTGTAATGTTAATGAATTAAAAATAAATTTTTATGGGGAACAAACATGCTTGACAACCAGCTCGCACGACAAGTCACCGGTACAACTTACCGCCGCATCAGGCAATATGGTAAAGAAACTTTTACCGGTGACAATTGCAGTATATTTGCTGTTCCATCTGGAAATCCTCCATTATCGTAATTGTCGCAACTGCGCTCCGAGCTGCTGGGGCTAATTGCGCATGATGCGTTTGCGCAAGTTGTCACAGCAGCTTGGAGAGTGCCAAGGAGCATAAATTCCACGCCAGCACCGAACATCCAACACCCTTCGTTTCCGGAATTTGGTAGGCGCAAGATGGACCTTAATCAATTATTTATACTCACCGCCGCTTCCGGGAAGATCTTCCACCATCATCCGAATCGGTCCTTATCTCCCGGGACGTGATTTATTCAAAATATGTGGTTCGCCGCGATTGAGAACGGACGTTCTCACGTGCCGCCAACCACATATTTTAAAACTGCAGCGGGATCTCTTATTAGCGCTACCGTGGAGAGATGTACGCATATTTGGCAAATATTTTTAAGTTCTACGATGTTCGTTCAAAAGCTGCAATGAGAGCGAAGGAATACACTCGCTTTGGATAATTAACGTTTCAAAGCAGCATACGAAAATATGAAAAGATTCTTCTGCATTCTCTAAAGATTAAATCGCGCGGAAAGGAAGCGAGTAACAAGTTGTTTCAATAAAGCATCCGCACCATAACAGAGAATTTCCGCACGAACCTCATTGTAAAAGCTTGACACGCCATACGTGGCTTTGGGTATGCGCTCTGCAATTAGCGGATTTAGTGGGGATATCCCATAATTCCCAAGCAAACAGAGCCGCTTTGCTTAAATATGCGTTCGGTATATTCATATGCTGTGCATAAAAACAGGCCAAAGGCATATTGGAAGCAAAAAGCGGATGTTAGGGTGCTTATTCTTCAAGCGAAAACCGCATGAGCGTCCTAGGCACGAGTGTACTGTTTACTGATTAAGCGAAAAGGACAGCTAGACGGCTCAACTTGAAAAATAAAGAAATGCACACTGGGTTATTCAACTGTCAACCCAACTGCTTAAGCTGGAACAACGCGATGTCCGAGCGATGATTATGTCATATGGATAATATTGCTGCCGATGTTTAATGATGATAATCGTTGCTTAGATTTAGTATTTAACGGCACCACTGGAAACGGCAGCACTACATTCTCACACAGCTGTACTACAGACTGTACAGCTATCAGCATCGGGCAATTAATTAACTTCCATCTTTCGCTACACAAAGCGGTACTGGAATACAGTTCACGGCCTCAAACCCTGAACACCGAACCCGAAGTGCAAACGGCTGATTATGTGACCATCGGCGCTCCAGTGCAATGAAGCGCAATCCTCGCAGTTACTTAACTACCACCGATGGCAGTTATGACATGGGAAGAAACCAGCAATTAACTGCATTATGTATAAAGTCTTATAAAGTATTATAAATCCATATATTATGAAATAATGAACAATAATCACATGATTAATACATGCCATTTAATTCAGTACATATTGTGATTTTCCAGTAAAATACTTCGATTTTGCGGGAACAGCACGAGCTGCTCACCTCCCAGATGCCAAGTATCGATAACTAAGGCCATACAGGTGGCACATATAATCGCTGTTAGTCTACAATTTTTCGGAAATTTGTTATCGTCTCGTATTTAATTAATAGTTCATATCTGAGTTACGATACCGTGGTTTTCAGACCCGTTATCGAACCCAACATTAATCAGATAAATACAAAGTTTGTATTTTATTGACAAAATTCTACAAGCTAAAAGCCATTTACACTTGAACTTGATAAACCAATTTAGAAAAAAAAGAACAATTCTTCAAGCTGTTTAGAACACCCAACCGTTTCCAGAACAGAAGCAGCGTTCCCACGCTGAATTTCCACACTTAGACGCTGCCACAAAAATTCAGTGGCGCGCGCTTCTCCTGTTTGCTCTTTAATGCGTCGGCCAACTTCACTGATGAAATGACGGGAACTACCGCCGCAACTTCCCGTAGTTTCGAGGGCGATTGGTTTGAAAAAGTGTCGATCAGATAGTTCCGAGTAAAGGTTTCTTTTTCGTGTTTCCGCGTCATCCGGTGCAGATCCCGCGGCGTCTGATGTACCGGCTACATACGACGTAGCGAACGTGTCAACAACCGTCACATCCCAAATCAGGGGTAGGCCATTTTTCCAAGGAAAGAGTGATAAGCCATCCGGCCGTTTCCCATCTAATCTGCTCAGTCCGGGCGGTCCCAGGATTGTCGGCAACTTTGCCGAACCCAGACTGCATTGGATTACACTGTTAAGACTGGCGTGCCGCCTGAACCTTCCTTGACCTCTTATGCACGACAGGCCATGTAAGCCAAACGCAGCAACCATTTCCCCACAACGTCATTTATGCTCCTGGCATACTGGTGCCCCCATCCGCAAAGCTACAGCGATCCGCAGACCCGATAAATACATGTTACTTCATATTCTTTACTAGGTACAGTAAAATTCCGGCTTTTCTCGCAGTATTACTGTGTTTTAATTTTGCGGACACTCCACGAGCTATTTTATTTACGAAGTAATGGTAATGCTACTGACTAACTGTTACTAATAATATTAGTAGCAAGTACATAAAAAAATCAAGGAGCCGAAATTGTTGGGAGCCCCGAGTTCGAAAGTGATCGGCCACAACTACATGGCGAGTCGGCGACCGGCAGTGAACGGGAGCCGCTCGTACTTGATAACTGACCAACGTCGCAATAGACTTCAAGTCCTCGGCAAGGATTTAAAAATCCATGGAGACGACGGTTCTCGTTATCACGACCACAAACATCTATTACATGCAGAGTGCAGGCTAAGGGACAACAGATTGCCGTAAAAAATACACGAAAGGATGTACAAACGGTGAATGTTTACTGGTTTTACGATGGTTTTACTCTGACAAAAAGCGATGCCGGTGCGCTTGCAATTAATAAGTCTCAGATAATAAATTTGGCCGTAGACTGACCGACATTCGATCCGACGAATAAAATTAATGAATTCTTGAAAGGATTTATATATGGCGACGTACGGAAAGTTTTCGTAGGATAGGGTAATACGTATAAATAATTCCTTAGTCAACTGTACCGGTAAAGGCACTCGAAACTAGCTGCTATAATTTCCAGAATGTTCCAAAAGACCCGCTGAATTTGATCCAGATCCGACCAGGCACCGCCGCGATTTAGTACAAAAGATAATTTTTTGCTGTCCTTCCAGCTACTTTCAATACCAGCCCCTGCGTCTGTACTTGCACAAACCCGTACAAGGTAGCTCTTTGTCTGTGAGAAACACTTTTATGCATGTACCGAATCCATCAGTTAAGTATTCGCTGACGGCCAATGTCAAAACACCGGCAGAATTTCCTGCCGACCAAATTTTCGTGTGATAAAAACGCCGGCCGAATTTCTTGTGGTCAAAACGCCGGCAGAATTTTTTCAACATTTTCAACTGCAAGTAAAAATGCTAAAAAGTATTACCTGCCTCCAGGCATATCTGTACTTGTCACGCGGTGTATAACAAAGATCTGGACACTAACGCTTACATTTACATAACGATCTTTATCGGCACGCTTTTAGTGCTGTTGCATTGACAAAGACTCGGAAGAGAATGAATTTTGCTTATTTGTCGAAAGATGGATCACGTGTGGGTGCAGGTTGAAGCTTTTCCTGAAAAGTATACTATCCATAAAGTGTTAACCCTTTACTTTTTGCGTGGATCGCTTTAAGTTGGTCTTCTACCTATTTTTGTAACACCATGTTTGTCTCTTTTGCGCGGCCTCTTCATTCTCTTCAGCGAGTTTTTATATACGCTGTCAAAGCAACACAAAAATCGTGCCGATGAAGATATCGTAAGTGTAGAGTCCCAAATCTTTGTTATACACCGCGTGCCGCGTGGCAAGTATGCCTCGAGGCAGGTAATAATTTTTTATTTTTTACTCGCAGTAGAAAATGTTGAAAACATTTTGCCGGCGTTTCGACTACAAGAAATTCGGCCGGCAGGAAATTCGGCCGGCGTTTTGACCATATAAAAATTTGGTCGGCAGAAAATTCTGCCATCGTTTTGACATTGGCCTTCGCTGACTAATCTTCCCCATATTATCAGCTATTTAAAAATCATACTTTTGATAATTCAATTTTTTGCCAAAAGGCAGTATACGCTGCATTATGTGTTCCATGCCAGCCCTGTTTTTCCGATACTTCAACATTAGATGAGTGACATGGAAAAATGGCGAGTGGTGCGGGCGTGAATACAAAATGAAAATAACTGAAATACGAATCGGTATCTTCGGATTTCAATTGGAAAATAAATATTGGTAACCGTTTGAGGCGACAGTACGGGAACGCTTCTGATGGTAATAAAGACTTCAGATGGTAATAAGAAATTTAAATAAATCTTAATATAGTTCAGGCACGCGAGAACGCCAGATGCATCAATACAGTACAGTAAGCATACGTGTCAATCCAATACCAGATTCATGACCCTCTTTCCCAGTTATTTTTAATTTTCTACCATGTTTCTAAAGATGCGATACTATGAGCAACCAAATTAACTCAATTTTATTCACGCTTCAAAGCAGGATATTCTAGTAATCATGGTCAGCTGAAAAACAGGAGATCATGCTTAAGCATCTGAAATCAGCCAGAGACGAAGCGAAAACCGTTTTCTTTAATGACAGTGTCCGCGCCATAACTGAGTTCGGCACGAGATCATTAGCATATTTACGTTGTCCGCAGCGTATACTCACCTTACTTGTGAGGCGCTGACACGTCTCCATACGTGGGCTGGGTGTGCGCTCCCGTTTTCCGGATTTGAAGGCGACATCCCACGTGATTAGGGCCGCTATGTTTCAAATACACCTTTGGAGTTTTTCCATGTTGTGCATAAAAACCATCCAAAAGTATATTGGAAACATAAGCGGACGGTGTCCAGACGGAACTGGTTTAGGCGTCCTTCGCGCGATATGTACCGTGTAGCGATCGAAGAAAAATGAGTGCGTGACGGCTCAGCTTGAAACTGTAGCATACTGGTTTGGTCAGCCAACTGCTCAAGTTGTAAAAACGCGGTGTCCGTGCTGTTACTGCTGTATCTTTATTGATGGTACGTGACGACTGTACGCGGATGGTACAATGCTAGCATGCATACAGCTGACTTTATCCGTCCAGATGATACAACGGTATATCACTTATATAGGTACAGACTACAAATAGAGGTAGACGTGCATACCTTGAGGGCATTCCATTTCCGGGTCGCTTAGACGTCGGTCATATACCTATATGTTTAGATCGTGAACGTATGATAATTGATCACAACAGGATCACATTATGTTCTCACATGACAGTGCGCTGATTCGAAGGGTAACCGTAGATGTTTGAAGATGTGCTTAGGTTAGCAATAAACGGCGCCACTGTGAACCTCAACACCATACGATTGCACAGCTGCACTAGCAGACTGTACCGCTAACTTTCGTGCAATACTTCCATCTTATCCTGTAGAAAGCGTTGACGGAAATCAGGTTCATGGCCACGAACGTTGCCCATCAAATTAAAAGTGCTATCGGCACCATAGGCGTTATATATTAGCGAAGAGGAATCCTCAGAGTTGCCTAACTGCCACTCTTGGAAGAGCATTAAATACATTCTGTACATTATACCAGCTGTCAGCTGCATAATGCTGCTTTAAATTAGATGACTATCTTAATAAATAACTGCGTTTTAACTGCTCGCTATGCATGATATGAGGCTTAAATAGCCAGATGCAGACTGTATAAATTCATTCAAGAATAACTGCGCATTTCCAGAACGCTGGCGAAGGACGCCGCTGAATTACAAATATTTTTTGGGCTGCAATTTCCTACCAAGACGGTTTTAAGAAATAATTGCTTGACACTTTGAATAATAAAAAGATTACAACAACTCTGAAAATAAAGTCATGTCATCGAACTAGGTATGTATGCGTGAACTACACAGAACATCAGTTCATTTTTATAAATTAAAGAATTAAATCAAACACATTACGTAATCTGTGCATCCAATTATAAATTTCGAAAAATCGTTATGGACTCATATGTCAGCCCGTTCATACACCAAAATTGGGTTGACGAATTCGAAAATTTAATATTGAAGGGATACCGTTATGCGTCATGAATAATAAAGTGGAACTTTGCGGGTGCTTTGGGCGTCCGAGTCCGCCTGCTTGCGAAACTATTCTGTCATGCATGCAAGGTCCCCGCTAGTGAACGGGAGGCGCTCGTAGTCGTCAGTCGACAACCGAACGCAGCCCCGATGGTTTTTTCATCCTCGCTGAAGGTTGAAAATCCATGGAGGTGCCGGTCGTCGTTATCATGAATCCTGAACCAAACATATCCGACATTTTGGAGAAACCAAAAGCAGATTGCCGATAAAATCACAGAATCAATGGTATACCAGCAACAATGCATTTCAACTTTAACAACCGCTGTTCTATCCCAAGTAGTGCCTACAATGCCCAAGTAAGGTCATGCCGGATCGCTTGCAAAACAGCCGCGACTGATACTTTTTGAACTGGCAGACCATCGATATAAACTGGCAGAAATATGGTTAACATACCGTTATCATTCTTCCATGTCTGACTGTTCCTTTCCAGAAGGTGGAAGAAAGACGCCGGTGTGTCTGATTCAGATTTTGTGAGGCACCGCTGCGATCTGATAAGAACGTTAATTTTATGTACAGATACGGGAATTCATTGCTTCCAGAAAAAAAATCGCTTATGTCTTGTGAGAAAGGGTCTGTTGCTCGACATGTGCCATGTCCATTTGATATGAATCTAATTTCGTTAATCAGTTTTCCTCATTACAACAATTCCCCTGTGAATCAATACAAAGAACAAAGAGTCAATTAAATTATGTACGAGTACCGCTCGGTATATAAGATATTTTGACCTACCGGGTGGGCCAGCAAAATGGCGGGCTCAGTTTTTTGTTTGCAGTTCGTGAAACAGTTGTCGTACAGCAATGGTTTTGGATTCATTAAATTTCAAATTTTGTTAGCTACCAAACATACAAAATAATTTTTTTTGGAAAAGTTCTGACACGCTCGCGAACAGCTGCGCCAACTGAAATCGTGCAGAAGCGTACTGTGACACAGCTTCTGAACTCTAAAATTTCGTATTATTTATTATCCATATGAACTATATAAATTTTTTAAACTGTTTCATGTAGAAAATAACATACTCTATCAGCATATAAAAATCGGTTTCCATTGTGCTCGCAATGGAAGAGCAATGCACTCGACTCACTTTTTGCAAAAATGCTTTTGCTGCAGTAACTTGCTGGCTGTCCGATATATATTTGCTATCCGATATATGCTGTCCGATAAAACGAGTAAAAGCACACGCGCTCGCCGTACCCGCTGTATCAGGAAACGAGTTCAAGGCCACGAACCTTGCACACCAAAGTCAAAGTTCCAATTTATGATGATGTAACCACTTGTGCTCCAGAACACTCAAATGCGCTGTCCCCACAGTTACGGCCATGGAACTGCAATCGTTGGCAAATTACTATATTAATGGTATAGGTCGATTCCTCTGTGTAAGCCTTACGCGACGCGCAAGCGGCAGCCGGGTAAAAAAACATGACGTCACGGCGCGTAAGCAGGTAAACGATGTGATTGGTAAACCAGAATTCTGGGATGGGTTTTCAGCTTACCCGTCTGTGTAACCGTTGCGCTTCGACGTCGAAGCGCAACCGTTACCCCAACTACGAGCAACTTGTAACTCTCCTTCCCAGATCAGCAAAATTTTTGTTTGTTAGGTCATTCGCGGTGTCTAGGGATCCCGGAATCCACCACGTACATCCAAGACCCAGTGTCAGCTTAACTGGAGTCATCTCCGCGAAATGACCTGCCTCGGGCTTTCCTTCACTGCATTTTGCCCCTCGACGATATTGCGCGTATACTGTAATTCGACCGTCTCTTCTACAGTCCGGGTGCCGCTAACTCCCATTTCGTCAATAGGTAGTTTCGGGGGACAATGACAATAAAAATGAGGATGTTGAGATGTATTCTGTGAAGAACTGGGCGCATGCTCGAGGCGGTTAGGTTACATACCCGAATTCATGATTCGAGCCTAGGGTTCGAAGCAACCGAGTTCAGGAATGTAACGATCCTAAGTTGGATAACTCTTTGATCAGGCTCAGTAAGAAATTTATTATTAGTTAGTATCAGCACTATGATTGGCCGTTATGTTCAGATAAGCGTTCGGACACTTTATATAGGTACTTGCACAAAAAATGACGGCATACCGGAAAAGCCGGATCCCAAGCCATTTTTCACCTTGGAAAATTCGTACAGATGCCGCCATGATGTGTACTGCGTACATTGTGCCGGTCGATGAAAAATGACAGCGTGTGTAATTACAAGCGTGGCGACTTGCCTTGCTAAACGCACTAACTAACTTAGGTTGTCCCACTAACTGCTTAGGTTGTCGGAAAACGTTGCTGCCTGTGCTAATTAAAACGAAGATGACATGTCGATGTGAAATGTCGATTAGAGGTGGGCAATTAACGGTGGCACTGCAAACATAAACAAATTTTGCATTTTAACTTCTTAACAAGACGGAATTTAAAAAAAATAATTCGTTTGAATAGTAAAAATAGTAAAAACATCGCGATGACAAACATCTAAGCCAGAACTACACAGGAAATCAATACATTATCGTAAAAAATTGAAAATTGATGGGAAACAAATCACGCTAACTGTGCACCGGTTCGTGTGACCGGCTTCAAAGATGCCTATAGCCTTATACTCGCCTCTAAACTGACTGAAATATGGTAGAATTCGAAGAATCCTAGGAAATTAATAAACAATAGCCAAATTTCAACGATTACTATACTCGTACCTTTGTCCCATGCGTCCATCTGGTCTCATCGCTTTTGCCACACACCTCGAAGATAGTGGCACGCCAACAGTATACAGTGCAAACTAATAGGGGTACCAGCATCTCCGGCTTAGCGCGTGCATGCGTATCTTTGCCATACATGTCATCCTGGTCTCGCGGCATACCCCGGCGACTCTGGCTCACCAGTTAGAAAGCAGTACAAACTGGGTAACCTGAGTCTCCGAGGTAGGTCAGCAGTGCATTATGCGAGCGGGAGTTCAACAGTAGAAATGGAGTTAATTATTATACTTATTGGAAATATTCTGGATAATTTATTACTGCTGACAAAAACTCTCGGTAACACAGACAACCGGCTAGCAGCTGAATGCACGGTGCAGAAAATCACAAGACGAGGTACAACTGATCTTTCTGTCCGATAGCTCTGTTAAAGAGACCCGTTTAATTGATTGAGTGCGGTTTGGCAGGAGTGTGGGCCGTAAGAGCCGGTACTGAAAATCGCTTTCATAATCCACAAAGTTTTATTGATGGCCTGTCTATTTGGATTTTCGGTATAAAATTTCCAGTATCCTGCGCGGTCACGTGGAACCCTGTACAATGCCACGCGAACGACACTCGACTGGAAAATTTGCGCTTACCAATAATACCACCGGCAGACGCTGGTGACCTTTGACCCTACGACGCTTGTGACTAACCGGGGCTGCAGTAATAATTTTGCACGTGTGCTGCAAATTGTTAGCGATCGTTTGTCATGCACCAGCCGCCATCCGCACTGTTGCTGTTTGAAAACTGAATAAATATTGTATTTTTAGAAAAATATGAAATAGTTTGGTGACCGCGAAGTTTTGGTCGAATTTACTAATAACAAAATAATATTTGCTATGCAAATCATATTTGCTGTTAAATACTAATAGACAAAAAAGGCTCGCACAATACGTACTCAACGCGGTGTTTCGCCACGACGACCAGAAAACGAGTTCATGGCCACGCACTTTGTACTCCAGACTCACAAGTGCAAAGGCCTGATTATGTGACCATCGGCGCTACATTGTAACGAAGCGCGCAATCTGCGAAGGCCGCAAATAACAACTGCGATCGTCGGCAGATTATTAGAATTCCGTTGAACCAGTAATTAACAGAGCCTTAAAACCAGTAAACAAATAACTACTTTTGATAAGTGCTTGTTTTTGATTTTAAATTTGTTGTTTTGTTTTAATTTGTGCTGTGATTGGCACACCAAGAGTCGGCCCGCCAACCAACCAGCGTGGTTCAAATTTAAAAACTTTTTTTAGGAAGGCTTTGCACTACTGTATATGCCAAACACCGACTTTATCGCATCAAGCGGGCATACTAATAAATTCTCAAAAATCTTTGACTGGCTGATAAGTCAGCACATTGGTATATGGAAATGTTGCATGCGAATGAAAACAATGAAATAAATTCGAAATTGGTAGATACTAATTCGAAATTTTTAATTAGTATCTACCAGCGCAGGCTTGTTGTTCTGTTAACTGGCTATTGCCCGAATAAAGATATGAAGTAGATATTTAGAAAATCAAGAGCCAATATTGTAAAGAGACGGAGTCCCTTTTCTTGTGAAACTGATCGGCCATGGTTACAGGGCGACCTTCAGTGAATGGAGCCGCTTGGACTTGACAACTCATCTACGTTTTCATCGATTTTAAGTCCTCGTCGAGGCTAAAGATCAATGGAGACGGCAGTCTCGTTATCAAGACCAAGCACTTCTTGCATATTCGGACAAAGCGACAGCAGCCTGCTGCTTATAAACACAGAAAATAATGTACATACGGTGCATGTTAAATTTTACAACGGCGCTTCTGTACCGGAATGAAGCGATAACGGTGGGGTTGAAATGTGGTTGCAATTAATAGGTTTGGCCATAGACCAGCGGACATTCGATTGGTCGAGTAAATGAATTTTTATATGAAGTTATTTAGGGCGGCGTATGGACAATTAACGTACGATAGGATATAGCACAGAGTACAGACCGGCTTTCAAGACTACAGTTATACAGGCTTGTTTCAAGACTACAGACTTGTTTTCAAAATGTCTGAAAGACACCGCTGAATCAGATTCAAATCTGACCAGGCACCACTGGCATTTGCTAAATTAAAATTTGCTGTTGTCCATTCAGATGCTTTAATACCAGCCGCTGCGCCTGTACTGGTACAAACTACAAAGTATAAAGTAACTGTCGGTGATTTACCTATACCGTGTTCTTCAAATTCGTCGTGGCCATGAACAGCGGGCAAAGCAGGAAGTACACATATGTCTGTGGGAATTAGGTACTTTTTGCTCAACGTATGCATGTTCCGTCTTCATCTGATAAGTGTTCGCTGACTAATCTTTCTCCAAGTTATCAGCTAATTAGAAGTCATAGTTCTGATAATTCCAAGTTTGCCATAAGCCAGACTTCCGGCTTTTGCCGATGTTCCATTCCGCCCTGTTTTTTTGTCGATAACTTCAACATTAGATGATCGACACGGAAACGTGGAGACTGATGTGGGCGGGAATACAAAATGAAATTAATTGAAATATGGATTTTCGGATTCGATTTCGAAAATAAATATTGGTAACCGTTTGAGGCGACAGTAATGGAATAACAAAACAGAGCCAATATACGCTACCGATGCTGTTAAGAAATTTAAATAAACCATAATAAAAGTTCAGGCGCGCGTGCACACCAGCTGGAAAAACACAGTACGAAAAGGTGTCAATCCGATACTAGCGTCGTTATCCTCTTCTCCAATTATTTTTAATGTTTTAAATGTATTCTAATTTCTAAAGCTGCAATATGAGTAACCGAATTATCTCAGTTTAATTAACGCATCGAGCAGGATATTTTAATAGTCATGGTCAACTGAAAAACAAGAGATCATGCTTACGTGTATGAAATCAGGCAGAGACAAAGCGAATACCGCTTTTTTAAATGATATTGTCCGCGACATATATGTAACTGAGAATTTCGGCACGAATATTAACAGCATAATTACATTATCCGCAGGAACCCCACCTTAGGCGTTGACACGTCGCTGTACGTAGGTTAGGTATAAGCTCCGCATTTCCAAGAGCTAGGGGTGATATCCCACGTAAATAGGACTGCTATGTTCCGCTATGCCTTTCGAGTGCTTACATGTACATTTTCATGCTGTGCATGAAACCCCTCCAAAGGCATACTGGAAACAAAAGCGAAGGGTACGTATTCACCAGGCGAAGCTCATTTAGGGGCCCTTCGCGCGATGCGTACAGTGTAGCGATTCGCGAAAAATATAACATATTAAAAAAATCTGCCAACGATTGCAGTTCCATGGACGTAACTGTGAGGACTGCGCGGTGGAATACCCTGCAGCTGTATAGTGCAGCAGAAGTGGATACAAATTAGTGAAAATCATCAGTTGACTTTGGTATGCAAGGTTCGTGGCCGGGTACGCGTTTCCTGATACCGGCGGGTACGGCGAGCGCGCGTTAGCTGCTACTGGCATTATCAGAGAGCACATATTTCGCCGCCAAAAAATTGCAGCAGCAAGAGCAAGGAGGGCGTGCGAAATTAGAAAACCGTCTGCGTTCCGTTGTACGGTTGTGCAGCAGTACAGTACATGCAGTCTGATGCAGATACAGTTTTGTACAAGCCCGTTCAAAGTGTACAACTAGGACATGACCTTTCAGATAAGTAATTAAAACAGCTTCTAGACAGGAGATGTCACAGCAAACCAGCGAAATTCTGGCGAAATATTAAATTCGCCAGCGGATCTGCAGCGAAATGCAACAAGACAGTGCGGCATCTGTGCACCACATAAACAGCGGCTACATTACGCATACACGCTATGGCATTACTAATTCGTATTAACACATCTGCATTCTGCCGTATGCTAAATGAGCACTAAGAAAACAATGCACTGCAGATGTCCCGATACGGGCACTTAACCTAATGCCAGAGAACCAGGAACTTGGTAATTTTAGCGGGGATCCGGAGTCTCTGAAGTATATGATTGGCTTACGTGATGAATAAACGTTCTCCTACTTTAAACACAACGGAGTATACTACCGAATCTCATCAGTGATCTTTATTGTACACGCTTAAGATAGATATTGAATCGCTCAATCACAACTTCAGCCTAGCGCTGATCTATTTGTTTTGTTTATTTAACCAGCTTAGCGTCTATACCATGTTGTAAACAAACGTTCAAGATTAGCTGTCCCAAAAGGGCAGCCCTTTTCACGAATTCTTCGAGGTTTCATAATTATAAGCAGCCTTATGAATGTTCATTCAGCATGTAACATAAAAGCAAGAAACTTTACAGATAGACAAAAAGACAAATCAATACACCGATTCTCGCACAAAGACGGTGGAGGGCCAAATAAATAAGCAAAGAAAGCAGACGCTTTTAACCAAAAATAATTACGTTAAGATAGTCCACAACGATTGCCTAAACATTTGTTTCGCCGGTCAGCGCTACTATACATACAGAGTAGTATAGATACTTGAGTGACCGCATTTTACATAACATATGTATGCAGTTATAAACAATTTTATAATTCGCCCAAAACTACCTCTTCGTATTCAGAATGTTGGTTAAAGACGCCACTGAATTTGATTATTTTATGATGCACCGTTGCGATTTGATAAATTATAGCAACGTTGATAAAATTATTGCAATGTGCATTATCCTGTGTGGATTCCGACGGGTACACACGTATTCATATATGAATTATGAACGTACTTTTTGTAGCTGGTAGATGTGTAGCGATTGTGTTTATATCGTCGTTGGCATGAAGAGCGACCAAAGCAGCAAGTACTGTATGTGAGTGCGTGTGTGGAAGAAAACACTTTTCTGCACGGGGAGCATCTTGTAGTTTTGCTGATTGATCTCCTCCATATCCTTCAATAAAAAATTCGTACTTCTGAAAATTCTGTGTTTGAGAAAAAATGAGACATACGCCGCACCAGACATACCCAGTTTCTCTTCGAATATTCAGATTTTGGTATAAATAAAAAATTAAATAAATGGCATGAGTATATGGTAAAACGGGTGGGAAGACGATTGCCAGCACATGATTCTTTGGCTAGGTAATTACCTAATGTTCATATTCGTCCTCATACTCATAATGTGCTTGGCGTGGGACGGTATGTGCTTGGCGGTATGTGCTTGGCGTGGGACGTCACCTGTGTCGATACCGTCGCCCTGTCTCACTCAAAATCTACGTCAGCTTCTGCTGGATCCGCCGCAACGCAGGCCGAAGATAAAAAAGTGCGACTGTACTTGTATCTGTTGGGAAGATACATCTTCGCACCATTAGCCTTCGAAACTGTCGGACCGTGGGGAAAGTCGGCCATCGCTCTAATTAAAGAATTGGTAAGCGACTCCAGGTCCAAACAGGTGAATCTCGTTCCCATGAGTTCCTGCGTCAGCGAATATCGTTGGAAATATCCGCGAGGCAACGCCACTTGTGTACTTGGAACAATGGAAGGAGCGGCAGCATTAAATGAGATTGCGTTGCTGTGAACTTGTGACTAACTGTTTTCGATATGTAATGTACTCGTATTTACTCATAATCCTACATTCCTACTCATATTCAGCAAGTCATCATAATGCATATCATAATCATAATCATACTTCGTTCCTACCGGTCATCATATTTCTGCTCATAAGCATAACTCATACCCGTACCACTACTCATACCAGTGCTCAGTGTTTTCATCGCGACTTTTCGCTGATATTATTCATGCCGAAATGCATGTTACAGGCTGAGCGCGGATAAATATAGGGCAGACACAGTCTGGATGGGAAGAAGCCGCTCTGGAATCGCGACACAGTACCGGTTCCAGTGCGGCCAGTGCCAGTCAACCGGTGTTTAATAATCTACTACTCCTTTACGAACTGAAAACCAAATTCCAGTCTCCTTTTGTGATAAAAAACGTTTTGGCCGTTGTTCCGGAAGTGCATGATATATTAAGCTAACCGTCATCGCCGGGATGGATGCCGCGGTCGCTTCACCGTCATCTATGATGCCCAGTAGTCCAGCGCGGATGCTCAATAGACATTCTCCGCGACCAAATGGGAGGTGGGCTTATTTCGGAGGAGGGCATTGTAGTGGGGGTAGGTGCAAATTCGATAATCACGGTATACTGAACACACAGTCATACCGGTAAGCCTTTTCCGATAATAACAGTTTAGCAGTAGTGGCTCATATTAAATCGTACGAAGCATTGCATTGACTGCAGCATAGGACATCGTTAATTTTTTAGTTTTGTTTGGACCCTCACTGTTGACTATGGCAGATGAAACATTTTTTTAAGAATGCTAAATTGTTAGTCCGTCATTCTGCAAAAAATTTTTTCTGAGTGCGTGGGGGGGTGGGGGGCGGCTGGTGATACGTCATTCACCCAATGCACCCAATATACCGGGTGACGTAACAATGCACCCAATATACCGGGTGACGTAACAAAATGGCGCTCTCGTTTATCGGAGTGCACTAGCCCCGCCCGACGTCCGATTGATTTCACATTAAATAAATCTTCTCGAAAGAGAAATGTTTAAGACATAGAATTACTGAATTATACTAGGCGTAAACAAAGATTTAACTTTTTCGTAATTTATTTTAATAAAATAGGTGGATTTTGACGGTGTTTCAGAACCGAAAATTTGGATTCCCCCATTAGTGAACTGAAAAATTGCCATTATTCAGCTTAGTAGGTCAATATTTGTCGCTTTGGTATTTCAGATAGAGGAATTGTTCCTTGTTTATTAACTTAAAGAGAAGCGGTATTTTGGTCATCGCGTTCGGTCCAAAAATTGGAGAGCTGGAGCGCCGCACGTTTAATTTTCGTGAAGTCCCCCACCAGCATTTTCAAATACAATTTCTCACCGACGCTGCAATAGTGGACCTAAATCAAACTTGCAATATCTTAGCTACGCAAGACATCAAAATTAGCCTACTTTGTTGCAGCCTGTTGTGCAGCCTGTCAGGCACCAAAAAAATGTTAGTGAAAATGCTAAAAAATAAAAAAATATAAAAAAATAATAAAAAATCGGCATTTTTTTAAAAAGTGAGTCCAGTGCATCGCTACTCCATTGCGAGCACAAAATTCTAGAGTTCAAACGCTGGGTCACAGTAGGCTTCTGCACGATTTCAGTTGGCACAGCTTTTCGCGAGCGTGTCACAACTTTTCAAAAAAACTTTTTTTGTACCTTCAGTAGCTAACAAAACTTGTCATATAATGCATCTAAAACCTTTGCTGTACGACAACTGGTTCACAAACAAAAAAATGAGACCGCCATTTTGTTGGGCCACCCGGTAGTGTTACTGCAATTACATATATGAATTGCGGCGTACCGATACTGCCGGACCGTGCAGAGTTATGGCTCGCACAAAGTTCTGTTATTTTGTTGTCTTCTGTTACCGATTGTTGCGGCTGAGGTCTGCTGGCTAATACGAACAGCAACGCAGACATTGGGCTACTAATTAAATCCACGGCACAATTTATAAGAAGACAATCCACTGATCTTTGTGTCCGTTACTGAAAGAAGACTCTTTGGATTCACTGCTAGTAGTTTATAATTTTATTGTATACTGAATATGGTTCGAATTCTACGTAATGTGAGGAGAGAAGCGGCTCATATACAGCGACAAAGTCTTTCAAGGATTTTCAACACTTTGCGCCGTGGTGCAGTGGTACTGCCTACGCGGATCTAACGACGTAGCCGGGGTTCGATTCCCCTCTAATGCTAGATCCAGAATGGATCCAGGGACAGAGACAGAAACAGAATCTATCCTGCGGAAGTGAGCAATACGATCTGGATTGCGAACTATGCGAAATCACAAAACGTCGCACCGTAAATTGCTGACGTTTTAATATTGAAAAGTCTGGAGAACAGAAAATCAATACTGATCGGCGCAGCTCGATCGTAAAGCGTAGAGCCAATTCAACAGTGTGCATCACTGTGCAGCACGTGCTATGCCGCGCCCACTAACAAAACGTAAGCCAATCAGAGGCGAGACACAACACAGACACGTAATCCAGTGGCGTAGCGTTGCGGACGTGAACGCTAGTGAACCCCCGCTCACATGCCTCTGGGGGGATGCCGAGCTCCTGTGAGGCTGGACACACTCCCAAATCCACGAAAACGACGGTCGCCAGTGTCTGTGCGTGCTCAAAAACATCAAATTCTCTTATTCCATTTTATCACATCAATTCCATAAAGGCACAATTCCATTTAATACGATGTGAATAAAGAGATCCAATTATAAAAATACTATCATAAAACAGATCAACAGTTAAACAGATCAACAAAAGTATTAATCAAATGTAGACTAGGATCCTCCATTTCTGACTCGTAAAGGTCACAGGTCCTGTCCACCGTTTTCCGCACATTGGCCCATTCCGCTCTGTTGAGCAATTCCGCGCATCCGTAGTGCGACTTCATCACAATCCGCTTGAGAATCAGGTGCGTATCAAGTACGACTTAGGAATACTGCTTCGTCTTTGGAATAAGGTGCGTATCAATTGTACGACTTCAAAATGGGATCCATAAAGGTCATGGAGGGACGTCAATGAAGACAAGCGTCGTTCGCTTCCTCCCTGGTAAAGGTCATCCCGTATGAAGATGATCCGTTGAGATGTGCGACTCGTTTTGGGTTAATGGTCCCAAAGGTCATGCGACTTGAATTCCGATACGATGACTCTCCTGGGCGGTAATGATCCCAAAGGTCATCCAACTTTTCTTCAAACTTTCATCAACGGTCATGGAGGAACTTAGCCAATTTTCTGCGGCTTTCAAGCACTTCTTTGCTTGCCTCCCTGGTAAAGACTTGATTTGACCTTTCCGTCGCACATCCAACTTCAACATGCCTCGAGCGGCCAGAGTGCCGGCAAAGTTTACCGTAGCATCTCTGATGGGGCCGGCTAGTTACCGCATTAAGTTTACCCCATGAAAATCCACATAACATCTTTCAATCTTGTTCGCCGCTTGTGGCCCACGTCGGTACGAGAAATCCGGCTTGGTTACCGTGGTTTTTCTCGTTGAATTTTAACACTGAATCGCTTGAAAAGAGTGCCGGCATAGTTTACCGTAACAACCCTAATGAGGCCGGCTGGTTGCCGCATTAAGTTAACCTCATCAATATTCCACCTGTTGTCTTTCTCTTTTTCGCCGCTTGTGGCCCACTTTCGTCTTCAAGAGATCCGGCTTGGTTACTGTAGTTTCTCTTGTGCATTTATAACACTGAGTCGCTTAGAGAGGAGAGCCGGCTAACTGCCGTAGCAACTCCCTTGGGGCCGGCTTTATAGACCGAATCAATTTCAACCCCAATAATAATCCACATGGTTTCTTTATCCTTTCTAATTCTGTGCTATAAACGCTGAAAACAACAAAATACACGCGTACAGTTTCAATGATATGTTACGTGACCTTTATACTTAACCCTCGTAGTCACTTCTAGTGACCTTTTCAGTACTTTAACGTGATGACCTTTCACGTTTCATTATTAAGCTCATTCTCACATGGTGACCTTTCACGCTTTTGACGTTTCCACCAATTCAAGTGCTCCGTCGATATTCAAACATTCAACAGCTTTTCTGGACCATTCCCCGTCTTTTCTGATATTCAATTTTTACGTTTCGAAATCGACAGCCATGCAGTCCAAAAGGTCAGTCAATGTCACTGCGTTTGTTCCGCTGATATTGTCAATTGCTGCATCCGTTATGGCGACTCTCCACGCTTTACATCTCCCGTTCGAAGGCACTACTGATTTCTCGCCATGTCCTGTTGTTATCATCCAGTGGTGCTTCGGACATGTAGGTCGGTATGTATTTCGCTTGTGTACCACTGGTTTCCGGTTTCTGGGGGGGATAATGCCGAGTCCGTTGGGTCCGTTTCCTCTGTCTCGACAATCTTCAGCTTCGCCAACGAACCGGACGATGACTGAGCCGATTTCGGTTCACCGGTCTTCTTTTCTTGTGGCAAAGTCTCGTGACCTTCCGATATCTCGGTCGCCAGTGGAATCTCTTGAGCTTTCGGTTTCTACGTCGCTGAAGGCTCTTTCAACAGTGTAAACAACGATCTTTTGAACCACCTGTCGCGCGGAGTCCGCTTCTGAATCCACTGCCGCTTTTCCCATGGGGAGCACGGCCTTTTCTTTCCTCCCTTCTTTCAAGGTCTCGTGACCTTTCGGTTGTTCTGTAGACAAGGAATTCTCTTGACTTTTAGGTTGCGCTTCCTTTTCCACGGTTCCAGACGTCTTTTGACCTTTAGGCTGTTCGAATTTTTCTGTGAAAGTCCCGTGACCTTCAGGCGGTCTGCCACTTGACCTTTCACTTGACACTTGGTTCATTTGATATTTGACCTTTAAGTTCATTTGCGCTTAACCTTTGGATCATTGGTCACTTTACCTTTTTAGTCTTCAGTTATTTGACCTTTCGGCTTCTTCAAATGTCTGACCTTTGCCATAACAACCTCGTCTGGAGTCTCATGACCTTTGTTCCCGCGTTTTTCCGAATCCTCTTGACCTTTTCTTTTTAGTTTGAATTCCAGTTGGAGTCTAGTGACCTTTCGAATGATCGTTCACTTCTTCCGTTTGTTCTTCCGTCGATTTCACAACCTTTCGACTGGGCGACAATTTCTGATGACCTTTCGTCCCGAATAACCTTTATGAAGACCGTCCTGACGAATTTGAGGACCTTTCGACTTTTCTGATGATTCCGAATTATGTGACCTTTTCGTTGTTCACTTCTACCGCATGATTCAGTCTAAGTCTGATGACCTTTCAAATTGATGATCTTTCTGGCTAGCAACGAAAACAATAACGATTGGCCGCTTTGCGTCGTGTGACCTTTATGCCTTCCCAACTCCTATTTTTAATGAAGTGGACCCCATTATTCATATTCATGAGGGTTATTTGTTTTCGCGTCCTTTAGTTATCCGATCCAGGAGTTCTTTCTCGGCTGCGTCCTCAGGTTCGCCTTTCTGGGTTAGCAGTTCCGTAGGAGTTGGTTTCTTCTTCTTCTGCTTGACCTTTCGCTCATTGATTGCTTTCGCTATATCGCGGCCCAATTGTTCTGCCTTTGTTTTGACCGCCTCTATTGCCTCTTTTCGCTTTTTTATGAGGTCATTTTCATTGTCGGTAGCAGTGCGTGGTTCGAAAAAGGATTGTTGCAAGTCCTTTTTGGAAGTACGCTCTGGTACTTTGGAACTCGGTTCGGTATCTTTTTCCAGTGACCTTTCTGCCAAGTTTCCAGCTTCTGCGTTCAGCTTAACTGTAACTGCAGTTTCAAAATCTTTGTCCTCTTTCCTTTTTCTTCCTCTCTTCTGTTTCGGTTTATCTCCGCTTGTATCCGGTAGCAGAGGGCGTGGTTCGAAAAATGGTTTCTGTTGTGTGACTGAGTCATTTTTCGGACTTCGTTCTAGTTCACTTTCCTTCCCGTTAACATTCTCCATTTCAGGTAGCAGAGGTGGCTCGAAAAAAGGCTCTGTCCGGGAGGTGCGCTCTGCTACCTCGGGGCGTGGTTCAACGAGTTGCTCCACATCGTTTCGGGTACACTTTGGTACATTTGCATCGGGTAGCGGCGGATGCCACGGCTTTAACCGATCAATCGAAACCACTTTTTGATCCGCTTCCTTCTTCGGATTCTGCTCAATAACCTCTGCCTCGTTTGTTCGCGGGAAACTAAGAATCTTCCACACTTTATCGTATTTCGATTTAAAGTCCGATTGGTTTTCCTTCTTCCCTGTTTCGTATCCTTTGGTAATCGTATCAGTACAAAATCTCCCACTTTGAAGTTCGGTTCTGACTTCTTATTGTAAATTTCCGCATTCTTCTCATAAGCATCTTTATTATTGCATTTCGCCACTTCTTCGGCAAAGGTCAAGTTCTTTTTCATGGTCTCCACCCATTCGTCTGGAGTCCCGTAATCATCGAGTATATTCGTTTTTGTGACCACATCTTCCGGCATTGTCATTTCTCTGCCGTGTAGCATATAGTATGCTGAATATCCCGTTGTGGTGTGCACGACTCTATTCATCGCCGAAATAACGTATGGGAGATACTTGTTAAACTTTCGTTCATTTCCCGCTTTCAGGTACTGTGCCAAGCCATCCGCAATCGTTTGCATCTGTCTTTCAACTTGGCCTTGACCTTCCGGATGATATGCCGTTCCGAATGTGTGTTTTATCTTAAACACATTGGTGACCTTTGCCAATACTTCAGCTGTGAAGTGTCGTCCGCGATCCGAATGCAGGATGTGCGGTGCTCCGTGTACCAATATCACGTGCTTCACGAACACTTTTGCGAACTCTTTAGCCGTTGCCGTCTTCATTGGTACCGCAATCACATATTTCGTCAGCTGGTCAATAAACACCGCTATGTACTTATATCCGCGTTTCTTCGTTGGTAACAATGGTCCCTTCAGGTCGGCGTAGACTCGGAAAAACGGGTGTCCCACTTTAATCTCCTGCAGTTTTCCGGGCGGGCATTTCCTCGGTGTTTTACGAAACTGACATCCTTGGCAGGCGAGTATGTAATTCTTCACATCTGTACTCATCCTCTTCCAGTAATATCGAAGTCGAATCGCTGTCAATGTCTTCTCAAATCCCAAATGTCCTGCTGCTTTCTCGTCGTGCAATGCGTGGATTATCGCTCTTTGATTGACAACGGTACCACATATGACCTTTCAAGTCTCCCATTTTTGTCCTTTACTCGGTATAATATACCGTTCCATAACTGGTAGTGCACTTCAAATTTCGATCTTGTTTCCGCATCTGGTAGATGTTCCAACTCGTCTATTATCATTGCCAGATGGGGATCTTTCAGCTGTTTATTTCGCAGTTGCAAGCTTGAGTCATCTACCTCTTCCTCGTCACCTTGCAGGTTGACGATGCGGACTGTCGCTGTGCTGAGTTCGTTCCAATCTTTGATGACCTTGCAGCGTGGTAACGGTTTGTACCTCTTTTTCATCTGTTTGGGGAATCTCAGCAACTTAATCGGGCACTCATTTAACGCTTGTGCCACCTTATCCGTTTCCCAAAGGTCATCTTTATTCTCTGGTCCAACACCTAGTCCCGTGACCTTTTGGTTCTGTATTGCGGATTCCGCATCAAGTCCGGTGACCTTTAAGTCACTAACGGTGGGCAACCAGCTTTTAACTCGGTTCACTTTTGCTTCGTTTTCAGCCGACTCGTTCGCCGTAGCTGAAGTGACCTTTAATCGCTTCTCTCTCTGTTCCACTATCTGCAGGAACAGCTGTCCAATTTCAATTGCTGGTTCTTTTGTGTCAAATTCCTTCTTGTAGTCCTCGAAATTTGGAATCTCATCAAATTCCTCCTCTTGGCACGTCGGACCTTCAATTGGTGCTCTTGATAACGCGTCTGCGTTGTCGCAGTATTTTCCGGGTTTATATTCAATTTTAAACTGGTGGCCTTGTAATGCCATTGCCCATCTTGTCAGGCGTGGATTCATTCCCACTTTATTCGTCTGTGACCTCAACAAGTTGGTCAGCGCCTGATGATCCGTCCTTACGGTAAATTCTGCATAATCAATATACGGCTTGAATTTCCTGACAGCGAACACTACTGCCAGACATTCCCATTCCGTTACGCCGTAATTTTTCTCGGCTCCATGCAGGACGCGGCTCGCATATGCGATCGGATGTCCATCTTGTGACAGTACTGCTCCAATTCCTTCCTTGCTCGCGTCGCATTCAATGACGGTCGGTTTTGCTGGGTCAAACTTTGCCAGTACTGGACCTTCACACAAAAGCTTTTTCAGACTGTTAAACTCTACGTGCACTGCTGTCCAGTCCTTTTTCACGTGTTTATCTTGTCTCAGCAACTCATACAAGTGGCATGTCTTCTGTGCGTATCCCATTATGAACTTGCGATAATAATTTGCTAGTCCAAGGAATGACATTAACTGCCTTTCTGTTTGAGGTCGTTTGAATTCTGAGACCACGGTGACCTTTTCCGGATCCATTCGAATTCCATCTTCGCTGAGTATGTGACCCAGAAATCCCATTTGTCTCATCCCGAATTCACACTTAGTTGGTTTGATGGTGAATCCCGCTTCAACCAGGCTCATTAAGACATTTCTCAAATTCTGCATGAAAATTTCCCAAGTTTTTCCAGCAAAGATAACGTCATCAATGTACCCGAAAACGCATCCTTTTCTTTTCGCTTTCGAGAGTACTTTATCCATACACAATTGAAATGTTGCTGGTCCGTTGCATACGCCAAATGGCATTCTTTTAAATCGGTACATTCCATCTTGCGTAACAAAGGTCGTCTTGTTGATTGACGCTGGATCCATTGGGATCTGCCAGAATCCACTTTGTAGATCCATTTTCCCGTAATATTTGTTGCCTGCGGACGCGTCGAGCAACTCATCCGGATTCGGTAGTGGGTAGTTATTCTTTCTCGTCAGCTTGTTAAGCATGATGTAATTGACACAAAATCTGGTTCCCATTGTTCCGTCGTCATTTTTCTTTATTGCCAATACGACTGGGAAGCTCCATTCAGCATCTGACGGTTCAATTACGTCTTGTGCCAACATCTCTTCGATATGCTTTGTTATGAACTCACGACCTGTCCAACTCGTTCTGGCCGGGTTGCATTTAACTGGTTTCGCGTCTCCCGTATCGATTACATGGGTGACCCCTTTCACATCTCCATAGGGTTTCTTTGATGTGGGTAAGACCTTCCAGAATTCCCAGAACGCGTTATACACGTCGTTTTTCTGCTCTTGGGTAAGGTCAGGTCCCAATTTCAAGTTTTCGATTATCTTTTTCATTTCAGCTTTCGTTGTATCGTTTACCTCAGGGTCTTCGAGTACGTTCTTTACTGTCCCTGCGTTGACCTTTACATTCTCCATATGTTCATACGGCTCAACATAGCCGAGAAGCTGATTTTTCTTCACGATTCGGTATTTGCTACTATGATTCGCAATGACGATTTCAAAGTATTTTCCTCTGTGGTCCGTAACTCCTGCCAACGGTTGCACTTCGGTTTCCACTTGTGGGACCGGTGTAAACATCAACTTGTTTTGAGCCGGTGCATATTTTCCCATCTTGACCTTTACCCTTGTGCAGTTTGACGGTTTCAATTTAATTCTTTGATCACTGTAGACTTTAATCACGTCTTTCGACATTCTGGTTTTTTCCACTTTCAATCTTCTGACTTTAATATCCTTTTATTTTTCTTCATCCACTTCGTCGTCTTCATCCAAATCCAGTAAGTCCTCTTGTTCTGAAAGGTCACTTACACCTGAATCTTCCGAAGTCGTCGAGTTATCACTTGAACTCGTCCACTCGGAGTCCGAGTTACTGCTCTCATATTCCTGTGCAGTAGCTTGACCTTTGTCAGCCTTTTCGAGTGGTCGCCCATCAACTCCTTCATCTTCTGATGAAAGGTCACTTTCGTTTTCGCGCGAATCGCTAAGTTTTTTCGCTTTGGAATTTTTGGGCAGGGGTTTGTCCCCTTCCTTTGTTTTTCGACCATTTCGTGCGGCGACTCTCGGGTGACTCTTTGCTACTCGAATTCTCGTTGGTGACCTTTCTGATTGATCGGAGTTTGACCTTTCTTCTTCTGACTTTGACTTTTCCAATTCGTCGATTTCTTCGAGGCTCAATAGTGGTTCCTTAATCTCTTCGATTGGTTCACTTTCGCCGTTCTCGGGTGACCTTTCGTCAGCTTTTGCCTCAGGTACTGGGTTTTGCTGCTCATTTGATATTCGTTCAACTTCTTCTTTAAACCTCTTCCACATTTCGGTTCTGTCCGTTAACATCTGTGCAATGTCGAAGGCCGACTTTGAACTTTCTCCCGTTTCGTTTGATCCTCCTTCAACTATCTCTTCAACTGTTACTTTTTTCTCTGTTTCTTTTACCGTCTCTTTATCAGTTTCGTCCTGTTGGACCTTCTCATAACCTTTAGGTCGTTTGGGACCGACGAAAATGCAGTTTGCCATCAGTTCTTCGGTGACCCACTCATCATCGTGAATCGTTTCATACATGCACCACGTATCACCACCTCGTTCTGGGTAGTCCACTCCATCTGGATCTGGTGCAAAGGTCACCTTTTTCTTTTGCGTTATTCCCGGTAACCTTCTTTTCCGGGTTGCTTGTAATTCTCGCATCTCTTTTAAGTCAAATCTGGGGATCTCTTCTTCAAATTTATTCCAATATTTTTGGAATACTTCTTCGTTCCCCTCTTTTAACGCGTTGTAATATACTTCGAGTGATTCGTAGACAGGGGTACCAAGTCCTGCCGGAAAGATGATCGTTCTCCCTTCACCTTTGTACATGTGGTTCACACGGAAGTCCCAGAAGAGGTCAACTCTCGCTTCTTCCCACATCTCTCCTTCCTCGTTCATCTCTTCTATCTCTCTTTCGAATCTCCTTTCGGTTGCTACCGGATCAAGAGGATCCTGGATTCCTTTCTCGACACGTTGTAACCAGTGATTTGGCCATCTTTCTCTCCCGATAATGAAGCTCTTCACGCATGACAACCAAGTCCGGTATCTGTTACAGTGATACCGCTCAATGTGTGGCTTCCACATTTCGTTTGTCCGCATGATCCTTTTTACTTCCTTTTGGGCATGACCTTTAAGGTCTGCTATTGCGGCATTACATTTCGGCCATTGTAAAAGGTCATCTTGGGAGGCGTTTTCGCAACATTCTGCACATTCCCATTGTGGTTGTATTCTGCACGGGTCCTCAAAGTAGCCGTGATGACAACTCCTGGCTCGTTCGTCTGAAGTTAATGTCCGTTGACTCGCTTGCGGTTTAACCTTTTCCTGTGCTGTGGTATCTTCCTCACATTCGATTGGAGTCACGCTTTTGTCCTCAGAGGATATTTCGATGACCTCTGGTTCTTTTTGTGTTCGGTGACTATTCAACTGTTCGAGCGCCTTGTTACGAATTTCACTTGTTAACATCTGTTCCTCTTCGGCTATTCGTTTCAATACCCGTAACCTTTGACTCTTTTTATCCTTCCATACTTTAGCCGTCTTTATTCCCAGTGCCTCTGGTACTGAGATAGGCCTTGCCCACTCCATGCCACGCACGAGCGATTGTTTCGCTGCGGCTGCCGCTTCTTTCTGTGTGGCAATTATCTCTTCAAGCGTTGGTGACCTTTCGTCATTGATAGCAGAGTGTGGTTCGAAAAAGGGTTCCTTTTGAGGGTCACGTTCTGTTACTTTTTCTTTGGCTTTATCTGGTGAACTTTCATTTTGGGTAGCAGATCTTGGTTCGAAGAACTTCGGAGTACGCTCTGGTACTCTTATCGCAGGTGACCTTTCAAATTTCTTTCCCAGTGCCTCTGGTACTGAGATAACTTTTTCAACACATTCTTTTTCTGTGGCTCCTTGTTCACAGTCATCTGCGATCATACTTCTCCCGTCCGGGAGAAATATGATCGCCTCATCCATGTCTGGCACAAGCGGTTCCTTTTTCCTTTCGTTGACTTTTTTGACATTTACGCTTTCGCTTTTCTTCTCCGGTGCCTCTGGTACCGGGATTGTCCGTTGGCTGATCTCGTTCTGCTGCACTCTCGGCATTCCCGGTGCCTCTGGTACTGGGATGACCTTTTCTCTTCCCTTTTGTGTCAGCATTTTCAGGTTTAATGTATTTTCAATCTCCTGCTGGATCACTTTCAACTGTTCAAATGTTGACAATTCTTTTTGCGCCAGCTTTTTCTTTTCGTTTCCCGGTGCCTCTGGTACTGGGATTAGCGTTTTATTAACCGTTTGAGCATTTACCGTCTGTTTTACGAATTCGGTGACCTTTCCGACTTGAACTTTGGCGACTGGTTTGGGGTCATCTTCTTTTTCTTCTTCCCCTTCGTTATCCATTAGTACGAACTTCTTCTCTAAGAAGTCGAATCCCAATAACACTTGTACGTCGTCACACTTCGGTCGGACGTAGAAGGAATGTTCGCTAGTCTTTTTCCTTAAGGTCACTGGTGCTACACAGTAGTGCGTCACCATGAATCCTGACGTTCCACTAATTCCATTTATTCTCACCAGTCTATCTGGTGGTAGTGGGAGCATGTGAAGGCCATTCTTCTCGCAAAACGGTTTGCTGATCAGCGACGTCTCAGCGCCGGTGTCCAACATTGCGTTGACCTTTATGTCTCCCACTTTCACTTCGTGTGTGTAAGCTTCGATTCTTTTAGGCAATTTTCCGTTTTGAATCTTCAGTGTGTGAATCTTACATTTCACGGGGATGAGCGATACTGGTCCCGGATCCATATCGGGAAGCACTTGTCCTTTTGCTGGAGTGCTATGACCTTTCAGTATTTCGCTCAACTTATCAATCCTGTGTGGAACGTCAGTTCGAACATCGTAATATTTTCGCGGCTTTTCTTTATTTGTTTGCTTCTCTGTAGCCATTTTACCACTGATGACCTTTTCCACATTCTGCACTTGCTCATTTGCTTTTGTGCTATCCACATGACCTTTAGTCACTTCATTTATCGTCTGATGGATCAGTTCCTCTTTACGGTTTTCATTTCGTTTATCTCGCGGCTTCTCAATGACTTCGCTTGTTATTTGGTCGGCTCGCTTCAATTCATCTTCTTCACTATCTCTCATCTCATCTGGTGACCTTTCATATGTAACCATATCATATCCCTTTTCAGTCATCCATTCGATCACCTTTGCAGACACTTCATTGTTCGTTTTCGTCAGGTCGATTTGTGAAGACATTCCGTCTGTTCGGGCTGGTGACTTGTCATTGGCATCCTTTTGCAGTGCTTGTGATAAGTCCCGTGACCTTTCGACTGCGCTACTCTGTTGCGTTTGCGCCATCTCGTTTGACCTACCTCTTTGTTCGTTTTGCGCTAAGTCCTGTGACCTTTCGTTGCGCTTCATGACAAATCCGCCGTTTGTCAGCTTTTGTATGGGGACTTTTTCACCATAATTCGGCGGTTTATCCTGTGGCGGAGCATTACGTGAATAATTCCAGTCAGCGAATGTCTTCTTATATTCCTCTGCATTGAATGCTGGGACTGGGTTCGGTGACCCTTGGGCTGGTTTCCCGGTAACCAACTCTTCTAATCTTTTCCTCTCATGTTGCGTTCGCAATTCTTGCCTGTCCCAGTAATCTTCTTGTGACATTCCTGCTTTCTGCTTCGCTTTTGGCGTTACTGATATCCACATCCCGTGATTCCCGTTCGGTCTGTAGGCCACTTTTCGCCAGATTTCCTTCCGCTTCAACGTTACTGCATCCACAAGTGAGTCGTCGGAGTTTTGTTGTGCCGGTTCCCTATTCTTTTGCTGCGCTGTTCGCAGTGTCAAGTCTGTTTCTTGACCTTTTAACACGGTGCTTTCACCGTGACTTTTAGCGTACGCACTTGCTCCTTGACCTTTCACTTGAACTTTTCCAACAGAAGATGACCTTTCATCTTTACTGTTAGTGATATTCTGCTCTATCCATTTTTGCCTTATCAGCTTCTCTTCCTCGTCCTCGGAACAATTCCAGAACTTAGGCTTTATCTCGCCGTGACAGTCGCAACATGGCTCATTCGTTTTGTCGTTTTCTGCCAAATACTTTCGGAATTTCGCATGTTGCTCATTTTCCTCTTGCGCCGTAACGTTTTGCGGTTTCTTCTGATTCAGCAGAGCTTGTTGAATTTTCGCATTTCGTTGTGCGCGTCGTTGCGCTAGCACTTCTTCGCTGCAGTACGGTGACCTTTCATTTTGCTGCACTTTTTGCTGTGTCGCGCTACCGTCACGACAATTTCCACTCGCAGTACCATTCTGCGGTGACCTTTGGTCCCGTTGCGCGTTTCCACTCGTAGTACCGTTCTGCGGTGACCTTTTATCCACTTGAACGTTTCCACTCGCAGTGCCATTCTGCGGTGACCTTTGATTTTGTGACAGTATCCTTATAACCGTTCCATTTCCTTTTTGCGATGACGGCATCCATATAGCCGTTTCTCTTTGCTGTGGCGGCATCCATCTAGCCGTTTCCTCTTGCGCTGACGGCATCCGTATAGCCGTTGCAGTGGTCACATTCACTGCAGTACCATTCTGCAGTGGTGACCTTTCCGTTCCCTTTTTATCCGGTGGTTTAGGGTCGGGTCGATCAGTAGGCTCACCGGTGCCTACTGATCTTGCCCGTTTCCCTGAACCGGAACTCCACCTTGTTGCGCGCCCTGCACGTTCCCTTGTACATTTCCTTGCACGTTCCCTTGCGCTTGCTCGTTTACCGGGCCACCTCCGTTATTCTGGCCACCACCCTGTTGGTAGTTGCCTTGGCCGCCGCCATTGCCGCCACCTCTAAAGTTTCCGCGGCCAAAGCCTCTGCCTCTTCCTCTGAAGCCGCCGCGGCCGAAGCCACCACGGCCGTAGCCGCCATTCTGGCCAACGCCATTTCCATTTCCATAGTTGCCGTTTCCGTTCCCTTGTTGATTTTGGAAGTTTCCCTTAACCTGGTACCATTGCGCGATCAGATCATATCCATTTGCCACCGCTTGACGCCAGCCGCCCGTAGCGCGAAGGCGTTGCCACTCTCGGAAGGCAAACAGATTCGGATTCTGTTCCGGTGGTGTGTTTTAACGAACTTGCACCCCTGTGTCTGATGATTGCCATACATACAGTATTGGCACATCTGTACGCCGTTTGCAACCCATCCGTCAATCTTTTGGAACTTGAACTCAGTTCGTGACCCTTGGTTCTGCAGGTAGTTCTGGTTTCCTCTATTTGGCTGAATGTAGCCTTGACCTTGACCCTGATTCTGGAAGTTCCCTTGACCTCCATTCCAATTTCCATTTCCGTATCCGTTTCCACTGAAATTTCCGTTACCCACTCCTTGTTGTGGTAGCCCGACATTCGGAGGGGCCACGTTCTGTGGTACCGGTGGAGCCACATTCTGAGGTACCGGTCTCACCTGAGCCGCCGCTTGTATCGCCGCTACCATTGCGTATGTTATCGGTTGCCCCGTCTGACTGTCGATAAAGGTCACCTTTTCCGTGACCTCTCTGACCGGGGTTTCCACGCGGTATTCCACTGGCTGTTGGACTGGTGCAGCTGCCATCCTTTGTTGTGGTACATTTTCAACTTGGCCTTGGCGGATGGTCACGTATTCCTGGTTACGTTGAATTTCAGGCGCCTTATATTTTTCTTCGCCAGTAGCCCAATGTCTGAAGAAGTCCTTTACATCAGTTGGCGTTCTGCACTTTTGTGTACGCAATGCTTTGTAGAGTTCGTTATCCACTCTGCATCCTTCAATTAGGAAGCCGACTGCTTGATTCTGCATGATTCTTTTTGCCTTGAAGCGCATCATCGCCTGGTAATACTGGTCAAGCGATTCCTTTCCGAGTTCAAATTTCCTTGCGTAGGCCTCACGTAAGCCTAGGACTTCTTCATCTCGATCACCGTATTCGTCTTTGAATTTGTCCATCCACTCCGTTACTGAGTATTCAATTCCGTCTTCTGATGCAATATCCTTTTCTCCTTCAAACCAGGTTTTAGCGGGACCTTTCACCGCGCTGGCTATCTCGATCATGATTTGATCGTCGGTAAGCTGGTAGGTTTTCTGCGTTTCTTTTACCAATCTTGTCCAACCATTTACGGTGTCGCGGCTGCCATCAAAGGTCACGAGTGTGTTTTTCCGAGCCATCGAGTTGAGCGCTTTTGTCAGTTGTGCTGCTGTCGTTTCTGCTCTCGGATCATCCTCTTCTTCGCTACCGTCATCGTCATTTTGGTTTCGTTTCACCTTCTCATAACGGGATTTCCTTTGACGCTCCTGTCGGCTGGAGGGTCTGTCCCGTCGTCCATCGTCAACGAACACATTTGTTTCGATGTGCGGAGGAAATTGTGAGGGGTCACCTCGGCTCATATGCGGGTAACTTTCCGAAGGTGGCTCTTTGTCGTCTTTGACCTTTTCGCCATCTCTTTCATTTTTGACACTTCTTTTACCGGTGCCAGTTCGTAGCGGCATCTCGAAGTGAAAGCTTTTGCCCGTGCCCGTTTCATGCGCCTTGCTGTAACTGGGCGGCGGTGATTCCACTGTCGCTGCTCTGACTCCGTGTTGTAGGAGCTGTTCATCTTTATGCTTGTTGGACATTTGAAGGGCTTTATTCTCATCTTCGAGACGCTTAATCCTTAAATCGGATTGTTCTTTTTCGTTCTTCAAGTTCTGGTTCTCTTGGTTGAACCAGAACTTGAAGTGTGCTGACATGTGCTGATGTGTGCTGATGTAATTGAAGCGTTTTGTCTTGGATGACTTTTTCGGTATCATTTTCCACTTTCCTGATGTGTTCCGCTGACTGGGTCACATCTCTTTCCAATTTCATATATTCCTCAGCTGCTGCTTTCAACTGGTCTTTTGTTTGGGTGACATCATCTTCCTTCGTCATTACCGTTTGGGTCATATCGATCAGCTCCGTGTTGAGTCTGATGATCTCCTGTGTCTTCTGATGTACCGTCTGTTGCCATTCTTTATCTTTCAGTTCAAGTGCGGTGACCTTTATGTCAAGGAGATATGCCTCGTGTTCCCATCTCAGCCCTTGTTCCGAAATCGTCTTGGCAGCCTCCTTTAGTTCCTTAATCTCATCGGTGACCTTTTTGTTATCCTCTTTCAACACCTTATTCTCCTCCATCACCTGCTTGATTTCGGTACTCAACCGTACACCTTCAGTGGCTGTGAGCTCCCTCAGGTCCTTAGCCACTTTGACAGCGTCATCGGCTCTCCTCTGATGATCCTGTGATTCTTTTTGAAGGGTTCCGATGTTCTCGTCTCGTAACTTCAATTCGTTTCTCAACTTAAACACCTCGTTGGTGTTTGTCAACAATCGTTGAGTAGCGTCGACGAGTTTAGCCGCATATTCGTCTCTCTTATCTTCCGCTTCAGTGACGTTAAGTTTCAATGAGTCACATTCATCCTTCAATTCTGCCAAGTGCCGTGACCTTTCCGCTGTTTCCTCGGACATACTCTCGTTAAGGTCACTGACTGCAAGATGACCTTCCATTTCTCTGTCATCTACCATTTTCAAGTACTCCTCGGCGAGTTATTTTTGACGCTCGTATTCAATCTTCCATTCATCTGCTGCGCTTTCCAAGTCAGCCTTTTGTTGCTCCAGCTCATAGATACGAGCATCCAGAGATCCTATCCGATTTTGATATTCCTGTTTCCTCTTCGTCACCAGGCCTTCCTTGGCTTCGAGTTCTTCTTCCAACTCCTTCACGCGTCTCTTCAGCGTTGACGTGGGACTGTTAGGTGACGGTGGTCGTACGTTGATGACCTTTCCTGTTTGTGTCCGTTCGATGAGGTGCTCCGGTATCTCTTTGAAAGGTGTCATCCCTTCAGCACGGTCAGCTTGTCTCATTGCGGATTGAAAGGACATATTCATCGTTGTTTCATCGTCCGTGAAATACGATTTATTTGATTCGTCTGAGACCATTGGAGTTGCCCAAAGGTCATCGCCTGCGGTCTTATCGTTCAATGAAAGGTCATCCAGTCCCATTTCAACCAGTTCCATTTTGGTGACCTTTGTCTCTTCAACTTCCATTTGAGTCAGGTTCACATTTTAATCCCGCTCGTGCATTCCGCTAACGGTAGCATCCAGCTGTGATGCTCCCACTACTTCCGCTCCTCTTTCTGTGGATTTTTCCTCCCCAGTGACCTTTGTCTGGTTCATCGGGTGACTTCCCGCCGCAGACGCGGGAGTATGCTTCTGGTCGTCACTCGAACTTTCTTAGTTGGCGACCGCCTCGAGCGCCTTCTGATAAGTGCTATCAAAGCCTCGCGAATCTTTCTTCTCGAATGCCTTAGGCGCTCGAGTGTTCCGCTCATGTCCGACTGGACGTGAGTACGTGTGAAAATCCCTTTCGTATGGGTTTGGTGCACCTTGCTGTGAGCTGCGGGAGCTTTTGCTTCCCTGACTGCTGTTAGATGTCGGTTCTTCTTTGTCTTTATCCATGTTGATCGGATAACTTGCACGCTCCTGTCAATTGTTCTCACAAACACGTTATTGTATGGTTCATTCAATTGTCCTAAAGGTCACTTTCGTTCTGTGAAATTTTCTAAGTCGCCTGTTAAAGGTCACTTTTCGGTTGAAAAGTTCCGACTAAGTCCCGTCTAAAGGTCACTTTTTCAACAAAAAGTTCGAGAGATTTGCCCTAAAGGTCACTCTTCAGACAAAACTTCGAAACATTCAATTCAATTTCACTTCGATAAAGGTCACCGTTCGTCGATTTCAGACCTTAAAGGTCATTAAAATAGGTCAATTAAGTCGATTTCAACTTTTTAGTAAAGGTCACTTTCCAAACTCAAAGGTCAACTTCTGATCTTAAAGGTCACTTTCCGCCTCAACTTAACTCAAAAGGTCACTTCCCAACTCATTTCAAGTTAAAAGGTCACTTTCCAGCTCAATTCGAGTTAAAGGTCAATTTCCGGCTCCATTCTTTCAAAGGTCACTTTCTAGCTCAATTTTGATCAAAGGTCACTTTTCCTTTGTCTCAACTCAAAAGGTCACTTTCCGTCTCAATTACCTCATTTCAGATCAAATTTCCCATTACAGCTAAAGTTCAACGGAAAATCCCCATTCAGGTTGTTTACGTCGTTCTGATTGGTCGGCTAGCTCAAAATGTTCAGTTCAACTTTCGACCAATCACAGCTCAGGTAACTGACCAATCACGTTAGACCATTTAAATTTTATATTAGCCTGACGTCACGGTCAACGGCCAGACATGCGTGCCGCGTGCAGAACTCCGCCTACTTTTATGCTCAGCTCAGTACGGACCAATAGAAATTGCCAAATTTACCAACTGGCCAATCCCGTAATTAATAACGGTTTTTCTACCTGTTAACCGTCCGTCCGTTCCACGGGGAGAATGATCCAGATGCTCCAATTCTTCTTCCAACTCCGCTCCCGCGTCGCCGCTGTTCCGTAGCGTGCCTCGCGCTATTAGTCGGTTACTGTGCCGGCTGTGCCGTAGCAACAGTAATGGTGCTCTACTGCCAGTTTGGAGGAGTCTGATCTGGCAAAATCCGTGCGCCCCTTTCGGCGCTTCGTCGCTTGTGACCCACGGCTTAGGATTCGCTGAATCCTTGCCGAGTACCAGTGACACCAGTGTAGGCCTTCGCTGAAGACTCTACACCGAGGAACACTGGCGACTGAACTCTTGTACTCTTGCACAGCTGAGGAAACAGCACGGTTCTTCGCTGAAGATACCGTACCGAAAACCAAAGCTGGAAATCCACGTCCGATGAGGCAGTTTCACCGCTTGTGGTGTGCGCTTTGCTGTCACACAGACCTGTGCCTTACTGGTCACGGATAACACGTCAATAACAGGCCAGATATGCCTGACACCAATCAAATCAAATCAGAGAACCGCTGTCGGCTCTGCTACCATCTAATGCTAGATCCAGAATGGATCCAGGGACAGAGACAGAAACAGAATCTATCCTGCGGAAGTGAGCAATACGATCTGGATTGCGAACTATGCGAAATCACAAAACGTCGCACCGTAAATTGCTGACTTTTTAATATTGAAAAGTCTGGAGAACAGAAAATCAATACTGATCGGCGCAGCTCGATCGTAAAGCGTAGAGCCAATTCAACAGTGTGCATCACTGTGCAGCACGTGCTATGCCGCGCCCACTAACAAAACGTAAGCCAATCAAAGGCGAGACACAACACAGACACGTAATCCAGTGGCGTAACGTTGCGGACGTGAACGCTAGTGAACCCCCGCTCACACCCCCATCGGCGCCTTTTTCAGCCGTTTCTCGGTTTCCCTCGGATTGCGCCCTGATTAGAGTAAGAAGAAAACGGATGTCACCATAAAACAGATTTAAAAGGCCTGTCGCGGATGCCCATTATTCTGGCTAGGGCAGATACGGAAATGTACTCGGCATCCGGTCGTGTGACGCGCTCAGTTAAGTGGAAACTGACTGTAAAATTGTGCGAAGGGCCTGATTCACCATGATCAGGTGTACCTGTATTAATGTGTGGCAACTTGTAACAGGTTTTAACGAGGTTTTATACACCGCAGTTTTGATTATACCGGTAACACTGCGCTGCTGTGCACCATGTAGTTAGTGTACAGAGATATGACACACTACAGATATGACACACTACACGGTGTACACCAAAACTAATCAAAGTCTAATTTAAACGTTTGACAGCAACTTTAAATCTGGTATCCTAATACCGGATGCTTGATACTGCGCCCGAAGGCAAATGTGCAACGATTTTTTATACTTAAGTCGTCAGCATTTCTTTGTTAACCAACGCAGTCAGAGACTGAAAAAGTGTTAGTGCTATAAAATACGCCGTAGCTTGCAGGAAAGTTGGTCGGAACTGTTAAATCTTCGTTACTAATTAAACGGTTGCCGGCATTGTGCTTTAATCCGACACCTGAAGGTCTATATTATGCATAATGTCCTTGCCTCTCCCAAGATTTACTGTTATCAACATGGGTTATTACGGCGGTTTCGACCGTTACCACTGGGAGTGTCTGCAAAACAGCAAGTACATGGAAGACCCCGGTTACGTTATTGCCATATCTGAAATTAAAATGACAAAACCGCAACTTGAAAATGCTGTGAAAACCATGGTAGAAAAGTGCCATACGTTTTATCAACCATCTTATCTTGGAAAAGGACGTCAGCCCCAATATGGACTGCTGCTTTTGGTGGATAAGTGTTTCGAAGTGAGAGATGATTTTCACGCCGGTCAGGAAACATTAAACAGCAAAGAGGAAGAGCAAGAAAATACCGAAGAGCTTGCTGCCGAAGCCGAAAAGGAAGTAAAGGAAAAGGGAGAGGAGGAGCCAGCCGAAGAGGAAGTGGAGGATAAGGTAAAAAGCAGGTTACTTTTCCAGTACATAACGCTCGTTGTGGAAGCAGAAAAGCCTTGGGCGTGCTTATTTTCCTACCGGAAATCGGACTACACCACTTACCGAGTTACCAGATTCGCCGACTTTTTAAAGAAATTTTGTAATGATTACAACAAGGACAATTGCAATTTAGCGATTTTTGGGGATTTCAACATCCTCCGCAAAATAACATCAGACGTAAAAAACTGGGGCTGCTTTGAGTATAACAACAAGCAGTACGGCGGAAAGGTGGCCAGATTAATACACAAGGCTGTTAAAGGGGCGGGTGTGGAGGACACCATTTTTACACCCACTAAAGTCGGCGCAAGAGACGCACCAGACTACTTTGGTATGAGGCATCATGACAAATATTTTGATGCACGATTGGAGGAGTTGAAATTTGAAGGGTACCATGGTCCCGTATCAGACCACCTAGTGATTTGCCAGTTCCCGCTGGAGCAGACCGAACAGCTCAAACCTTGTGAACATGAACAGTGCGATAAAGAACTATACGAAGGAATTTTATTTTGGAAAAGCGAGTTAAGGAGCCATATACAAAGTCACCGTCACATTGGAACACATACAGCTATTTGCGATGTATGTTTGTGCTATTACAATCCTTCTTCTCAAACCGGTGGCATCCATCGAAGGTTCCACCAGCCGTCTTGGCGAATAAATGTTGAAAGAAGGAACAATTTACGATTGCGCAAAAACTCGGATTTTCATTTAAGCTGTCAATTTCTTGACCACACCAGCGGGAATCGTTGTTGTACCACCGCGAAAACTAAGTTAGAGATTCAACTGCATCAACAAGACGTCCATGGAAAAACAACATGGAATGAGTATGAATGCACCGCAACGTCCGTGGAAGACTATGAATCAGGGGATGATATAGATTCGCAGCCTGATGATCTGTGTCTTGTCCATGATCCTTCGAAAAAAATATTCAAGAGTGCAGATGAGCGGGACACACACTTAGAACACCACAAACCCATTGATACGCGCCGGCAGGAAGGGAAACGGACACAGTGCCTTCGCTGTCTGCTGTTTTACAAGGTGGTAAAAGGTATCCATGCAAAAAGTTGCCATACAAAATATAAAAATGAAGCAGATGAAGACTTCCGTGCAACTGAAGCAGAATTAGAAAGATGTCAAAATGGTATGAAAAACGCTGGCCACATATTTATGGAAAGTAGTTATAGTGGCGACGGATACAACGTGCAGTAGTCCGCACCGCCTCTGTGAAAACAGCCACTTGGATGTTGCTGTGTACCTTGCCTGTGGCTGCGACGTCGATGTGCTGATAATACAAAGTTTGTAAAAGGAACGATTGAGTTGTACGGATTGTACAACTCAATTGTTCATTATATCAGCGCATTCCTTATTGTTTTGTAGTTTCACACATTTTCTGATTTCGGGGTTACATTCTAATGTTTTCTTATGACTTTTTGTGTTTTCTTCTGGTTTCTTATGCTTTTTTATGTTTTCTTACGCTTTCTTTGGTTCGATTTCGGTTATTTTCAAAGTACGGTATTTTCCAGGGCAGTAGTTTATATGATTACCGTTTCAGTTTCATGGAGGATCATCGATTCTGACAATTCGTCTTTTTTCGGTTAACGCCTTACTCGTGGTTAGTTATATGAGAACAATTTGTCATGCGCAAACATTAATAAAACGCATTGCCAAGTAAAACTTGGCAAATAAATAAATGTTTCGCAAACATGTTTCGAAACTGTACAGTACAAAAAAATTCTACTTTCTTCAACTCTCGGGGAATAATTCATGCCGGTTCATGATGCTGTGGGAGGTCACCGCCACAATATGCACTTATGCAGAGTAGTCAATGGCAGAGTTATCTGCTGAATAGTGAATACGGTATGAAGTGTTGGATTTGATAACGCTGGTGACGGTTTATAAAAGGCCAAAGATTGACCTAAAAAGCAGCATTCCCGTATAGGTCCATCATTTAAAAAAAACTGGTATTACCAACCTAGCCGGAGTGTTACCATTTTCACGAAATTACGCCTAGCAATGCTAACCGAATGGCTGTAAATGCCCGGTCTAAATTCAGAAAAGACCTAATTTTATTTTGTAGAAAAGAAAATTAAATGTTTGAAAAATAATTATATCTGCAAAGGTCAACAGGGCTAGGTCATACAGTAATTACGTCAATGCAATACATACAATTCTGTACAGCACTCAGTGCTGTACAGAATTGTACAGCACTGAGCTGTCATTTTCCCCAATAATACTTTAATTTTGCTGGAGGTTCACGACTGCTGTGCAAAATTCCCAGATGTCAAATACCGACGTAAATGGAGCACGCAGGCGGTGGCACATACAACCTTCAAAAGTTTCTAAATTTTCAAAAATTTGTTGTCGGCTGAAATTGATACGTAAGCGTATGCGTTCATCGAAATTTTGTAGAGGAATTAGGATAAAATTTATTAATACTTAACGAATCACGGAGTGAAAATTGCAAACAAGAAATGCCGAGTCTGTGTGGTAACATGGTCGGCTATACCTTCCCAAGGTCACCAGCAGTAAACGGGAGTGGCTCGTACTCGACAACCGACCATCATTGCAATAGACCTTCGTTCCTGGCCGAGGATTCGAAAATCCATTGCAAAGACGGTCCTCGTTGTCTTTACCACACACATGCTGCATATTGAGTCAGAATCCAAAGCGGGTTGCGGTGTAAGTACGGAAAATATTGTCCTAACGGTGCATTTTTAATTTACGCAGCAGCTGTTGTACTGTATTCCGGAGAAAAAGCAAATTGGCTAGCGATGAAGCTGCTGTAACTGATAATTTTTGGATAAAGACTGGCAGACATGTGATCTGTATTGGCAGATATATATTAGATAAGTATTGGCAGATTGGCAGATATAAATGAGCCTCTGCTTAGTTGAATGTATAGGCGCCGCTCAATCTTATTCCGATCTCAAGATGCACCCATGGGAGCTGAATAAACAACGAAATTTTCTCATGTTCTTTCCGCTGTGGTGATATCAGTGGTTGCGCATGCACACGTACATCAGTACATGTACATACTTCTAGATATTTAGTGTGTAACGTGTGAGCAAGCCTGTGATTTATTTCTTGCGTAAATTAAGGTACACCGAGAAAATAAAATTTATTGATTACGCCAAGCTCCGCACCACACTCTTTACACGTTATGTGCATTTAGCTCGGCTCGTCAAATATTGACATAACAGCTGTCACTGCATAAATATTTATCGTAAAATCGAAGAATTTACCAAACGGATCCACTCCAAGTTATTATAATAGTTCACTGTAGAAATTAAAATCTATCGTTGCGTTAATTGTTAGTGTAGTGGCTGCTCTCCATGCTCCAGTTAGCGTGTAATATACATTTCCTGGACTATGCTATTACGCAAGAAATTAACCACCCATCTCGTACATCATCGCAGACATCAACAGCGGCCATGTTATCAATATTTAACCAAGCCGAACAAACTTAAGTTTATTAGGCTTCGCGAAATATTGATACCAAGACCATTTTGGAAAGAGCCGAAAAGCACATAATGGCAAGCAGTGATGACAAAGTAGAATAAAGCAAGCAAAACTAGAGGAATTATGCATCATCGAAGGAATCTGCGGAAGTGCAGAGGATGACAAAGTCCAGTTGTGGTTAACTAGATTAGTCATTTACAGGAAATGGTATAACGTAACAGGATACAGGAAATTTTTTTCGTAAACGTGCATTTTCGAAGATAAGGAAATGTGCATACCCAGCGCTTAACCGAAGTGACAAATTAAGCACAATCAAAAAGAATAACTAACGTAATAAGTACGGAGTGAATGAAAACTAAGACTATACAGCATTCAGCTAATGTTTAAATTCACGGAAAGATGTAGCTAATACCGTTTTTTATCAATATTTCTCGTGTTCGCAGCGTCCTTGAGCGTGGCGGTCTTTCCCTGCCCACATCCGGGAGCGGAGGGGCTAGTACAGCCGGTTGATCCACTGCACACTGTTGCGACAGAAGCCATTGCGCTGGCCGGGGGGATTCCTGTGCAACCGTGGCTCGGAATGAATGGTATCCAAATTGTCCTTCTTCCCAGAGAAGGCGTCCCGGAGAAAATGCATTGTCGAGTCGAAAACCATTGCGACCTCTTTAATGCAATATCCATGGGACGAAGGTAAGCGCAGAACGGTAAAAATATGTCTATACCGAGTTCAAGTGCCGTGTCGGTTTCCTCAGACTTGCACGTTGTCCGCAGCGTAAACTCACATTAAAGACGGGAAGTCGATATGCGTGGCTCAGGTGTACACTCTGCAGTTAGGAAATCTGGTGGGCAGAACCAACGGAAATAGGACCGCTATGTTCCAATATGCATTCGGGCATTTCTGTGGGCTATGCATAAAAATGACCCAAAGCATATTGGAAGCAAAAACGGACATCAGGGTACTTATTCTTCAGGCGCAATTCGAATACGATGAATAGTTCGTTGTGCTAATACTTTGCAGCGATCGAGGGAAAACTGCCAGCGTGGCGACTCGACCGGTTTGAAAAATGTAGCATACTAGGTGGAACAACCAGCTACTGAAGCAGTGAAAACACGATGTCAGTACGCTATTTAGAAGGTTAAGTGTCGACCAAAGATGATAAAGGTTATCACTTAACGGCGCCACTGGAAACACCAACACCGCAAAAGTAAACAGTCGCACTAACGGACTGTACTTGCACCTAACCATCGGGGGACGATATCCATCTTACACTGCATAAAAAGGTGCCGGAAAATAGGTTCACGGCCACGAACTTTGCGCACCAAACTTAAAGTGCAAGTAGCTGATTCTGTAGCCATCAGCGCTACAATGTAACGAAGCGCGCAATCCTCTCAGCTGCGTGCCTGCCGTCGTTGTCAGGTTATTTTGCGGCAGGTTCAGCGAACCGTGACAGGTTCTTATATGCGGTGTATGACGGGTATCCGTCGTAGCATATATGAAACTGTAGTTTCGTTTTTGGTCTTCAAAGTCCGTGTGTAAACAAAAAAAAATTTCTGGCGCCCGTAGAGTGCGGAATGTCCCGGCAAGTTGTAAGGAGCGGTCAGACCTAACAGCGATGTGTGACGTGTGTTGTGTTCTGGTCGAGTAACAATGCGTGACGAGCAAGCCAATGCACCCATATCCCCCGTCTAAATCTGTAGCCGACGCTGCTAAGTGTTGATTGATTGATTGATTGATTGTTTATATGAGTAGCCAAGCCGGGTACATTTCGGCATTATCACATATCCTTATTCACGAAGAACATCAAATATGCTATGGCTAGTCAAGTCACCACACTCGGTTAAAGAACAGTAATACGTACACTACAGATGTAACACGTCACAGAATTGCCGTAGCTTAAACGGGCATAAAGCGCGCCATGCACAAGGCACAGAGCCACGGAACAACAAGATCAGTATCTTTCTAAATCGCATCCGTATCAAAGTTCAGTCAGAGAGGGCCCTTCGTACGTCCACCGGGTCCAACACACCGTTGGCGTACAATTCCGATTCGAAGTGGTGAGTTGATCCAAGTAGAATCCGTATTAACCACAGGCATCGATGAAACGTACACGCCACTCCGTACGGTCAGCGCTGGTGCTGACTAACCACTTCGCACACAGGCCTGACGGGCCGTGCACTCGCATCCTGAACTCAGTGGTCACCCATCTAAGTCCAAACCGCGCTCGATGTAGGCTATCTTTCAAAACCCGAAGGCTTATCCATTTAGCTACACGGAGTGTGGCTAAATGGATAAGCCTTCGGGTTTTGCTAACTCGACATTTCCTTTCCAGCTCCATAATATTTACTTTTCCTATTGATATTTATTATTTATACGATACTCCTAAATTATTTAAATTTATGCTTGTTTTTCCGAAACCTGCCGCTATCCAATCACGAGATTGGGTCACGCAGTGTGTCATTAAACCAGCAATCAACTTCATAGACTTTTAGATTTTGAAGTTGCATGATGGAAACTGCGGTCTTGGTTTTTAGAATCAAATAATTTGGCACAAATAATCCAAACACAAATTGCCGACATGAATACAGAAAATTAATACAGGAGAAATATATTTTCTACATTTTCTGTATTTATGTTGGCAGTCTGCTTTCGCATTATCTGTGCCAGTTTGCATGATCCTGAGAAAGAACTTTTAGGCAAATAGTAAACAGGAAATAAACATTAAACATTTTTAATGCAGTTCACATGAATGTAACGAACGTATTCCTCTCCGCTGCCTAACTGCTACCGTTTTGTAATTATGACGTTAAACCAGCAGTTAACCGCCTGATATGTCATAAATTAAATAAAATTTCATCTCTTGACGAAGGCTTATTGTAGCAACTCGCTGCGCTCGGCGCAAAATATTTTTATAATAATTAGTTGCCTTTAATTGCTCGATATCTATATTACAGAGCTGCCCCATTGTCGCCACACCCGGCGTCCTAACCAGGTGTAAAACGCGCGCATGTTTACATTAAGAAAAACCTCAATTTCTTGGAGAAAGGAAAAGTATTTGAAAAATAATTTTATCTGCAAAGGTCAACAGGGCTGGGTGAAACCATAATTACATGAATATACTTACTAATTTGTACAGTACTGTCATTTTCCGCATTAATCTTTTGATTTTACTGGAGGTGCACGAATGATGTGCACGAATGATGTGCATTGTGCACCTCCAAGATGCCAAGTACCGACGTAACTGAGAGGCACGCAGCTAGGCCGGGGCACATACCACGGCTGACAGTTTTAAAATTTTCAAAAATTTGTTATCGGCTTTAATTAATACGTAAGGGTGTGCGTTCATCAACATTTTGTAGAGTTCTACAAAATGTTGATGAACGCACACTTAACTAACGCACTTAACAAAAACGAGTTGCTTCCATTGCTCATGTCACAGCTTCTGAAAGAACGGACAAGGAAGACAATGCAGGGAGAATTGATATTACATATTATAGTAGACAAATTTAAGCACTACAAAAACTCTGTTTTGACGCACCGCACAATTCGTCACTTCGCCTACGCGCTAAAATATGTACATTTCATTCTCTTCGAAAATGCATGTTCAACGGATTTTCCTTTACATGACTAATTTGATTAATCACATGGACTTTGTCATCCCCTATCCCTGCACTTCCGCTATTTTCCTGAATTGTTCATAATTATGTATCCGATTTTGCATGCTTTATATTACTTGGGCATCGTTACTTGCCATTCTGCTATTCCTGGCTTCTCCTATAATGGACTTGCTATCAACACTTCGCCAAAGTTTATTGGGTTTTGTGAAATGCCGTTATTGACTGTCATGCTCAGCTGCACTTTCAGACGCTTCGTATGGTGTGCATATAAAATGAACAAAAGCATGTTTGAAACAAAAACTTATACCACGCTATTTTTGGCCAGCCGCAATTCGTACTGAAGCCGCCAGGGTGTGTATAACATTTAGCTGGTTTGGTGTAAACAAGAACTTCGTACTTAAATGCATTTATGTACAAAATTTAAAGAAGAACGGTCAATAATGAGACTCTTGGTACACCAGGATGCACTACAAATTCTTAGAATTTTTTTATTGCCATAACTACCGAACCAGATGTTGCGCGCACAAACGGTTTTCACGCCAATATATACAAATTATCAGGTTACGAATGTCATACAAAAAACAAAATGTGTTTGCGAGTGCGCGGAAGTGGAAAATACGGACACCACGGCCTGTTCTACGGATCCTCTGCCGGTAGACACCCATGACATGGCAGAATGAACAGCATCATGCATCGTGCCTATCTTGCGTTTCAGCTGGGATACCGTCCGGACTTTGGCCTCCATTACACTTACTCCCTACTCCAATGGGTAATGGCTTGTAAACATGACTAAACGAGTATACGGCGACAATGCTTCATGCAAGCTCAAGCCAAGGAAGCGACCGCGACGGTTTCGTGGCAGGGCCTAAAATAGTCAAAAGTCAATGATGGACACCCCTGGAGGGGGGATGATCTCCCTCCCCCCGGGGTGAGGGTGTGAAGTCCATTGTTTGACCTTTAGGCAAATTTAAATATACTTTGCTGATTAGAATTATCGCGTATTTCTTATTTTGGCAGCTAATTCGGCCGGGTAATAGATTTATTGATTCACACAGCGGAAGTATACGAAATAATGCTGATGTCGAAGTAATAAAATCTCTAAAAAATTGCTAAGGTCGAAAAGCGGGTGAATTTGGGTGCAGAGGACATCGTAGGGCGTGCCCAGCGTCCCAAAGATAATGCATGATGGAGTCGAAATGGATTTCGATCTATCTTGCATTATCCACGGAACGCCTTCTCCCGCAAGAAGGACAAATCGGACACCAATCGGTCCCAAGCGCAGTTCAGCGGTAAAAAGAGCGGCCAGCGTAACGGTGTCAGTCCCGTCGATATAAAGAAAACAAATCAACGTTTGTGTTCTGCTTAGCCTTTTGATTTTCCGTACATCGAAGGGATTCGGGTGTATAACTGGGTGGCTTGTCCGCTTCCGGAGACGGCAAGTCGAGGACCACCGTGCCATGCTCTGCGCATTGGGGGGACACGAGGATTGAGACTATCGGCAAATTCGGCGATCTTGACTACATTTGACAGTTTATCGGTGCAAATATTTTGTAATGCTCAAAAATTGTATCACACCTTGAAAGTAATGATCGCACCGGTAAAACATGGAAACCGAACGAATCTACTTACCGCTTCGCGCAATAAACGGCACCATTGTGTACAGAAGTGAATAGTAAATAAAAACTGATGCAGATACCATCTTTCGAAACCTGCTGTTTTACGGGAGACCACAAGATGTGCTGATTTGCTGAACCGTACCAGTTTATTATTGGCAGTACAGTACTCGTATTCTGCAGTAGTACATAAGAACTGCAGTATAAATATCGCCATTTGCAGTTCACTACAGGCCTACGGCAGTTTATTATTACTTACTACTGACAAGTGAGAGTGGTTTTACGAGTATGATTAACATCGCCCGATGTTTTGCTGCACACGCTGTAAAATGGTAGCAGCAGTGGCGCCGTTAAATGCACTATACCTTTATCATCACTGTACATCTAAAATATCCTCCTAATCAGCGCGCAAGCATTGGGTCCTTCCGCCTTTAGCGGCTGGTTGGCCGAACCCACAATGCTACATTTTCGAAGCTTCGAGCTGTAAGCCACGGCTATCATTTTCTTCCGAACGGCGCACAATTTACACATTATGGCGAGGGCTTCAATATGAACTGCGTCTGGAGGAAAGTTGGTCTGGAATTTTGTTTTTGTTCAGATACGCTTTTATGGATTTTTGTGCACAGCATAACGATTCCCGAAGGAGTATCTGTACATACCCGCCAATGACGCTGATTGTTGCAACTTGCCACTAATAATAATGAAAAATCAGGCTGATGCTTGTTTTCTGCAGGTCTTTAGACTTTTACTGTATAATATTTTTTGAAATCCACCTGATCAAAGCGTATCCTGTTTCGAAGCGTTACCCTAACTCAGCTGCTTGCATTTGCGCTATTTACCGTTCATTCAACGCTTATAAATATAAGTTTTAAATGAAAGGTAAACAGCGAAAGGATAACGGGTCGGCCTACTTTACCTTTGCCGCCCCTTTGCCTTTGCCGTTTCACTTTGCCTTTCACAACTTTACCTTTGCCTTTGCCGCCGTCAAAACCTTTGCCGTTTCAGTTACCGTCAAAAAATGCCGTTCAGAAAGCCTTTGCCGTTAATTAACCGTTAAAAACAAATTACCGTCGGCACTTTACCGTTCTTCTGTTTAGTTGTATTATATATATATATATATATATATATTGTATATGACGGCAAATGGTTTGCGGCGGCTGCAGAAAACGTAAAACGTACGCCAAAATATTTCAAAATGGCCTTTTGTTCTGAGCAGTGCAGCTAACTGCTGAGACCAGGTATTTTAACAAGCAAGGTGTTCGCAAGAGCGCTGCGATGTACCGTAACTCCGCCGTGTTTACGGTAACCGTTAATTTATTTCTGCTTTACCCATCACAATTGTTACGTCATAATCCTACTGTAACCCGAGAAGGCATATTCCAGCCAACTAACTAACTTACAATGGAATAAGTTCTGTACCGGTAGAATGCCTCCTAAACAAATATTATTAGTTTTGCTGCATGATGTATTATTGTAATACTAATGTACAGATTCTGCAAATTGTTGCGCAAATTTATAATGTTCGCAGTTTTCACGCAGATACACGAATTTGCTACCATGTACCGGGCCACTTCCCGTAAGCTGGCAGTAGGTACATCTTTATGTTGTCACTGTTTCGATGTTTTTGCATTAGAACACTTCGCAATAAGATTGTGTACACCAGCACAGTGAGTCACCAGGCGCGCGGTAGGTTGATAAACAACGTTTGGCGGAAATCACCTTTAGCATTATAAAACCTTCATATTCAAACAAAGTCAATGCCAGCCCCTCCAATCTCCACTGCAGCTTCACGATGACTTCCGAAATCAATGGAGACCGTCAGGTTGGGACCCCACAGGACTTCCGGTTGGTTGCCCTCGTCCATGACCACCCAGATGTCGTCATAATCGCGACTTTGACGGTCGAGATTGGAGTTGGCCACACACCGTCCGCATTCGCTGACCAGGAAACCGGTGATTTTCGCTCCCATGCGTGTTTTATATCGTAGTATCACGGCTTTGTAGCGCAGCCGTCGGTCATCAATGACGATGGGCGCCGGCACCGGAATTTCGACGGCACCGGTACGACTGCCTTGGCCCCGATGTATCACCGCCCCGTTTCCCGAAACTCTATGGACCAACTGTTCTCAAAGGATTGCCTGAGAGCGTTCCCGTGCACCCACGATGCGTATTTTAGAACCATTGCTGAAGAAATCAAGAGTGAAGCTGTGTACGAAGATAAGTGATTTCTTCAATGCGTGCACGCAAATTAAGCTATTTCGTGGGTGTATCTGCACAAACAATCAAGGAAGAGCTTCTATCCATGAGCCGCATGAGGGTATCTCACCGCCAGCCACTTGCATTCATTGAGATAATGAGATACTGTAGGATATCATCCTGTGCCATTTTATAGCCAAGACGTTTTTACTCCAGGAAAAATTACGACAGGAGCATATTAAAGTGAATGCAACTATCTGTACACCGCTTGTGCAGTTGAGCAGTTTAGTAGAAACATATTTAAGTAATGGGTACTCTGTAGTTATTGCAGAGCTGCAAACTGAATTTGTCCTACCTTGTTTTAAAAATCGCAGAGGCGATGAAGAAGACCAATGGATGATCCTTTTGTTCTGAACAATCAGACTTACAATTTCCGCTTGATTACTGTACTGTGTTCACTGTTCACTCTGCTCACATTCGTACCGCTCATAAGGCATACCCCCTATATACTTTTGCTTAACCCAACTGCCCAAGTTGGAAAGACGCGAAGTGCTTGCGCTGATTAGAAGGATGATTAAAGATGTTTAAAGATGATAAAAGTTAAGTTACTTTAAAATAAACGGCGCCACTGGAAACCCTAACGCTGTTTGAGTTTACAGCTGCACTAACAGACCGTACAGCTTTAAACACCGGGCAATAGCCTCTATATTATGCCTGCTAAATAAAGCAAATGCCGGAAAACAAGTTCACGGCCACAAACCTTGCACATCGTACTGAACAGTTGAACCCAAAGTGCGGTTGGCGAATCCTGCGACCATCGGCGCTACATTGTAATGAATGTTATCCTCGAAGTTATTACCGATCTGCCACCGGTGCTATTTATTGCATCAAACTAGCAATTAAGCGAATAATAATGCCATAAACTGAATTGTTGTCTGTAATTAAATGTATTTAATTGCTCGATATCTGCACTATTGCTGCAGACCGCCCCAGCAGCGCCACACCCGGCATCTCACCAGGGCGAATACGCCGCGTCCAAATTCAGAAAAACTTTATTTTTTGCAGACAGCTGGGCAGCAAAAAAAATACTTTAACTGCCAAAATCAACAGGACGTGGTCTAAGTATGAATGAATGAGTATGCTCCAGGTACCTATTACATACTTGGTGCATACTCCTTTACGGTACCTTGAGTACGGTCCTATTTATCCGCAATATGTTTCTGATTTTCTGGCACAACACGAGCTGTGCAAAGCCAATATCAAATAGTAAATACTGACGTAACCGAAACACGAGGGCGGTGGCGCACCACCGCATGCCATCATGGTCGATTTTCAATTATTCATTGAGATCAAAACTTGCTAATAGAGCATATTCATACATGCCAATTTCGCAAAACGTTTTAGGAAGTATTTGGAATTAGCAAAATTTAGAAATATGAAGATATAGTTAGTTAAGTCACAGAGTCGAAATCGTAAGGCGTGCCACGGGGTTCGAGTCCGCCTGGGAACATGGTCGGCCATACCTTCCGTAGGCCGTCGGTAGCGAACAGAAGTCGCTCATACACGACAACCGTCCATGGTAGCAATGGACTTCCGGTCCTCGCCGAGGATTTAAAACCCATTGAAACCACACACATGCTTCATATTCGGTCAGAACTCTAAGCGTGTTGCCGGTATAAATACGGAAATATTGCCCTAACGGGGCATTTTCAATTTTCGCAACGGCCGGTCTATTCCCAAAAGAAAAGCAAATTCGCTGGCGATGCAACTGCAACTGATAATTTTTAGACGAAGGCTGGCAGACATCTATATATAGACATCTATATATCTGTATATAGGCAGGTGTAAATTAATCAACGAGCCTCTGCTTATTTCAATGTAAAGGCGCCGCTAAATCTGATTCTGAACTGACGATGCACCCATTCGAGCTGATTAAACAACGAAATTTTGTCATGTTCTTTCCGCTGTGGTAATACCAGCGGGTGTGCATGCACAGTACATCAGTACATGTACTTTTATAAATTTAGTGTGTAACGTGTGAGCAAGCTTGTGATTTATTTCTTGCGGAAATTAAAGTACACCGAGAAAAAATGATTTACTGATTACGCCAAACTCCACCACACGCTCTTTACACAACATGTGCACTTAGCGTGACTGGTGCTCGTCAAATATTGATATCGCAGACGTCAGAGTATACATATGTATTTATCATAGAATCAAAGAATTCACCAAACGAATCTACTCGTATTTATCATAATAATTCACTGCAGAAATAAAATTTATTTGCGTTATTCGTACTAGATTCGTACAACAGTGGTTGCTTTCCACGCGCCATCATAGCTATACTTCAGCCTACTTGTACTGTAGCCGCTAGATGAAATGGCACCACAGAGTCTGGTGTACGAAAAACAGCGCACGCGCTGCTCGACGTTCTACGTAACGTGTGCGCTGTCCGGCAGGGGGCGAGCGGTGCCATTTCATCTAGCGGCTACAGTACTACCTGTACAGAGTACTGTACCTTTACGCGAGTAATTAATCACCCAGCTTGTACATCATCACAGATATCAGCCGCGGTCATGTTATCAATACCTGACCAAGCCGACTAAACTTAGTTTATTTGGTTTGGCGAAGTATTGATACCAAGACCATTATTAAAGGAAGAGCCGGAAAGTACAGAATGGCAAGCAATCATGGCGAAGTGGAATAAAACAAGCAAACTAAAGGAATTATAAATATCGAAGGAAATTTGCGGAAGTGCAGAGAATGCCGAAGTCCAGTTGGGTTTCACTAGATTAGTCATTGGCAGGAAATTCCATTACGTAACATTTTTCGTAAATATGCATTTTTGAGGACATGAAATCTACATACCTAGCGCTTAACCGAAGTGACTAATTAAGCAAAAACAATAATATGATAATTAAAAAAACGAATGAAAATTAAGATTATACAGCAAACGTCTAAATTCACGCAGAGTTGCAAATACCGTTTCTTATCAATATTTCTGGTTTCCGACAACGTTATCGGTTGTGGTGGGCTTTGCCTGACCACCTCCGGGAGCAGACTAGCCCTTGCTGAAGCCGTTGCTGGCCGAGCGATTTTCGGCGCAACCGCGTGTCGGGCCGAATGGTATCCAATCTGTTCTTCTTCCGGGAGAATGGTGTCTCGCGGAGAACGCATTACCGAGTCGACAACGATTGCGGCTCAATAATGCATTACCCACGATGGGTACCCAAATAGTATCTTTTGGCGTGTATCGAGCATGATGCTCAGTCCGCGCCAAACGATATTATTTATGGTTCGTCTGCTTCTCGAGCTGGTCGATTATTTCCTAGATACCATAGTAGAGCTATGCATAAAAGATGCATAAAGAGCGCAGAACGGAAAGAATATAACGCGCCCAAGTGCCTTCCTAATACTTGAACGTGGTTCGCAACGTTAACGCATGTTTGACACTGAGGAAAAGTGCCGGTGTACGTGGCGACTCGGCTTGAAAAAATGTTGCATACCGGGTTGACCAACCAATGACTGAAACTGGAAAAGCACGATGTTCATGCGCTGATTACAAGGAAAATTGTAGATAATTACTGGCGATAAAGGTTAGCATTTAACGGCGCCACTGCAAGCATTACCACTGCAAAAGAAACAGTGGTAATAACGGACTATACTTACAGCTAACCATCGGACGGCGACATCCTGCTTACAACTAAAACTACACAAAGTGATGCGGGAAAACAGGACCACGGCCACCAACCAGTTACATTTTTGACTTTGATGTGCAACTGCGCATCGAGGTCAAAACCGTTACTGGCGGATTCTGTGATCATCAGCGCTACAGTGTAACGAAGCGCGCAATCCTGTCAGCTCCGTAGCTGCCATCGTTGGCAGATTAGTACATTAAACCAGCAAGTTTCAATAAAGACCTATCGCGCGTAGCACCCAACCGTACAAAACTAATACCAATAAGTACTTGATCGAATGCCAGTGGCGAACACCCGCTGCACTTCGCACTCGATAATGACAGCCTCAGGTTTTCACGCCGCCGGCAACGACTGTTCGTACGATCTGCGTGGCGTCCACATATTCTTAAGGCCTCCTCGTTAATAATGTGGTTGGCGGTGCGGCGATCCGATATGTCAGATACGCCTTCAAGCACTCTGCATGCAAGGTGGCCGTTGGCATGTTTGATACAAAAACCGGATCCCAGACCAGCCGTTCGCCCGGCGCAGTTTGTACAGAAGGCGCCATGATGTGCATACTTAGCCGATCGGGAAAAATGCCACGCATGACGACTTGGCCTTAACAATGTATTTGTAGCATACTGGGTGGGCCAACCAGCTACGTATGTGGGAAAAACTTGATGTTCGTGCACTAATAAGAAGAACAATTTAGATGTACAATGACGATAAAGGCCAATATTTAACGGTGCCAGTAAAACACCGACGCACCAGTCATGATTTTACTTTACAGAATGTACGGCCGAACACCGGGCGATGCTCATTAGGGGCCATCCATAAATTACGTAATGCCAAAATTCACGGTTTGGAATACTCTTCTCCCCCTGGTAACTAGCTATATAGATTCGCTTCGAATTTGTGACCCACCCTAAGTACAGGTAAAGATAGGGCGATAGCTTCCATCTTATACTACACAAAAAGGCGCAGGAAAACACAAGCAAACGGCCATGAACCTTGCGCATCACGCACAAAGGGGAAATGGTTGATTCCGTTACCAATCGGCTCCACAATGTAGCGAAGCGCGCACTCCTCTCAGTTACCACCTTTGGCAGATTATTACAGAGAACCAGCAATTAACTACATAAAAAACAAGAAACTACATAATAATTATGCGCAATCGACCGAAGCGAAGTGAAAGTCCTCTATGGTCAAGATAACAGGAATTTTTGTCGGTCATGTCGGTCACGCACTAATCTGTCCGTCGGTCACGCTGCTCACGCACTAAGTTATACAGTGAAACCCCTCGCAACGTACACCCTTTTATAACGTTCACCACTTTATTAGGTGCGTACAGCTGGGAATCGGACTATCCGGCATGTTATAACACAGGGGCAGTTCTCTTTATAACGTTCACCCCTCTACAAGTACAACGTACACCTATCATGGAACGGCAGACCATATTTACGGTGCATTCACTTACCTCCATTATATAATTTCTGGATGGTCCCTTATAAACCACTGCCGTACGTAGGTCGGTATGTAGGTCGGTATGTGTGTACGTAGGTCGGTATGTGTGTACGTAGGTCGGTATGTGTGATCACCGTTCTGTAACACTATAATTATATGAGTATGTAATACGGTAATAGTCTTACGCGGTCGGATTACTCATATACCCAGTGGTATAAAAACCGTTAACATAAATTGTATATATTATTCTAGGGATCCTCAAATCCTGGATCTCCTAGATCAAGAGCCTGTATCGCGATCGAGGGACATTAGCAGTGCATCATTTCTCATGTCAGCGCTCATTCAGCGGTTTTTAGACGGCATATCCATGCGTCTTAATAATAGTACTTAATATCATTGCACAATTTGCACTTAATACACAGTGATCATTACTGTCACTGCGTATACTGTATTATATATTAAAAAATAAAATCCGTGTTTTTACAAATAATCCGATTTTTTGCGCTATTGCGATGTACCGTTAATATTTCGACAAAATATGTTAAACTCGTAAATATTCATTGAAAATCAAAATAACTTACCATGGACCACAAGATATGCGGAGGCGAAGCCGAGGCTGTTTCTTGTAATATATAATTACCGTAATTATCGAATTTGAAGCCCCCCCCCAAAATACAAGCCCCCCCGTAATTAGAGCCCACCCCTAAGGTCGTTTGAAAGTTATAAGCCCCCCCCCCCCCGAAATAGAGGCCCATGGGCTTAATAAATACCGTAAAGCCCATATTAAAAAATGCCAAAAAGCTGGTTTGAAAAATTGAAGCCCCCACCTAAATACAAGCCCATGCCCGTAATTGGAGCCCACCCCGTGGGTCATTTGATTTATTTGTAACCCTGGGCTTCTAATTCGATAATTACGGTATACGTAATGTGGCCACTGTTTGTGTATCGCTTGTTTTGTTGGGTTTTGTGTCAGTACGGTTCTGGCTCAATAGGCATTCTAATAACCGAGACTGTGAACTGCAATAACAATCAACGGCACTGCTAGTCTGCTTTTATCGGCCAGCGACAAATGAATATTATGCCAAATACCAAACACAGTTGTTTATTGAAAGTTGCAACTAATGATGTTAGTATTATTACTCGCATGAGTCGCATCATCTACATTAAATTTTGTATAATGTACAGCACACTTTATATACATTGTTTTTGGCACGATAGCTGCTGATACTTGATAATTTTTTAGGCGACTTTGATTGTACCGGCTGTACGTGCAGATTTAAAACGGGATTGTCCATACGTGTATATAGGGGGAAATCAGTCATATTTTACACTTCCCTGTACTTGTACTGCTGTAGTCATTCGTATAGATTTTCACGTCATGGCTGTCACGCACCGGAAGCCTCTAAAGTTTATTTTTCTAAAACGTTTAACTTTGAGGTCTTCGTGAGACAAGCCGGAAAAAGATTTTTGCTCGGACACAGGGCAATTTGAAAAAATAACTCATACGCATTTCGAGATACGCGTGATAAAGTGACTCTATGCGGCTCGCAGGCAGTGGAAATTATGCAAATATTAACACCTAGTTGTTAGTAAGTTAACACAATTTGGATTTGATTGATACCGGATCTCCAAATATCGGCTTGCTTTCAAAACTTGGACACATGCACAATTTGCAGTATCAAAAGCTGTTAAATTCATAACAATTTTAGAAATGGACAACTCCGTACGCGGCAAATTTTGGATTGTAATATTTTTTCACTTGTATCCGTAGTATCCCCCTGACTTTCCAGAAAATTGGTTTGGCAAACATCCAACCATAAGCATAAATTGCCCAGAACGTCAACACGTTTTAAAAAAATCCCGCAGAATGAGCACCAGTTTCGGGGCCGGTTTTGAAAGTTCCGTACTCCCACTTAAAATATTCCTACTTGAAATGCACAGAATATGACTAAGTAGCTTCTAGCGATCATTTTGAAATTAGAGTAAACTACCACAACGGCAAAATTTAAGCGATTCCTCCATCTTTGATCAATTTTTTCGCGTGTTCAGGTGCATTCTTGGTAGATAGAGAGACAGATAATAGTTGGAGCAAACCCAAATAATACGACACTGTATAATTACATCTGGCGTACTGATGTTGTCAAACCGTGCCGCGCACGGAGTTTTGTTAAGTGATTATTAATTTATAACTGCAGATTTATACTAGCGGCATCGCAGACAATGGGCTATAAAGAAAAAAGAAGGCTTTGTGTAGGTCAATTCTACACTCGAGAACGGAATCATTGATTATCTGATATCAGTCGAAACATTTGAAAAATTTCGGGTTTACGCGATACAGTGCTAATATTTGTTCTAATTTTTCGCATCACAAAATCAGACCCGCGCGATAAGAAGCTGTAACAATACAATGGCGAAAGTGCCAGTCCGACGCCATCATCGAAACTCCAACGTACTCCGTTTTCAGCTTCCCGCGTTCGCGGCCAATCTTTCGTTGCTAAATCCGTCATGCATACACCCCGTAAAATCGTAAACAGTATGGCGTGGCGCGTCTTAATATGAATTGTGGCATAACCGCTGAATTTGCGATTTTCGTGTTGTATTGATTTGTGGTAAATATCCGAACAGGCTTGCGCTTACCGTCACCAAACCAGAACCAGAGAAACCTGGAATATGCCTGTCCTGATTGTGAGGGCCCTGCTGCTCACGCATCCCGGCCGTTTTTATTGTCGACGATTATGAAGAAACCTAGTCATACTGTACGTCATTCAGTCATTAGCCTATTTCAGATTGCACGGTTTGTGTTAGTTTCGGCTCCGGTTCCATGTGGAACCTTCGGTTCCGGGTTGTTTTACGTCCGCTCGCGACGTTAGCAGCTGTAACCTAGCGTCGTGCGGTAACGCGTAAAAACTATCTGCCTTACGCGGATGCTTGCAACGGCTCAGACACATGAGTGAATGGCAGGCCAGCGTATGCTGCCCGTGGATCTTTTTTGAGCACTCAGACCGCCGACCGTTAGCAGGGTGGTCACGTCCTCGCGCGCACTCGACTCGATTAATTTTTTCGTTGCTGTACGTGACCAAAGTGCAGCCGCACAAAGATCTGAAGCAGTTCTCATCCTGCCAACGTACTGATTATCTGACGCCGTTCGAGTCTATGAACGGAGCCTCTACCGTATGCAATCTGAAATAGGCTATTGACAAAAGCGCAATGCTTTACGGCATTGATTCGAGTGTTACCGGCATGACCGCATGTAATATTAAAGTGCGTGCAGCATCTACAGATACAAAGTGCCAGGTTCAATTAAGTATCAGAAATTACAGATACGATGAAACATATTTTTATGCAGTAATTTTGTAGCCTAATTCTCGGCAGCATTTGTCCGCGTAAATAACTAATCATTTTATTGGCATCAGCCTGCATGCATAACAATGCGCCTGCGCCGATTTACACTAACTAAAAATGATCAAATTTAAATATTGGAAAAACAACCAAAATCGTTACTTACTGTCTTTGGTAATTTTAGGACGCATGTTAAGTGTACGCAAAACAGCCGCTGCATTTCCCCTTACTACCGCGGCACCGCCAGACTTAAACGTTATCTTAGAAAGGCTGTAGATCGAGATTACTTAATTGAACATCCGCGTAAATTACTTACTTGAACATTTGGGGTAATTTCATAATTTTATTAATTACTTTTATTGTGTAACACTGATAAACGGCAACCAATTGGACCACCGATAAATGTCACACAGGATTTTCAATTATTCTCATTATTTAGAAACCTGTAGTCTGCTAGCAACCTTAGGAAAATGAAATGCTCTGTTCTTAACCGATCGATTGTCCACGAATCCTACTGGATAAGTTTGTAAGTCTTTCCTTGAGAATCAATAACTGTTTCGATCAGTTGCGGCTTTCTCTTGCGCCATGGAATGTAGGGACCATTGGGAATGGAGTCAGCTGGCTCGCCGGTGCATGGATCCGCTAAAGCACATTATTATTCCGCTCAGCAAAAATAAAATTTCAAAACACTATTCCGCGTTTGCGGCTATTAAAACAGAAATTGTTAGAATACTATTATTGTTATTGTCAATTTGTCAGTGTAGGTCGCTATTGGCGCTGTTTCCTTTCTGACGCATACATGACTAATACACCAGACCAGCAATCTAAAATTTCCGTGTTCATGGGACAAAATCGGTCCCGGCTGACAAAATCGCTTTTTTCAGTCTACACTCGAAATACCCGATTAACTCGTAGGTGCAACATTCGTCGCTTTGACTCTGGGTTGCCCAATTAATATAAACGGATCTTAACTTGGAAACTTTTTAAAAATATTGTACGTATTACAACTTTATGTTATTTGGAAAGTTGCTGAAGTTTGAAACCTTTAATAAATACACATTAACACTTCGGAAACGTCTAGCAAAGTATCCACTATCCCGATCCTTTTGTCCGGAGCTCGCTGGTTGCAGGGTATCGGTTATTAAACTACAGAATGAACATTAATGGTTACAAATTCACAACCAAATTGTGTACTCACAATGCCAGCGATCAGGTTCTGTCAGGTGTATGTCTCGCTGAAGCTCCGCACCGGTGTTGGTCACCGGATCCAGATATAAATTATACGGGTAAACGTCGCGGAGGGATTGATTATTCACCCAAGCCCAGTTGTGCGCAAAGCAACACTGCGTCATCACTAGGCTGTCACGAGCGGTTCCGGGTTTGCAGTTGGCGCAGCTGGGAAATCCGTCCTGGGGACACAGCGGCAGCGAACTGGCCATCAGCTCGCTGTAGTTACCGAGTACTTGCAGGGCATGGCGATATGAAAGACCAACATTTGTACTTAACGTTTCCAGAGCAATCGCCAGTTCTTCGTTGCTGATGTCGAGCTCCCACGGCAAAGGAATCTTAGCATACCATAGATCCGAAGACTGGTTTGGCAACGCTACGGACACATTGCTGTAGGGTATATCGTCGCCACTGATAGTCCACAGCAACCAAAAACCGGTTACACAGAGCAACAGCCTACCGTACATGCTTTGTATTTAGTACAACCATCAAAATGAACTTATATAAAGTGAAAGGTACAGGCTTGATACCGGCTTGCTGCGCACTTTTATACCGTCATGTTCTAGAATTCGAGTGAAGTCGAAGCTGTGGTCAGCATATGCTTTAAACCCGCCGCACCGTTTTCAGACAGCACTTCACCCTATGCAGTTTTGTCGCACATAATCCCCGGGATTTTCTGATAATACGACCAACGTCTAGGGTTTTCTCTGGTGATGTGTTCGTAAACATCAAGTTTTTGCAGCTGATGGCAAGTTTAGGTTGATTCGAGATACTAATTTGAAGTGGACAATTCGCGATACGCCCAACTTTCCTGAAGCCGGAAAATATGCTGAAAGTGCGAAAATAATAGTGCATCATGACAAACAGCGTTCAACTAACAGATAGGTTTTCGCGCAATTAAAAAATTGCTGTGCTTGAGCAATCCTTAGAACACTTATCATATGCCCGTTTTGCCACTCAAGTGGGTGGCGGAATGTGAGGTTTGCCAGGAACTGGCACCGTAAATCCAGGTATAACAAATTTCCGGTATTCAGTAAAAATCAATATTGGATTTTAAAATGTTTCTTTTACTCAGAAAATCAGATTTTGCCTAACTTTTCAATAGCTTGTCAATACCGCCGCCTTCGCAAATGCCTAACAGTTTTCACTGGAGTAACCAGTTTTCTACGTGTAAGGTGTGTGTGCGTGTGTTGATATATAAACCTAATCTGTGAAATTGGTTTTATACAATTCTGATAAATACGACGACGAACGGTACCCAGAAAATCCGTTCATTCTGATGGACCCAGTTTTGATCTCAGGAATTAAAGATGCCGACAGAGGCCAATGAATGGTGTCATGTCGCCTTCGTAAATTTTCATTGGAGATTATTGTTTTTTAACAGAATGAGCTGCAATTACAGATGCACATATTTCATTAACAAAATGGGGAGAAAAAATTGGTTAGAAACATACGTAGATCGATGCATTTTCTGAACCGCAAAACATTTTGTAATATTAGCGTTCATGCCGCATGTTCTCTAATTTTAGTGAACGCTGGAAAATCGGTAATGCCGTTTCTTCACCAAACACTTTTGCTGCATTTCGAAGTTAAAGCCGTAAATTTGAATTATGCAAACATCCGAAAGGCTGTTACTACACTGCACAAGAAATTACAGCTACAGCCGCATTGTTTAATGAGAAAAAGAAATTTCTTTCAGCTACAAGATAGGTTGTAAGTGTAACACGACGTATTATAGGAGAAATGCCAACCAGCGTTAGTATTGTTGTAGGATAACTTCCGCCCGCAGTCCACACTGAGCACCTCTGGGTTCAAATCATTTACCGGGTTTAAAACAGCAGGTGAATAGTAGTTGCCTACAACAAATACTTCGCCCTCCGCTTTTCGAGATGCGAGATGTGGCGTCTGTTTGAGAAAATTCCGGAGCCAAACAAACGAACAGTCGCAGTGCAGACGTCGCACCTTCTGGATATCCTCGATGCTCATTGGCCGATTGACGGTCCCGGTGGGGTCATATTTTTCGTACAATTCCGTTTTGTACAACATATATCTGATCCTTTCCTCCAAAACTAAGCTCTCCAGTTTAGGCAAGTCCATAAACGTGTAACGCTCCAGCGAATCGAACATGGACGACTCAAAGCAAATCATTCGTACTTCCGGCATGCGGGAAAAATCTCTCTTTTTAACCTTCAAAGTTTTTCCATGCTGCACTTTGAAACGCAGCAACCTGGGCAACGTACCGGCTTCGTACACCTTGAAGGTTGTGGCTGACGTATTAGAGACGACGGTGAGCTCCACGATTTGTTGTCGAATAGGATGGATAACGTCGGAATCTATCGGGTGACTCGCGTCGCTTGTTTCTGTTAGCAGGATTGTCACAGCCCGGTTCGACTGATGCGAGGGATGCTTCGCGTCAACTGCCGCATGTCTGAGCGATTTGCGAGTCGACACTCGAGTTCCAGGTAGGTTCTGGACGAGGCGTAGTATTTGTAGTAAGGATCTTGTTCGGTTACGTTACAGGCGTCGTCGAGCACGATGCCAAGTCTGCAAGCACTTCTTTCGCCTAAGGTGGAGTAAATAAAACATTCTTCTTTCGTCAACAAATCTGTGCGGAAAGGAAAAGAAGGCGTGGTGGTCGGCAGTCTGGTAGTTCCCACATAGTCGTGGGTCGAATTACTGCAGTCTTGTTCGAGATCCGTGCCGGAACCTGTGCATTAGTGCGATAGGTTATTATCGTATTTAGGAATTACTGGTTCAGGATGTGGAGCGTTTTCCATTCCTGCGTAAGTCAGGGGAAACGCTTTAAAATACTTACCCAGCACGGCTGCTGTTAGAGAAAACAATAAAATTATGCGCATTTTTAGATACTCCATCCGTGAACTAATAATAAACCTAGCATTGACTGAATCAGGCTTCTGTAGAATTGCATGTAATCGAAAATCATTCAAATGCTGGAAAAATGATCCATCTATGAAGGCGCATTTCTAAAAGCGAAACACAGCAACCTTTTTGATGCTCGCGTTTGCTGAGCTGTCAGAAAATGTTATAATAATTCAGACGGTTTCGCGCAGCAAATGTCTGAGCTTACAGTAATAAGACTTTCCACAATGCGCTGCCTAAATAAGCAGCAGGCAACGCACATTGATCTTTGTGCTTGCTTTGAAAATTTTCTGACATCAGATAAGGGAACGTTTACCACAAATTTAAGTTGGGAAATTCACCTCGGAAAGCGGACGTTATTTGTTTCGCGTACAAGCGTGTACAAAATAATAAGTCCCGCCTGTACATGTACGTCTGCACCATTAACCCTTAATACAGTTAGGCGTAAACGGATCGGAATATGTCAGGTTATGATAAGTTAATTATATCACTTCTTAGTTCTTAGAGCAATGTTTGATCTTTTCGCGCTATCCGTAGTACTTTCGTACTACAGAGGGTGATTTCGCAATATGCTTCCACTCTGTTCATAAATTTATTATAATCTCCGCCGCATTGACTTTATTCTAATATTTGCTCTATCTGAAAGCCCTTCTTCTCTGCCATCAACTCCACACAATAACGCCAGGAAAGAAGTATTCGACGTATCAGGGTAATTTAAATTATAGAGAATGATCGGCGCGCGACTGTTAACAAACCGCGAATCGACGCTGCATACTCGTGATACAAAATTCTTTTAAAAATCCCGTTCATTCCAAAATTCATGGATGTTAAGTCCGGTAAGTTGCTCGGCCACATGCCCTTCGGAATGTTTCGGATGCCGCTAGAAGCTAGCCGCTGGCAGATTTTTTTGGAAGTATATGCGGGAGCGGAGTCCTGATGAAGTGCCACCTTCCTTTCTTCGCCTGGATAGACACGGGGGAAGTCTTTTTGCACCAATGGCTCCAACACGCTTTGAATGCAGAGATCGGCGGTTATTTTGGGAGTGGGAGGAATGAACCGGATCGCTGTTAGGCCACGATAAGAAATTCCGGCGATAAACATAACACCTAGTGGTTTTTTAAATCTGCAAAATTTTATCCAATTTTCGGGATTTTTGTATCCTTTAAACTCGTAGCAGATCTTTCTTCGCTTGCCCGTATAATCAAGATGGACTCATGCTTCGTCGATTAGAATGATTTGGAGTATATTTCGCTGGTTCAGAAATTTGGCAAATCGGGAACCACGAGAAGCACGCTGTTTTGCCTGCTTATTTGATAGGGCCTGTACTTTGACACTTTTACGTACTTTCGCTTCAAGATCCTGAAGAATAATCTTCGATATCGTGTACTGGGATGTCCTAAATTTCTTTGCCAACTGTCTCTGAGACGGTGGATTCGGTGTTGAGATAACCCCCTTGACTTCGGCGATGAGGGACTTTGTGGGAACTTTGGGTAGGCACTGATTTTCTAGGCGTGTTGCAGGCGAACCCTTTCCTTCACTCTCGGGTCCTTAAAATTTCAAGATCTTATTTACCGTAGTATGAGAAATAGCGATCCCTTTGCTCATCAGACACTCGGCGATTTTTCTGTGGCTCTTACAAATTGTTGATAGAGCCGGCACTCGGCACCTTGTTCTTAAATCGGTTTTTCGTGCCATGTTTATCGCTCGAACTAAACAAATCATTTTGAAAAATTAGGCACACTTATTCCCACAAGACTGGTTAGCAAACAGATTAAAAGAATAGAAAGGGAAATTTTCGGGAATTTTTTCCCGTGCTGGAAGCATATTGCGAAATCACCCTCTGTAGATTAGCATTCCAGACGGCGAAACAAGCTGGGGCAAATACGTTTTATTTTATGCTTTGCATCATAAACAGAGCTAGAAAAAATGCGTGTTATTAACATGAACCCGCGAAATGTCGAGATAGGACACCATTCGTGAAATTACTGGAACTTATGGTAGCAGGCCAAACTTCGATGGAGGTTCTTCTAAGCCGACGGATGGCTATGCCGGTTTTAGAGGCATGTTAGACGACAGTTTAAAAACTGTATCTTTCAGGAAAAGGTCAACGGTATATTCCAGCTTGTTTTTACTTTTTCTCACGCGTTACATCGCCCAGCGATCAGTATGATTATTACGTACCAGGCACCAGACCGTATACAGTAGCGCATTCTCATCGAGCGGCTAAATAATCCTAGATAACTTTTATAGACAGAATGTAGACATATAAGTCTAATTATGTAAATATGGCTACTTCTGAAGTATATGACAAATTAGGATGCAATCGGTCAGCACGTAACGGAAAAGCAAGCCGAATCAAAATACTATTATCGTGGTAGGACCTTGTGGTACCCTGTGGCGCCGGTGGTACCTGTGTACAATTTTTAAGAGAGTGTCTGCCCATGCATAGAGGCACTGCTTTGAGCACTGGTAGAAGGGGCATTGGTACGAAAGAAAAGACACACCGCTGTTACAAGCCGTCAGTGCAGAAAGCTTTTGTGCCCCTCCCTTTTCTAATACGAATGTGGCGTTGACCAAAGGACGGACATCACATTTTCCATAATCGCTGAACATAGAAGACCTTCACTACGCTTCGGTCGATCAATAATATGTATTATATGTATTATCCGTTTTGTCGTCACAAATTACGCAAATTAGTTCGTTTTCTTTCCGGGTGGCGCCGCTTTATAAGCCGGTGAAACTTGCTGTTATTAATTTTTTTCTACTTGGGATAGTGCAGCACTGCGGACATGTCATGCGAAATTTGCGAATAAACTGTATAGAGCGTGTAAGAATTGAGCTGTCGGTCTTTAAATTTTTTCTCATTGCATACTTCTATCCCGAACTAAAACACATCTTTTTTCTTTCGTTATGATAATTACTGAGAAATAAAGCAATTTGATTGTAGCCAGATAAGTTAAATATTAGCTTCAGATGCTTTTAAGAAAATGCCCTGGATTGGTGAGCTGGTGTTGACGGTTTCGTCGATTGCCGACTCGTATGCGGTACGCAAGTGTTTCACGCGGCCATGTCCAACTATGCATTTATTGATAATTTTTATTCTAAAAGGGGTTAATGGAACAACACACAAGCACCGCCTTAAAGCCAAATAAACGAATAAGCGGGCAGTAGGCACATACCGTAAAACCCGATATTAACGCCCTGGGCCTTTATTTTTTCGAGAGCTTCGGGAGGGGGCGTTTAAAACCGCAGGGGGCGTTTATTACGGGGGGGGGGGGTCTAATATTTCAAATGAATAACGCGCGTATGATATCAGAGTTTTAACGAGATTTATATTTGTGGATATCAAAGGAATAAATTAGAAACCAACACATTTGCTAGAAAATCATGGTTTAACGGGTGTTTTTAAATGGAATTTACCTAACTTAAGAAGATGTACCATTTAGACTGTAACGACAACGCTCTAAAGATGCGCGCCGCCGCAACTTATTAGGCGCCCCGGGGCGATAATTTTGGGGGGGCTTTTATTATTTCGAGAGCTTTGGGAGGGGGCGTTTAAAACCGCACGGGGCGTTAATTTCGGGGGGGGGGGGGCGTTAATATAGGGTTTTACGGTATTTATACTGTAAATGCTACGATGTTGTTCACATTGATCGGAAATGACAATAAGATTTCGAACACCTCCCCAATCAGCCACCAGGCGCGCGATTTGTTGTTAAGCGACGCTTTGGCGGAAATTACCTTCTACATTAAAACAATTTATATTCAAATAAAGTCAATGCCAGCCCCGCCAATTTCCACTGCATCTTCACTGTGAGTCCCGAAATCGATAGACACCGTCAGATTGGGGCCCCACAAGACTTCCGGTTGGTTGTTCTGGTCCATGACCTCCCAGATGTCGTCATAATCATATCTTTGACGGTCGAGACTGGATTAGGACACACTTCGGCCACATTCGTAGACGTGCAAACCGATGATTTTCGCTCCCGTGCGCGTTCGGTATCGCAGTATCACAGCCTTGTAGCGCAGCCGTGGGTCGTCAATGACAACGGGTGCCGGCACCGGAATTTCGACGACGCCGGTACGACTGCCTTGGCGCCGGCGTATTACCGCCCCACTTCTCGAGAACTCTATGGACCACTTGTTCCCACAGGATTGCCTAAGAATGTTCCCGTGCACCCACGAGGCGTATTTCAGGGCCATTGCTGCTGAAAGCGAGAGCGAAGCTGCTAACGAAGAAACAATTATTTCTTAAACGTGGGCAGGCCAAGCAGACATTTCTTTAGTGTATCTACCGTCTACGCATATACAATTAACGTAAAGAAGAGTTTCTCTCACAGAGGTAATGCTCATTCCACCGGCAGTCCCATGCATTTATTGAGGTAGAATATCACCTTGTGCCATTTTACAGCCAATACGTTTTTACAGCAGGAAAAAGTGCGGCAGCAGCATGATAAAAATTATCGCATCTGCACTGCTTGTACAGTTATGGTACACTCGTAGTTACTGCAAGGTTATAAACTGAATTGTCCCACCTTGTGCAGAAAAACCGCCAAGACGACAAAATAGACCAGCGGATATACCGTTTGTTCGAAAAAAACACACTTATAATTGCTGCTGAAGCACAGTGTTTACTATGCTTACATTCGTATTGCCGGCAGATCATGTGACCATTAGCGTTACAATGTAACGAACGCAATCCTATCAGTTCTCTGACAGCCGTGAAATATTACATTAAACCAGCAATAAACTGCATAGTAAAGCCAAAAGTTGAATAACAATGTACTTAAATTAATTGTCTTTAATTGTTCGATATGTGTATTACTGAGTTAGACTGCCTCCTTTTCGCCGCGCCGCACCTAGCGTTTAACCAAGGCGAATAAGCCGGGTCAAAGTTCCTAAAAGCTTCTTTGTTGTAGAAAAGAAAAATGTCTGAAAAATAAAAACTGATTTTATCTGCAAAGGTCAACAGGGGTGCGCCAACCAATAATCACATGAACAGAACATTCCATTCAATATACTGTAGAATTTGTAATTTTTCGCCGAAGTATTTTCATTTTAATGAAGCTGCAGGAGCTGTGCACCTCTCAGATGGCAAGACCGAAGTAGCTGATGGTCAGAGGCGGTGGCAAATGCCACCACTTTAATTATAAATTTGAAAATTCGCCATCGAAGGGAATTGATATCTAAGGAAGTGCTTACTGTAGTGTGAAAGGACTGGAAACCAACCGTTTAACGTCAGCCCATGGCAGCTTCCCTTCAGTGTATGGGAGAGTTGACAGATGCGCCTTGTTGGCAGTTTTCTTAACAGAATTCTTTTCCCTCCTAATAATTTCTAGCCCCCGAAATCTGGGTTTCTGTGTTCAGTACAATCTGTTAAAATATCAGGAAGCTTTTGATAGGAGACTTGAGAATATCTTTTAAAGGGGACAACAGATTCTGTGGGACTATGGAAAGCTTTAGCACAGCAGTGCTTCCTGAATGAGACAGTAATCACGTAGTGCACCGTCCCAGTCCTTTCAGCTACAGCAAGTTCTTGATATGAGCATAAAAATTTTACACAAGAATCAGGAAGCATTTAACAAATACTTAACGACTCAAGGAGACAAAAACGAGAGCAGGCGTGCCTTGGGCGCCCGAGACCTTCTCCTGGGAACCTGGTCGGCCATACCTGCTGTAGGACACCGGCAGTGAATGGAAGCCGGTCGTACCCTACAACCGACCAATGGTTCCAAATGAATTTTAATCCTCGCCGGCGGAACTGCAAATAAACTGCAACGGCGGTCCTCGTTGTCATCTAAATCGGAATCTGATCATACGATGCGCGCTGATAATAAATGAAATTTTAGTGTTGTTCTTTCCGCTGTGTAAATACAAACGGTTGCGCATGCAACATTTAGTGTGTACTTCTAGAGTAGACATTTTGTGTGCAGCGTCCCTGTGCACAAGCCGGCGAATTATTTCTTGCAAAAGTACGGCACATCGAGGATTACAGATTCCTGGGTTACGCCCAGCTCCATACCACGGCGCGCCACGCCCCACTCTTTAAGCGTTACGTTTATTTAAGGCATGGCTGGTGCACAACAAATATCGATATCACGTATACAGTACATATTCAACACATGTGCGTGAAGGGTGTTAGATCTATCGATTCGCACAGTGCAGGTATACGAAAATCAGGTATACGTGCGAGTATTCGAAAGGGTCATGTCGAAGTTTGCCTCGTAAAGTTGTAAACTTTGTGGCGTTGCGCGTCTTTATATGGATTGCTGCGTAATCGCTAAATTTGCGTTTTTCGTAATTCTGTGCTGATTCGTGGCAAATATCCGGACATTCTTGTGCTTACCTTCACCAAACCAGAACCAAAAAACCCTGGAACATGCATGTCCTCATTGCTCACGCATTTCGGCCCTCTTTATTGCCGATGATTATAAAGAAAACGCAGTCATGCTGTATTTCATTTACGAAGCGCAGGGCTTTACTATATTTATACGAGTATTACCGGCATGGCTCCATGCAGCAATGAGCAGTATTAAAGTGCAGCGTCTATCCGTTTGGTTGAGTATCACCGTTCACCATTTACGATACATATAATTTACGATACATACGTCTGCAATAATTTCGTGTTCTTCGATGAAGTATTTTCCCGCTAAGATTAAATTACTTGAACATTTGCGGTATTTCATATCAGACATACTTTAATAAGCACTTCCATTGCGTATCATTAGTACAGTGTAGTCTGTAGCCTATTGCACCACCGATAAACGTCACACAGTAGGATTTCCAATTTCTTAGCAACTGAAATCTGCTAGCAACCGTAGGAAACTGAAATGCTCTATTCTTTACCGAGCGAATGTCAAGGAATGCGGAAGTAGTCCGAAAGTTTTGCCTTAAAACTAGTGACTGCGTCCTCCGGTTGTCTCTTGCGCCATGGAACGTAGGGACCGTCGGGAATAGAGTCAGCTGGCTCACCCGTGCATGGATCCGCTAACACACAATTTTATTTTCCGCAGCGAAAGCAATATTGCATTTAACCACTGTTCCGCGTTTACGTTTTCGCAAACGGGAAGTGTTAAAATATAATGTTCGGCGATAAGGCCGCTTTTTCCTTACTGTCAGATGCAAGACTATTAAGCTGATACACCAGCTGTCAAAAATTTTAATGTTCATGGGACAAAATCGGTCACAACCTCACAGGTAAAATGGTTTTTCTCACTCTACCTACACACGGAATACCCGGTCTTGGTTCCACATTCGTCGCATTGACTCTATGTTCCTCAATTAAAATTGCACGGATATTTATAGAAAGAATTTAATGCTTTGTAGAAATATTGTATTACAAATTAAATGTTTTTCGGAAAAGTTTGTGAAGTTCAAAACCTGTGATAAATACGCATTAATACTCTGGAAGCACCTAGCAAAGTATCCACTATCCCGCTCAGTTATTCCGGAATTCGCTGGTTGCAGGGTATCAGTTATTGAATTACCAGAATGAAAATTAATGGTTAAAAATTAAAAAAAAATTGTTTACTCACCAGACCAGAGATCAGCTTCTTTTAGGTAGTGAGCCCGCTGAAGCTCCGCACCGGTGTCGTTCAGCGCAGGCAGGTATAAATTGTACGGGTAAACGTCGCGGAGTGGTTTCTTATTGACCCAAGCCCATTTGTGCGCAAAGCAGCACTGCGTCATCGTTAGGTTGTCGCGGGCTGTTCCGGGTTTGCAGTTGTCGCAGCTGGGAAACCCGTCTCCGGGACAAAGCGGCAGCGAGCTGTCCATCAAAGTACTGTAGTTACTGATGACTTGCAGGGCATCCCGATATGAAAGATCAACGTTTTTAGTCAACGTTTCCAGAGCAGTCGCCAGTTCTTCGTTGCTGATAACGAGCGGCCATGGCGCATAAAGCTTGACGGCATTAATTTCCGTAAGGTGTTGCAGTACAAAGGAAGTGTTGATATAAGGTATATCACCGCCGCTGATGGTACACAGCAACCCAAAACCGGTTACACAGAGCAACGTAGTACCGTACATGTTTTATGTGCATTACAATATTCAAAGTGAAATTGCATATTAAGCGGAAGTTGTAAGTTTGATACCAGTTTCCTGAACACTTTTATACTGCCATGTTCGAGTGAAATCGAAGCTGTGGTCAGCATACGCTTCAAACCCGCCGCGCCGTTTTCGGACAACACTTCATCTTGTGCAGTTATGTCGCACACAATCCCCGGGATTTTCTGATAATACACCCAACATCGAGGGTTTTCTCTGTTGGTGGATTCGCTGAAATGAATAGGAAAACATCAAATATTTGCAACTGACTGCAAGTTTTAGGCTGATTCTACCTACTAATTTGAAGTGGACGCTTCGCGAAACGCCCAACTTTCCTGAAACCGGAAACTATGGTGAAAATGATAAAGCGGTATCACAATACCTCGTGACAAACAGCGTTTATTTCTAGTAAAAGCTTGGTTTTCAGCAAAAAAATTACAGTGTCTGAGCAATCCTTAAAACACTTATCCATAAGCCCGTTTTGCCACTCAAGTGGGTGGCGGAATGTAAGGGTTGCTAGGAACTGCCATCATAAATCCGGGCATATCAAATTTCTTGTATTCAGGAACAATAAATAATGGGTTTTAAAATTTTCTTTTACTCAGGCTATCAGAATTTTCTGAAACTTTACTAACATGTCAATTTTTTTAATTTTTAACACCACCCAATTCGCAAATGTCTTACAGTTTCCACTGGTGTAGCCAGATTTTTTATGTGTAACGTGTGTTAATCTGTGACTGTGATTTTGTGGAATTCTGATAATTACGACGACGAACACGTATCCAGAAAATCCGTTCATTCTGGCAAACCAAATGTCGATCTCAACACCACCAGACGACCATTGACTGGTGTCATGTCGCCTTCGTAAATTTTCTTTAAATGTTAATGTTGCTTTGTAGAAAGAGCGGCAGCCAGCAGTTGCAGCATGTTTGACCAATAAAACGGGTAGAAAAAGAAGGTTAGAAACATGCACATGTCGATGCAGTGTCTGAACCGCAAAAACGTTCTATGATATTCTTATCGTAATTCTAAAGAAATACCGCGCAACGAGCCACAGAGACGACTCTGTACATGCATTTCGGTTTGGTCACAACGATGCATGGAGACGCACGTTCATGCCGCATGTTCCCTAATTTTAGTAACGCTGGAAAACCGGTAGCGCGCTCAATGAGGAAAAGGGTCAGCGACAAGAGAAGTTGTAACAGGACGTATTGTAGGGGAAATTCCAGCCATCTACTATATTGTTGTACGATAAATCCGCCCGCAGTCCACACTGAGCACCTCCAGAAGTTGTGGCAAATTTCAGAAGGTTTATGTTATTTTAGCAAAACTACTTCCGCATCGAAAAGCGTTTTAACGGATATTGCTTACAAAATGACGATCGGGTGTGCATTAACCTTTCTTGGAGCGTACTTTCTCGACTCTGTGACAAGCACCACATCAAAAAAATACAAACGACTGCACTGAACCACAAACGATGAATCCGCCCATCCTTGTCATCCAGGACAGCGCCGGGCAGAACTACACCGGCGAGGAGCACTTGTAGAATTACAACATTCCCGAATTAAGCCTGGCCGTTATTATCAACCGCACCGTCGCCTGGGCCCCAGCTTTTGGATTGGCCGACGCCGCCGCCACGCGGCCGGTCACCACCGACACCCTCTTCCAAGCGGCCTCCATGAGCAAACCCATGGCGGCGCTTGCCGCGCTGCATTTCGTGGAAACCGGTCAATTATCGCTGGACAACGACATCAACGGGTACCTGAAAGCTTATTGGTTGGTTTAGGATATTAGCTACACGACAACCAAGAAGTTTAACCTCCGCCGATTAACGTCGCACGCTACGGGACTTAAAGTCCACGGATTTTACGGGTTGCCACACGGCGACCCCGTTCCGACGGTCGTCCAGGCTCTTCAGGGCACGAACCCACCAGCGAACTCCCCGAGGGTAGAGTCCTTGGCGGTCCCAGGGACAAAATGGCACTATTCAGGTGGTGGTTACACAGTAATGCAGAAAGCCATGGTCGACCGGGTTGCAGTGCCGTTCCCGATTAATTACGAACGAAGAGGTCTTCGGGAAATTTGGAATGACGAGGAGTACGTACGACCAACGGCCCTGGAAGCCGAAGCCGCTGCCGGGTACCGTGAAAACAAAATGGAAGTTGTCGGTAAGTGGCATACCTCCCCGGAGGTGGCGGCCGCCGGAATGTGGAGCACCCCGTCGGACTTTACACGCTACATCATCGAGGTGCAGAATTCGCTTCATGGAACGTCAAGCAAAGTCATTTCCGCGGCGATGACAAGAGAGATGTTGACACTGGGACCTGGGATCCTCGGTAACGCCACAGATATTTTTGAGCATGGAGGTGCGAATGAGGTGCCTTTATGGCGTCGGCGGTAGCCGGCAACGGGTACGTCATTATGACCAACTCGGATGATGGTGGAAAGGTCATCCCGGAAGTGGCGGAGAGTATCAATCGATTGATTGGGGCCAACTGGCCGCGACCGCCGGATGCCGAAAATGGAGAACGTCCGGTGCTCGGTGCAGGCGTGGGGATGATTTTTGTTATGACGTAGTGATCACTCTTATCGTTAATGCAACTTCAACAATAAATATTCGATATCATGAGACCGTCGCTACTGAATTGAGAACCTTACCTTATCAGCCATTTTGCTCTGGTGGCTTGGAAACTTTGAGACGTGTTATTTGTGCAGCGTGGAAAACGTTGTTTACCTAAAACCGTGCGTGAAAGCCAGCTACGCTATTATGAGTTATTGCACTGGGGAACGGTACCGGTAAATTAAAGTGTTAAGTGAACAAATAATTTGCTGTGTTTGCGTAATTGTATACTGCTTTTGCTTGCGGTGCGCGTTGCGTGCACATCTAATATCGCTGCATTTATTCAAAGCTTTTATGCAGCTCACGTTTTTGATGTATTTAGTGCATACAGTTCAACTGTCCAACAGTACGTTATTGTTTGCATAGTTTGCAGTCACCATTTCAGCCCTTATGGTCACACTCTTCGCCGATGGCGACTGCAGTACAGAGAGACAGTTCAAGCTGTTTGAATCTCCTCCTTCTATAGTATTTAATTTAAAACTGGTAATTGTACGCTACAAAATTCACGCATACCGTAGCTGAAGCTGTGATTGGCAGTTTGGCAATCACCATTTCAATAAAGATGAAGTTATGAGCTGCGCAGTCAGCGTCAACACCTGTAGAACAATTGCCGATCCGAGTGTAAACACGGTCTGGTTTTGCCGGGAGCGCTTCCAGCATACATGGAACAAATTCCACTAGCGTTAAGCACAGCACGAAACGATAAGTATGAATAATATAAACTGAATTCGCCACCGACGGTATTAAACGTCACCTGAAAGGTATTAATTAGTTACAGTAGGCGTAAACGACATTGACGGGCAACATAAAGAAAACAGACGCAATTTGCCAATGGGCATGGACTTTACACAAGCCCAGACGCATATACTGTAGGTTTTTTTTGTCAATCGAACATTTAGGTTGGAGACTTGGAGCGGCAATAGCTTGCGCAAAACCACGCGATCTTCTTGACTGCGCCATTTTCTTTATCCGTGAGGAGCGATGCTGGGCTCGATGAGCTGGATACGTTCATACCGTCGACGCACACGTATGCGCTGTTGGCTCAAATCAACGCGCGACCGTACTAGTTTAAACACTAATTTTCACTCAGTCTTTTCCAGTTTAGTTTTCTTGTTTGCCCTTGTTAATCGCGCAGGAGCGAAAGCTCCACGGATAATCTTCCGAGACGACTTCGACGGGGTCGCACTGGACCTAACGCACTGGAATTCCGCCAACACCAAGTCAAATGTCAATGGAGAGCGGCAATACTACCGGTCGGATAACGTCCAGGTGTCCAGTGGGACACTGCGTCTCATTAGCCGGCGGGAGGCGTACGGCGGTTGCAATTTCACTTCAGGGCTGGTGGATACCCGCGATAAGTTTAGCTTTCTCTACGGTGAGATTGAGTGGCGGGCACGCGTTGCCGCCGATGGTGGCATCCAGCCACAGTTGTGGCTGCAGAATCCGCAGTGCCACGACGGGGTACCCTGCAATGGTTACGGGCCACCGTCTTTTAGTCCCAGGATGGACGGCGATCTTAAGCCATCACACAGCCCCAGAGCGGTTGTCAATATACATAATTTGTCTCGCACGGTGAGAGAGAAAATGGCGGATCCAAAACAAGACCTTTCGAACGATTTCCACATGTACAAGATAGTCTGGTCGCCGAATGCGCTGCAGTGGCTTGTGGACGGAAAGCAGGTTCACTCTGTATTAGGCCAGGATAAGGTCCCCGCGGTGGCGCAGCAGGTGGTAATGAATGTCGCCGTTAAAGAAGATTCTGCCGATGATCCCGGCAGCCTTACTCGCTTTCCCACTGAGTTCCTCATCGACTACGTGGTGGTACGCCAGTACGATATCCTTATATTGTCATCGGTCACCAGTGCGCCAATCACTCAGGTAGCCACACCGGAGCCAACGGAGCCACCGGGGCTAGTCATCGGCCTTGGAAGCCTAGGAGGAACGCTAGTCGTTACCGCTATCGGCGTTCTTATTCTTTTTATGTGTTGGAAGCAGCGCCGGCGCCTGAAGCGCGGCAACATGCGCAAGCGCACCGACACCCTGCCGAAAACCAATTGTCACCGGGGGCAACTCGTTGATGCAGACAATGAGGAGGTCATACCGGCTATCCAACAATATATCCACTTGTTGGAGATCCCTTTAGCTAATATACAAGTTTGTAAGCCGAATTCATGGAATCGAAACATGTTTTTTGTCGCTCTGAGGCTGTTTTCTGAGTGCGCCCTGCTTCAGCCATTTTTGCTCATACGGTAACTACTTCTTTTGCATCGAGAGCAGCGCATGCAGCGGTATGCTGCAATACGATAATATCGCGGGCAAAATATTTTCAAGCGACACTCAACGTGTGACACTTCTCTGATTCCATAAACCACTATTTTCATTTTCGGTTGCATTGCCACTCGTTCGATGCAACAAGTGCGGTTAACAACCAAGCGTTTGAAGTTTATTACAAGTCACCGTGACACTATGTGTCTGTTGGTAGGGGCTATTGTTGGAAAGGGCAAGCATGGTATTGTCCGGAAAGGCGTGGCCACGGGGCTGCGTGGTCAGCCGCTGCCGACCCTGGTGGCCATTAAGACGGCGCGTAATACTACCAGCCCAGAGCAGCAACGACAAATTATCACAGAAATGAAGGTTCTGACGCAAGCCGGCCGACATCTCAATATAATCAACCTCCTCGGTGCTGTCGTTAAAGGTAAAAAGTAGCAGTACAAAGCATGATCAAGTTATATTTCCACCACAGGCAGCCGCACCCGCAAGCAGTGCATTGTAGTGTCTCAATCAAACGCTTGAGCATGCACACGCTGGTAGACATATAATTTGCAATAAATTGTAGCAGTGTCGCTTGGTTTATTTTACTGTGCAACATACGGCATCTCTACGACCCATTGATTGTACATTGATCCGACGATAGATTTCTGGTAGAACGGACTGGCATGTTTTCGGTGCCCAGTACCATGAAACTGTTGCTCCTTGTACCTTTTGCATTCCCAGGCGAAACACATTTGCTATTGGAATATGCGGAACACGGGTCTCTTTTGAAATATCTGCGGTTTCACCGGAGGACCGTTGCCCACAACTTCCCGAACGTAGTTCCGGTACTGCGTAACGACGAAGCGGAAGGAGGCCGCCAGCAGCAGTTTACTGTCAGCGAGATTCCGATGCCAGTCCTGCGTGCTGAAGTCGTGGACGGAGGAGTTTTATCAGTGCAAAACTTGATGGGCTTCGTCTTCCAGATCAGCCGCGGTATGGCCTACCTTAACAGCCGCTCTATCATCCATTGCGATCTGGCCGCGCGCAACATCCTGGTCTGCCACGATGGAGTGGTCAAGATCGCCGATTTCGGCATGGCCCGGCAGGCGACAGAATATACCCTCCTTGCAGAACGCGTAAGGACTATTCGTGGCAGACCACACGCAGGACTGGCATCGGAATCTCGCCGCCAGCAGCAGTTTACTGTCAGCGAGATTCCGATGCCAGTCCTGCGTGCTGAAGTCGTGGACGGAGGAGTTTTATCAGTGCAAAACTTGATGGGCTTCGTCTTCCAGATCAGCCGCGGTATGGCCTACCTTAACAGCCGCTCTATCATCCATTGCGATCTGGCCGCGCGCAACATCCTGGTCTGCCACGATGGAGTGGTCAAGATCGCCGATTTCGGCATGGCCCGGCAGGCGACAGAATATACCCTCCTTGCAGAACGCGTAAGGACTATTCGTGGCAGACCACACGCAGGACTGGCATCGGAATCTCGCCGCCAGCAGCAGTTTACTGTCAGCGAGATTCCGATGCCAGTCCTGCGTGCTGAAGTCGTGGACGGAGGAGTTTTATCGGTGCAAAACTTGATGGGCTTCGTCTTCCAGATCAGCCGCGGTATGGCCTACCTTAACAGCCGCTCTATCATCCATTGCGATCTGGCCGCGCGCAACATCCTGGTCTGCCACGATGGAGTGGTCAAGATCGCCGATTTCGGCATGGCCCGGCAGGCGACAGAATATACCCTCCTTGCAGAACGCGTAAGGACTATTCGTGGACGTCTATCGTAACCTAAGAAAAGCGATGATAATAAGCCAAGGAAAACTGAGTAATAAAGGTAATTTCAGGGAGCGCTGCCGTTGCGCTGGATGGCGCCGGAGTCGATCGAGCAGCGGACGTTCTCACAGAAGTCGGATGTGTGGTCCTTCGGCGTCCTGACCTGGGAGATTTTCAGTCTGAGCGAAGCGCCTTACACCTGTGACGGCCTAAATTTCCGCAATGGTACCGAGCTGCTCACCGCGCTGATGGCCGGTGTCCACTTGGAACACCCGCCAGTTTGTCCTAACGCCGTGTATGTGGGCAGGCGCAGTTAGTTAACCGACACGTAATGCGACACTGTATTTTTGATAGATACGACATGATGTTGCAATGCTGGCGCCTACCGCCAGCAGACAGACAGGCCGGTCTTCAGCCAGCTCCAGCGAGTACTGACGGACCTCGTTGGTATCGACTCCGCCCATACCTATCTTGTACTTGACGAGCCTTACCAGCGGTTTAACATGTTGCACCAGGATCTTCTGAATGCAGTCGCGGATAAGTCAGACTGAGACTACGTACCCATCGATTGTGTCAACTGTGCCGTCTGCCGTATACATATATCGTTAGAGGAAATTACATAAGCTTAAAAGGAGCATTTAGCAGCCACTGTCTTTGTTCAGTGCTATCCCTCCATTTGACAGTTTTTTGCTGTTATTGATTTATCGGGAAAACTGGTCATTTATCGTTTTATACCTGCATTCCTTGTCATCAACTTTGGCTGTCAGCGCACAAAATGCATTTTCAAAAATTAAGATCACAGGAGTATAAAGGAAACTGCAAAATATTCAAAAAGAAAACGGATGATGTAACTGGCGTCGCCAGTCCCGTCGTTTTCTTCGATTTCATGGAGATCGGCCATTGCATAGGCGCAAAACCAATTTAGGTGTAGAATTAACAGTGACCAGCAGAGTTTCCAGGCAGCACACCAAAGGAGCGACCAACAACCGGTTTTGTAAAACGTATAGTGAACGTGGCGCGTCTGGATGTTGAGAAACACCGATGTACGGTAAAATGCTATCGTTAAGAAAAGGTTAACAATGAGTCGAAAGTTTCTATCCGTAAAAAGGGTTGTGCAGCTTTTGAAAAGATCAGAGATAGAGAACCGATATCACGGCTGCCCCTATTTGGCCTAAGTCTGCGGAAGGGTAAACTGGCAATTTACTGACCAGTATCTTGCTGATTGACAACTTGCTATTGACCGCCAAAATGTATACAAGGCAAACGGCATCTCTTTCCCCTCGCTTTAGTACTGTTTATCTCTTTCCCCTGGTGCATCGCTGCCGTGTGTGAACGGGCACGTGGCGCTTTGATTCAGCCTTTTCACAGGCGGCACAACGCTCTTATCTGCCGTTTGCTTTGTACCTGGCAATTTCGTGAAATAACTACTCGATGATTGATAAACTGCTGAATAAATATATGTAAAAAACCGACATTTTGCACGTAACATTCGGAAGAAAAACACACCAAACCAAAAAGAAACAAGAAAACATAAGTAAATGTAAGATAGAATGAGAAAGCATAAGCCTTTGCTAAGAAAACAGCATGAAACCTAAAATGACCAAGAGAGAAACACTAAGAAAACTAAGGAAAAAGGAACCGAGCGGTCGGCTAACGAAATAGTTTTCCAAAAACTGGGGCAGCAAAATTTTATAAAAGCGAAGTGTTGGTAAGTAATACGTCGGTCAGCTAGTTTTGTTAATCATCGCTATACTGGTCAGCAAATTCTCGGCAAGCAAAACATAGGTCAGGGAAATGACGTGCCACCGCGCGGGGTCATCTTCACCTTTATTATAGTGCTTGAATATATCTATAATATTCAACGGGAGCAACTGTATCAGCTGACTCTGGAGATGCTTCCCATTGAAGTAAATCTGTAACTCTGTCAGGTAACACGAATGAATAATCATGCAGCATGATATCGATCATCGCAGCCTAATACACCGTACATTGTGTATTGTACAAGCGCACTGTACAACACAAATTTATACAACATGCATGTACATACCGGTACAGTATTATGTGTACGGTAATCGCAAGCTTTTGTATATTGCATTTGCATACAAACTGCGACAGTGCTGCATGGTCGGCTTTGGCACAGCAGGCATCAGCACATCTCAGCTAGAGCCCTGCACGAGCCGAGCAGCTCGGCTCGGCTCACGAGCGCTCGCCGCTCGCGAGCGCTTCGAGCGAGCAGACGCCGTTTTGCGTTTTTGCGAACGAGCTGAGCATCAGGAAAAAATTAGCGAGCGAGCCGAACGAGCAGGACAGTCGGATGCGAGCGATCCCGAGCTGACCGCCTCATATTGTGCGATCCGAAGAAACTTCTACAAGAAATTGCGTAAAAAGAGCTCCAAAAGCCTTAATCCACCGCCAGCTTCGCGCTTCGCGCGAGCACGTTTTCACTGTGGACTGTGGTTTTTGTTAACACGATGCTAGCGACAGTTCGGTAGCTAACATAAGAGTACAGAGACAACCTTAAGAATCTTTCTGTGGTATCATTCAAAGTGCTTGTTACACAAGGGTCAGAGATGAAATTTGATTTCGAAACCAGGAAATTCTGTTGGTAAAAAACGAAACCACCATAAAAAAAAAGTGCCTGGGTGGAGGTTAAGTAGAAAACCATAGACCAGCCACCAAAGTGCTCCTAGCAAAAATCAAATTTAGTAAAAGCTAGTCGCCTACAACAAATTTTTTAAATTTTGGTCTATGTGAAATTTTTTTGTCGAGCTTACGAGCGAGCCGATTTTTGACCATAACAAATACGAGCGAGTTGAACGAGCTGGAACAAAGAAAAATTGAAAAACGAGCGAGTTGAGCGAGCAGAGGTTTGAGCGCGAGCGAGCTGAGCGAGCAGGAAATTGTGAAAAACTCAAATGAGCGAGTCGAGCAGCACTTTTGCTGCTCGTGCAGGGCTCTAATCTCAGCGGCATAAAAATGAATGCTATCGATTTGTTCTAACGCATGCTTGACGTTTGAACGATGTGGGACTCCGTTTTCCACTTTTGCGGCAGCCACCAAACCGATGTTCACACTTTCCGATCCCACGTGCTGCGCAAAAAAGCCACGGCGTACTTCTTGCCTTCGTTATTTTGTTATTTCGAAATCCAGTTGTGCGTTATTGTATCTGCCGTAATGATTAATTTATACGTTAAACGGGAAAATTATTAACCGAGTAATTTAAGTTGTAGCATGGGGATTGCAGTGCCGCTAATCTGTTCAAATACGTCCAATCGCACCCATAGCCCATATACTATCAAGCACGTTCTGACTCCTTTCTAACTGGGCGCAAAGTACGAAGCGCGTGCGTCCGTACGTAGAGAATGTAGCTGTTCGCATTCTCAGCGGGGAAATGCGGACGACCGACGAGTGCAGCTTTGGATCTCCGCTGTTGCAAAAATTATGCGTCATGCACACCCGTAATGACGAAACAAAACTGGAAAAAGTTTATCCACCAAAAATAATCCTTCCTCTTTTTTTGGTGAGAGGCGTGCGTGTACCGATAGCGTTGGTTGGAAGGCTGAAGAAATGAGCATTTTTCGGTCTTCCTGTCCATGCTATCGTCAACATGCTAGCGATCAGTTTCTGGCCTTTCTCTAACATTGCAACAAAGGCTGCGAAATGCTGCCAAAGAATGAATCTTCAAACTAAACGAAAAATCAACTAGTTGCCCTTATTTTTATCGTACCGCGCTTCTAGTGATGCTTTGACCAGTTGCACCGGATCCATCTGTTGAAAAATATTGTTTTATGATTTTAAGACGATTGAACCAATGCACCATTTGATCAGTCAACGGTTGAACCCTGTTTGCCCAGCCGTAAAACAGGTGTGCCTTTCTTCCAAATTTTAGAAGGACGATATTTCATCATGTAATGTGGACACGGACGAGAGCGAGTTGTTGCTTTAAAGTATGATTCTAAAATGATGATACGGCAGTTCTCGCCGCTAACGAAAAAGAAGATTATTCGATAGCGGCTGGCATTTCCGTACCATGTTCTTATTGATGATCATTGAGGACAGTTCAGACAGCCTTCGACAGTTCGAAAGCAGTTTGGCTGACAGTCTGACAGTTTGGCTGGTGAAATATCGAAAACGGGCGGCCATCGACATTTATGCGTACCGCGTAATTAAGAAGATTATTAACCAGGGAAACGCGCTGATTGAATCCTTTGCAGACTGCAGCACTATTGCCGAATTTCAACAATACAATATGCACCAAACCAAGCACGACATCATAAGACAATCATCTCATAATTGAACCGTATGTGTATCAAAACTGATGGAAAACTATAATACGCGTCGAAGCAGCAGATTAACTAACATTAACTATCACATGTCATTGCCTTGGGCAGCTGCTTGCGTTTGCGCCTTTGCGGCAGAGAAGGACAGTTGCCGGTGCAGGCCGGGCACTCGGGCGGAAAACTGGAGTGGCGTTGATCGCCCGGCTACCAGTCGTAATCGAGTGTCGTACTCCGTTTCATTCAGCGTCGACATAATATCATCCAGAACTGCCGTCGTGATGGCTGTGGGCCGGCACGGAGGCAGCGGACAGGGATGCACCAGTGACGTTCCTTTCCATTACCAACGGGCGTGGCGGTCCTCTGCGAAAACCACAAGAGTTGTAAATATGTGTACGTATACGCCGGCTAGCATTAAAGGAAGGTATTTCCACGCGGCGACGCGCTGTCGGGAGTGAGCATTGTGGCCTCAGTATGGAATGCATCTACATGCAAACGAAAACAACAAGAAGCGTTTAGATCGCTGGTAGGAAATCAGCACCGCTCAAATGGGCTGCAGTTAACTGCGCGTTTCCTGGCCCGCTGGACAATACTTGTCATGTCTGGTCACGGTAAAGTGCAGTTTCAGCGAAGACGGAAGCGTCAGTCGGTGGTGTCGATGCTCCACTTTAATCTGATGCCACATTTCTTTACGCAACCGCTGTTATAATCGACCGAAGCATAGCGAAGGTCCTCTATGTTCAACGTTTATAAAAAAAGTGGTGTTCGTCGGTCACCGCCACCTAATGCACATATGCGTGGGTTTACTATCAAACGCACATATGCGCGTTTGCCTTCTATACTCAAGGCCGCAAGCAAAATATGGTGTCCGTCGGTCACTGCTGCTTAATGCACATATGCGCGCTGGCCGTGCATGTAAAAGTAAAGCCGCGCATATGTGCATTAAGCGGCAGTGACCGACGGACACCACTTTTTTCAAAAACGCTGAACATAGAGGACCTTCGCTACCGGCTTCGGTCGATAAATAAAAATACAATTAATCTATAATATATAAACCTCTAATATATAAATCTATAGTATAAAAATCTATAATATATAAATCTATAATATATAAATCTATGATATACAAATCTATAATATATAAATCTATAACATATAAATCTATAATGTACAATCTATAATAAAATAAATATATAAATGCATGTGGGAGCACGCGCTGAATATCTGGATGAAGGTCAGTAAAATTGTGGCCTTCGTTTTAGGTCTGAATGAAGAGATTGTGTTGGCGCTCAAACTTCGAAGAAGCGGCGGCAGGTCCAAGAAAGGCCGCTTGCATGGTTTGCGCAGCGATACGCAATGCGTGTGCAAGAGCACTGTGCGGGAAAATAACAGCAACAATTTGACTGGCTAAATCCGGAAACCGGCTAATACCACGTAGAGATCACGAGATGGGTGCTACTTTGTTGACAGTGTTTTTGCAATTGCTTGCTTTTGAGAGTTTGTTTATTTGTGAGTTATTTATTAAACTTCACTCTTTGTACTTTATTGAACTTTAATTTTTTTGCTTCCCAAGTAAATATTGTTAACATAAATCATGACAATTTAGATTTCAAATTTAAAACTTCACCAGTCTAGCTGTAACTGTAAAGAACCCTTGAATCATCTGAATGTTATTTCGAATTATAATTTTAAATTTGCATTCGTCTACCAAGTGTCGGCCCCGCTAGCACGCTAACAGAATTATGATTGGCTTTGTTTGGTGACGTCATTTGACAGGGCCCGCGCCTAAGTTTTGTGTACGCAAGGCGACATATGCCCGTAACGTTTATCCTACGTCAAATTTTATCGCCAGCAGTAGCTGGGTTTCCAGCCATTTCTTCAGCTATGCTAACAGCTCGCCACGGTCCCACTAATAGAAGCTCGCTGGTAATTTCTTAATATGAATCATACTTATCGTACTTACGTGCTGTTGCCGATCATCAAGGTTCCTCGCGATCTGCTGCACATTCATCTTCGGCACGCGGCATATCTCCGCATCCGGGCATAAAAATACTGATTCTAATATCAAACAGGAATATAATTTCCTAGCAAAACCGGGAATTTATATTCCTGTCTGATATTAGAATTTAAGGTTTGAAATATAAAAATATTAAAGTAAGATTACTGCGCAGCAACATTTTTTAGGCACTAAGTGCCATATTCGGTATGGATCGTAAGAAGAGACTGCGAGTACATAGCCGAAATTAGAAGCGGTCCTCGTACATTGGCGTAAATTTTTACGGCCGCGCGCACTAGCTGATTTCCGTCCAATGAGAGTGTGTACACTCGGAATCACGCGGAAACGTTAGAAATGCCTGACTCTTTCATTTCGCTACTTTCACTTTGCAAAAACGAAGCATCCATACATTGAATATTTTAGTACCTTGTCCGAAGGAACTGAATGGTATCGGTTAGGGAAGTCTATTCCTGCGTCTTGAAACCCCGTAAACCCGTATTTCTTTTACAGCCAGTAACTTCGCATTCGGATTTTAACGGGCATGTTGCCAAGAACTCGATTAAGTCAGGGCGACTGGAGCAATCCCAGCTAATTCGCCTGGTAGATGACTAAACGATGCAAAAACGAGATTGTGCCCATCTGAAAGGCCCTTAGCAAATACCTTTATTTGGCAAATCAACAACTGTACTGAAGAACTATCCACCGCTATGTCGTGAAGATCTGCATAACCATGTCATCGAAATTCGTCAGGTGCACAAAATGAAAATGCCTTTGATTTCTCTTGATATTTTTATGCGTGAAATTCAAAAAACGGATTTCGGACTTGAACTACTGTTTGGTACGGACCAACCTTCAGAGGTCTGTAATGCCGTTTTTGTTCGATTTGAAGACAAACAACAGTCTGTGTGCATGAATATTTTTGATAATACCGCCTGACATGGATTTGCGATTTATTATTACGTTATTCATCAGCCAAACAACAAACATGATACAGAATGAGTTTAAATAAAGTTGCGCGAACAAGCTTTTCACGACTCTGATACGACAAGCGCTATTAAACGTACCAAACTAGCAGCGTCTGTATGCAGCGAATGCAAAGCCTGATAAATTGCTTCGTGGACACTGGCCTGCACTTTGGCTCCGCGAACCGCGAGCAGACTGCCGTGTATCAACGAAGAATTCTGATCCAGTTCTTTCTGAGCAGAATCATGACTTTAAGAGTTATGCAGAATCAACGGGGCCACTCGAACAGCGGCATCGTTTTCGTACGAGCCAGTTCCACTGAGTTGTTGGGCGGGTGAAAATTACCTTGTATGTAGCTAAATTTCGTTCAGTTTTCTCGGGAAAAACTCATCTTTAACAGTAGTAAAAACTTTCGGGAAATTCAAATTAACAATTGCTTAGTTTCGGAGCAGCATGTTTATCGATAAAATTCTGGCAATCAATGAGATGCATTTCAAGCTCATCGCTTGAAATACATCAGTGGGCATCTTGAGCCATAATTACTCGTGCCTATACTGTTTTCTTAATCATTCACACTGGGAAACCCGAAACAGTAGACACAGTTTACGAATTAGCATTTAATAAGCGACAAAAAAAACTCTTTTCAACTGCAACAATAGTTTTTGCAGCAATGGCGGCAGGCTTTAACCAATTCCATTTCAAAATCAGCAGAAAATCATGGACTGATAACGCTGTTTTTTACAAAGAGCAGCCAGGGAACATTGCTCAAAGGCAGCTTCGGAAGGGCAAAACTTAAGAAAGAAAAAAACGCGGAACATGCGTCCTTGATTTCTGAAGCCCCAATAACTATAAGGTCACCGAGTGCATATGCCTAAAAATTCCGGCTACTTTGCTACGACACTGCTAGGTTACCAGTTGTCCAGTGCGTGTAGAACAAAAATAAAAAAAACCGCAATCTACAAAATCAAATCATATCTGCCACATTAATAAAATTCAGAAAAGTTTACATTTTTTTATTGTAAGCCCACAATTCAACCGTAAAACTGCGTAACGAAGCTGATTTCATATAACGATGGGTTTTGGATACGTAAAATATGACCTACAAGATTTTAAATGTCAAATCCTAGTGTACAACTTTCGTTAACGCGCGAATCCGACTCCATACTAACTTACGAATTGCAAAAAGGCAGGCATTCTATATTTTCCATTAGAAAAAGAACGATAAACAATCCCGTAATAAGTTTTATATAATTAACAAACAAACGTGCTATATCGCATTCCGGAACTGGAGTAGGCATCTAGAACTTCACAACTAAACCGGAAAAATGCTAACACCCGGCTAATAAAGGACGAACGTTTTATCGGCAACAGTTCGATAGATCGTTTTTTTCGGCAACCAAATATCTTCGTTCAGTAAACAAATCACGACCCAAATATACCAAAACGCTTAGTGTGGATACAATTTGCGATTGCGGTTTGACACTACAAACAGGATAAAAACCCGGGTGCAACACTACGGATAGTATGTCGCTCGTTTAATACACTTCTTATAAGCGACTGTGGTGAAGAGGACGAACGCTATGGGCAATTAGACGAACGACCAAGGTGGAGGCCCCATCGGGACCATTCTACACATTCTCAAAAGTGCTGTAAGATCGACTAATTTTTAATGCTCAATTAGTACGCACTTCTCCGTTTACAATCCCTCAGTCATTAAGAACAATAGACGTGACTCAAAAAAGGTTACGAAGGGAATACGGTGCACCTTCCCCGGACGGTCGCCGTACCATGTGTGTGTGTTGGATAGATCGAGGTTCCCACGAGCACGTAAGCAACTTGCACAAAAAAAATACAGTTCATTTACTTTTCAGTAGTGCGTGCTTTGACTTTCCATATCTTTTCTAACTAAGTAGGGACGGCAAAAGCACTGTGCATCGCGGTAGTGCAAAATGGATGTAATTATGCCGGTCAGCGAAATAACATCCGATACTGGTCCACAAGCATCCAGAATATTTTACAACGTCTTGCCTAATTTTAGCTCTGGTTTCAAAGTCCATCAACCTCTATCCAGAGACGCCTGGTTCTTCTTATAATATACGATGGCCTCATTTTTGGAGGGGAGTCTATTCTTGATATTATTTTCTTCGAGAACAACAATTCACCTAGCGTGAAACTACTGAAATGCCCATTACGCTTAAAAGCCTTTACCAAACGAACAAATTCTTTACGACAAACCGAAACTGACTGAAACAAAAATGCAGCCGAAGAGTTTTTTATTCAGCATATTTTTTAATTCAAAAGCCTGTGACATTTTAAGAGTTCTAGTTTTTATCAATAACTAATTGCCAAACAGAACAGATCAGTACGAGAAGGGGGTAATTATACGAGATAGACGCAAAAACGGCACTAACAACATACAACCATGCGAGGTTCGTGCAACACGGCCAGCCATCAAGTAAAGGCAGTTCAGTAAAGTGACGCAACATAGCCTTTGAGACTTGGGTTTCGATCTCTCTGTAGACTTTTATGTTAACCTTACGCACAAGCGTCTCGCACATTTCAGAATCAAACCGTACCGTCTATGTCTCAGAAGCACAAAAAACTAACAAGATTTTTGATACCAAGCAAAACTTTATTCATGAAAACTGGGACAAGTTTGAGCCATTTGAGTTTCTCGTTGAATAAGCACAGGATGGTTAGGTACCACGCAGATCGTATGCTTTGCTTATGGCAAACCTTATTGACTCTAACTTGTCGTATTTCTCATTGAAAATAGCATGCTTGGTATCGATAATCTTGTAAATTTTTTGGTTGTTTTGAGATATACATAGATTGTACGGTTTAAGTCTGAAATGGGCAAGGCGCTGGTGTTTGAGTGTAACATATAGGTCTGCGGAGAAGACAGCTTGCGTCTCAAGGCCGCATTCGGTAACTTGTGTCTGGACTGCTTTCGCTTGGTGGCTGGCCTTATTACACAACACGTGAATGGTTATCTCTTAATATTGCCGCTTTTTTCGTCCATCCCGTATATTTATCCCCTTCTCGTATAAAAGGAATATTTTTAAGGTCACTTCTATGCGCCCAAAAATTTTAGGGCGCATAGTTAATTTGCTATGCGCCCAAAAAATTTGAGGCGCCTAGTTAATTTGCTGTGCGCCCCAAAATTTCCGGTCAAAATAGAAAAGCCAGTAATTCAAAACGTTATGGAACGTTAAAACATGGTATCAGCGAATCCGTAATGTTGCTGTGAAAGTGGTACAGACCAGGCAAATACTGCAAGAAAACAATGGTCTTGCTTGTACTCGTACAATGCATTACGGCACTTTAATACAGAACATCATAACACAAATAATTATGATGGCTCACTAACCATACATAATCAGATTTTAATTCAAAAGAAATTGCTGCAGTATTTCCTATTTAATCTGTCATAGACTAAGAAAAATGTAACGTTCCGTGAATATTGATTGAATTTACGAACTTTATTAATGGGGCACTTGTACTCCTTAATTTTGGTGAACATAGCCGGCAGATAGTTTTTTTTTCAATCAGGCAATCTCTACGTTAAAATGTTTAAGCATGCATTCGTAATGCCTATAGAAGCCATAACGCATTGCTAACTAAATAACACATAACCAGTGCTGAAGAAAACCTAAATAAGCAAACAAATTTTGTTTTTAACAACTTGCCAAATGCAGAGTACGTTTGATTATAAATTTAGATGATAACTATGCCGAAATACAGATACACAAGTACAGCGAAGTTAAAAGTCTACCTTTTTTATGTCACTATGTACCGGTAACTGTTATTCTGCTGACTATTTATCTTTAGAAAATCATATTCTCCAATTTGATATTCTCATATATATCTCACAATAAATGTCCGAAAAACTGTAAACACGGCTGAAACACCCTCTGTAATCGAGACAGTGGCATGGAATTATGGAAGCCGTCTCGGAAGCGCGGCCCAAATACCGGTAACCACAGAAAAACTGGTTGCAGTAAGCTAATAATATCGATAATCGCAAAAGAAAAAAATTGATGAAATTCACGAAAAACGAAATTTACCGGTTAAATAGATAAGGTCAACGGTATGAAAAAAACAGTGAAAAAACTTCTAAAAGCAGATAACGAACGCAGAATTAATTTTCCCGTTAAAAGAAAGTAATAAAAACGGTAAAAACTGAAACACAAAACTTTTAACTGCAATTTTTTGGGCGCATAGCAAATTAACTATGCGCCCTAAAATTTTTGGGCGCATAGCACCTTCGTATTTTTTATAAATTCAAAGGATTCTCCGCATTTTACAGTACTTCTGACATATCTCTTACTACCAGTAAAATGTCGTCTTATTAAATATTACATAATAAACTTATTATGCGACATTCAATTTCCACAAGTAATTAACCGGTCACACACACCGTAACCAAATGACATTCGCTGGTTTTACACCTATCGCTATAATTACTGCTTCATGTCAGAATTGCTATCGAATAAAGATAAACTGGACCAACCCGACACTTGAAATCATAAACTGACAACGCAGCGGCTTGATAATTATCAGCAACAGAGTAAAAAAGATCACAGAATGATATTGAGCGGACGTAAAGAACAGCAAACATACTGAAGTTTTAATCGATACCTTAATGTTTTGCAACGGCAACCTTGCCACGCAGCTAGCCGGTGGAAAAAAGCGACGAAACTCGGCGAATTATTACAAACCAGAATGCAGAAGCAAATAAATTTAAGATAGAACACAATACTACAATTTTTCTCAACCTTCTTGATCATATGCCGTAAAGGGTTGTAAACATGATCATCTTCCTACTACCAAACTTAGCTGTTCATAAAATTCTAATACCCTTTGTTCATAAAATTTCTAATCCTTCGTTTATTCGTCTTGCAGAAGCCGAGTGTTTGCATTCTCTTGACTTAGTTGTGAGGTTTCTAGACGCCCACTCAAGTTCCGAATGTGATGTTTTATGTTTGTTTGTTAATTATATAACACTTATTACGGGATTGTTTTTCAATCTTTTTATGATGGAAAAAATGGAAACGGATGTTTTCTTTTCTTCGTAAGTTAGTAAGGAGCCGGGTTCGCGCGTTAACCGAAAGTTACGCACTAAGGGTTTGACATTTTTGATTATGTAATGACGACTTTCCTGCGTGTATAGAATGTAATCGTTGTATAAGGTTGAAAAGAAGGCTTTAGCTACGCTGTTTTATGGTTGGATTGTGGGTTTAAACTAAATAGAATGTGAACTTTTGCTGAATTTTACTTTTGCTGCAGATATGATCTGATTTTTTAAATTGCATTTTTTTATCTTTGTTCTATTACTACTGGACTACTGGTACCCTTGCACTGTCGTATCAAAAAAGCCAAAATTTTCTGGCATATATATCAGGTGACCGGATAGTTACTGCAGCGTGAAAAATCAAGGGTGCACGTTCCGGCTTTTTGGTCCGTTAAGTTTTGCCCTACCGAAACTGCATTTGAAAAATGTCCCCTGACTTCCCTTCGTATAAAACAGCGTTACCAGTCCACGCTTTCTTGCTGATTTTGCAATTGAATTGGTTGCAGCATGTTGCCATGGCTGCAAAAACTAGTGTTGCAGTTTAAAAGAATTTTTTGTTTTGTCGCTGATTAAATGTTAATTCGAAAACTGTCCACTGTTTTGGTTTGACCAGTGTGAATATTTCAAAAAGACGTATATGCACGAGTTATTGGGCAAACGTTCGCCACGTATGTATTTCAAGCGACGAGCTCAAATTCGATTATCTGCTTGTAGGTTCCGTATGATTTATAATTTATTACATATTTAGTTTAGCCTTTGGTTCAGCATTTCGGGATTACCGTTTCGGCAGTAATTATGATATTTAACCAGAGGCTCGGCTGAGCGTAGCGCAGTGACCATAGTATGATTTGACCTGAATAATGGTTGTAAATAAATGCCGAAAAAGCGAATGTGTACTGTATAGATGCTGACAAAATAGTGGGCTGCGTAAAATACGAGCGCTGTACCCAGACAGAATTGTCCATTGCATTGTTGCACAAATGGTAGCCTCTCTCGAGTAGAACATTTTGCCCATACATGCGCTGTAGAAAATTTGGTGTCAAATGATCTATCCCTATGGTGTTTGTTTCTTTTCTGTCTGCCGCGTCAGGCACGCTGTTTGTCCGACCGAGGTAATTATGACTTCGGAACAGTGAGTTTGATGATGTGCTTCACCATTAGCGGTGAACCTGCTAGCTAGCTAATACGATTACAAGGCTTGGAGTTTGCATTGTTCTTCAGTTCTTGCTCCTTTACGGGCATAGTCAAATTGATTTACAGGCTTGGTTGAAAACTTTCAAACACATTTACAATAATAGCGACTTTTTTCAACCGCGTTGAATGAATAATAATTTATGGTGTAGCATGTAGCGCAACTGAATCTTGAGCTTGATTGCAAGACGTACGCTTCGGTTCGAGAAACACCTTTTTATTATCGGTGTTATTGTTGTTTCACTCTTGTTCTGCAGCGGTGTGCAATCTCGCAGTCAACGAAGGATAAAGTGATTGATGGTAGTATAAAAATAATCAGCCACTCTTAATTGATGCAACAGTGTTTCTCAAAGCGAGTTGTTGTAGTAAATATACAGTAAATATACAGCTATACTAGGGAGAACAAAAAAAGTAGTGAGAATGGTGCTGCCACTTCAGAATCTACATGCTTTTTTACGAGAGCATATAATGAATTTCTCGCTCTATCGCTGGATATTTGTTCTCGAAATGCGCTAAAATTGTTACTTGTATACACTATACATTAAAAAGGTCATATAATTGTTGACAAACATTTTTTAAGGACACTTACTCTTTTCAGCACGCCTTGTGTCTGGACGCCGCCATAGGGCCAAACAATGAGATCTTTTTCTATTTGGGCATCATTTTCACGTATTTGCAAAATTACGACGTTGCTCTGCGCTATTTCAAACGAACCATGAGCGATCCACATCCCGTCAGCGAGAGCAAAGAGACGGGTCAGTATTGTTTTCAGTGATTTTGATTTTTTCGAACAGCACCATGGTTGTGGCGAAGCGGTGATACAAAAGAAAAATACGAAGTTGATGTTTTCAATATTTACTTTTCAGTTAACTTTCATATTGGCCGCATATACAAACTAAAAGGCCGATATGAAACAGCCAAAAAGTATTACGAACAAGTCATCCAGTCGCCTGACTGTGATGGCAATCTCGGGGGCGATGTGTTGCGCCAGCTTGGCTGGATGTTACACACGGTAGAGGAATTTGGTGAACGGAACACAAGGAAGAATTTTGTCGCACAGCTTAAGCGAAACAACAGACACGGTGCAAAGACACTGAGTGAGCATAAATGGTATGCCATAATAAAATAACCTAAACCAGTTGCTGTTTAGGTTAGGCCTTCGATCCGCTATGTCCTGTTGTTGCTCCATTTTCTTGGTTGCTTTGTCCATCTGCAACAACCCCTCCATCAGTCTTGTCTACGTTGAGAAGAGAATCCGACGATGACGGTAAATCTGGTAAATGATGACCTGGCCCGTGAAACGTTCCTCGGTTAAAAGTTCCATTGTCACCAAGTTCCATTGTCTGACCAAGTGAAACTGAAAACCGAAAAGCGTTTGCTCCGCCTCCTCGCCGTGGTGCCGTCTAGCCAGATTCTAATACCGGATCGATTCGGCATTTCTAGAAACAAACAGCCAATCACTTCGTCTTACGGGAACGTTGAAATTTCAACGTTTTCGTAAGACGTTCCCGCTCATGCAACTCTTCTTGCGTTGGCTCTAAACTCCAAAGCACAAGCGGCAGACAATAGAAAGCCTCCACCAACGGTTGAACTGCGTGACCTTGCAGGTTGATACCTGTCCAATCGATACTGGTCCAATACGCCCAGATATGGGAAACGGTCCAATAGGACTTGAATTAGGACTAAATGAGGGGAATCGCTGTAAAGTGCTCACCAGGCACGGCTGCTGTGAGATAAAACAATCAAATTATGAGCAGTTTTAGATACTCCATCCATGGACTATCAATTACCGTAACATTAATTTATTCAGGCTTCGGTAGAATCGCATTCGCTGAAAAAATCATTCAACTGTGAAGCAGCGTTTCTAAAGCAAAACGCAGCAACGTTTTGGTCCTCACGCGTTTCCAGGGCTGTTAGAAACAAGTTCTAATAATTCAGAAGATTTTGTACAGCAGACTTCAGAATATGCTGTAATAAATTGTTCTACAATGTGTTGCCTGAAAGAGCAGAGCCCACCGTACTTTGATTTTTTGCTTGCTTTGAAATCCTGACATCAAATACGCTAACATTCACCACAAATTCAAGAGGGGAACTTCTGCTCGGAAATCGAGCGTTTTTTGTATCATTTAAATGTGTGTACAATATAACTAACGCATGCGGTATATAATATATGTTTGCAACTTTACACCATTAATTACATCAGTATTTAGTGCTATGTTTAATCTGTACGTGCGACCCGTAGTACTTTCCGACTAGCTTTCCGGACACCGGAAAAAAAGTTGATACAACTGGAATTTTTACTTCATATTTTTGCATGATAGGATTAATGAAACTAGGAAAAATACGTGTTACTTAACATGAACCCGCGAATGTCGAGATCGAACATAAGTCATGAAATTACTTACCAGGGCAGTATTTCCGCCTCCAAATTCAAAAAAATCTCATTTTTTGTAAAAAGGTAGTAGACTACCGTGGTATATTTAAAACAATAATTTCATCTGCAAAGGTCACTTGGGCGTTGTCTAACATAAATTGAATGAGTACCGAGTACACATACTATAGTATGTATCTGTAGTATTAAGAACTCGGGCTAGTTTTTGCGGACACTGCACGTCCCCTGGATCTTTCCACATGCCAAGCGTCGACGTACGTACTGTACTACAGCGCGTGTGTGGTGACCATCGCAGCAAAATTATTAAATTTCAGAAATTCAATAACTTCGCTAATTTTCAAGCTGTTTGTAATGTATGCCTATATGCTCACGAACTTTAGAAAGCATTTAGGTAGGAAATTATCAAAATGTGTGATGTAGCAACTGCCGGAAAAGATGGTAATACCGGAAGCGTTTTTGAAGTTATGTCGTTGCTTGAAACCTGGAAGGGTCCACGTCTGGTCCAATGGCCGCAGAATTAATATAATATCATTATGGCAAATGACAGTACTGCATCATAATAATATGCAGTACTATGCACTCATTTAATTTATATTAGACCACGCCCAATCGACCTTTGCAGATGAAAATAATTTTATAAATATACCACGGGAGTCTACTACCTTTTTACAAAAAATGAGATTTTTTTGAATTTGGAGGCGGAAATACTGCCCTGGTTAGATTTATGGTAGCAAAAATGTCTATCATCACACTCCATTTCTGGTTGAATTCCCAAAAACATTTCTCTTTTGGCTGGTTTCGGCAACTTTCAAAAACGGCAGTGTGCTGCACCGCAAACACTTTCCATCATGCTGTAATGCACTTGCTGCTGTGCATTTACCATAGCCGTACAATTTCCACCACAGTAAGCACTAAACATCACCCAAGGGCACAGTTTGATTTATCCCCGACCCCGTTCACAAGTTCCTACTGCGCCACGTTGAACTGCTGGTAAGGCTCGTCAAGCCGGAGATAGTGTGGGCAGAGTCGCAACCAACTACAATGTAGGACGAAATGGTCGCATAGCCCCATACCCAGCATTCTGTACGCAAGCGGTGCAGTGCACTTGTACGAAACGGATATTTTGAACTCAGCCGTACAGTGCACTGCGCTGCATACGTACTGAATGTGGAGATGGTGGGTATGCGACCATTTCGTCCTAAGCTGTAGATCCGTCAGCGCCTGCTGGAGATGGCTGAAAACCGGCCGGTCTGCGGGCGACAGGTGCCAGCATTGCACCATCGCATCGTACCTATCACAAATACAGTATGACGTTACGACTGGGCGGTTTGACTACACAGTTGCGAATTTCAACATACAAGGCGGTTGGGCAATCTCCCGGTCTTTCCAAGCGGATACCGGCCATCAGTGCGGTGAGGAGCTCGGTTGCACTGCCGACATTTAGTGTCACTTGTGTAAGGCGTCTCGCCCAAAATGAAAATTCCCCGGGTCAGGACGCCAAATGACCACACATCCGACTTCTGTAAGAACGTCCTTTGCTCGATAGACTCTGGAGCCATCCAGCGCACCGGCAACGAACTCTGAAATTGCTTTTGGTCTTTGATTTTGTTAAGTTCTCTCTTATTTGTTTTCTTTCTTCTTTCATTTTATACGGTTTATTATTGCTTTTTAGGTTGTGGTGAACCCCCGCGAAAGGTCCTTACGGGATCGTCAGGGAGTACGTATTCTGCCGCGTGACGAACCATGCCGAAGTCGGAGACCTTGACCACTCGGTCATGGCAGACCAGGATGTTACGCGCGGCCAGATCACGATGGTTGACAGAGCGGCTGTTAAGGTAGGCCATGCCGCGGCTGATCTGAATCACGAAACCCATCAAGTTCTGTGCCGATAAAGCTCGTCCATCCACGGTCTCGTCTTGCATGACCATCCGATTCTCGATGTTCGCCAACATCTGCTGGCGGCCTGCTTCTGCTTCGTCGTTACGCAGTACCGGGACGACGTCCGGAAAGTTGTGGGCAACGGTTTTCCGGTACCTCCGAAGAAATTTCAAAAGTGACCCGTTTTCCGCATATTCTAATAGCAGTATTTCGCCTGCAAATGCAAAATATGTAAAGAGCAACAGTGTCGTGATAATGGACACCAAAAGCACGCCCAATCCGTTGTGCCGTAAATGACTGTATTATTGCCCTAAAATGGGTCGGAAACGTCCATTGTGCCGTGTGTTACACGGTAAGACAATGGTGTGCGACTCTGGCCCATCCTAGTACCAGGCCTTACAGCACAACCTCTTAGATTATTAGAAATACATGTCCGCCACCCGTGTCTGCTTATGCGTTTTGATTGAGAAACTAAAGTACACTGCGTGCGACGCCATGTATTAGAAATTTGTACCTTTGATGGCAGCACCGAGGAGGTTGATTATATTGAGATGCCGGCCGGCTTGCGTCAGAATCCTAATTTCTTTGATGATCTGTCGGTGCTGCTCTGGATCAGCTGCATTCCGTGCCGTCTTAATAGCCACGCGGGGGGGGGGGGGCTGTTGTTGATCACGCAGTCCTGTGGCCACGCCTCTCCGGACAACGCCGTGCTTGCCCTTTCCAACAATAGCCCCTACCAGCAGACTCATCACAATGTCACGAGCGATTTAATATGAACACATATTTAATAGAAGTATAAGTGATTTAAATGACTGTACCCATGGCATTCGCCAGCCAGAGTAGCCACTGTGCCACCACGCTCATCCGTCTTTTCCCAAAAACTTCATCACAACAACTTCGCACTCTCACAATAGTACCAACCTCTCTCTAATTTATTAAATGACAATATTACAGCATAAGATTTTTACAGATCTGCATGCCAGTTGTCGCGATCTCACGCACTATATACCTGAGGAAAACCACAAGCTTATACTAGTGCCCCGAGTACTCCTCGTGCCATAGCTTGCTTAGATGCTTCTGTATAATATGCCGATGCTCTTGTTCTATGTGTCATCCTCTCATTTTTTCGAGCTGCTAAGTGCTTTTGATCATTAGCGCTGCTAATGATCATCACTTGTGCAATCTAGGTTGTTTGTTTGTTGCCTTCCTATATAATGCTAGCGCATTATATGCCAGAGCAGAGAGTAGCCAATAAAAGCCCAGCTTCAGTTGTGTCGTCCCGCCACGTCAGGGCACGTCATACAGCCCGTGCCCTTGACACTAGTACAGCTGGGGTTGGTACATCACACCGCCTAATAGTAAGAAATAACATTCCTCGATTCCATAAATTCGGCTTACCAATTTGTACGTTAGCCAGAGGAATCTCCAGCAGGTGGACTGTGGACATACTGCTGAATGGCCGGGATGATCTTCTCGCAGCTTGCATTAACGGGCTGCGCCGGGTGACAGTTATTTATCGGCAAGGTATCGGACCTCTCGGTGCACTTGCGCATGTTGCCGCGTCTCAAATGCCGACGCTGCTTCCAGAACATAAAGCAATAAAAATTCCGGTAGCGGCGACGGCCAGCATTGCTCCTAGGGCTCCCAGGCTGGCGGCTAGTATCGGTAGCTCCGGTGTGGTTTCCTGACCATGGTGAGTGACTGGCGTACTGGGAACTGGTGATATCATAGGGCTGTCGCACTGGCGCACCACCACGTAGTCAATGAGGAACTCGATGGGGAAGCGGTCACCATTGTTGGGACTATCGGAGAAAAACCCTCCAACGGCAACATTCAATACCCCCTGCAGCGCCACCGTCGGGACGTAAGGGCGGCATATCACAGAGTGGAGCACCACCCCGTCCGCGGACCACTGCAGCCCATCCGGAAACCATCCAATCTTATACACGTGAAACTCGCGCGAGACATCTGGTTCCCTAGCCACCATCTTCACACTCATCGCACTGATATTGTGTGATGTCTCCTGATCGCGGTCTACCTGGGGATGGAAGGCCGGCGGATCGTCTAACTTGCAGGTTATCCCGGTGCCGCACTGAGGATTCTGTAGCCACAGCTGTGGCTGGATGCCGCGACCGACGGGAGCGAGTGCCCGCCACTCAATCTCACCGTACGTAAAACTGAACTTATCGCGGGTATCCACTAGCCCTGAAGTGTAACTGCAGCCCTGTACATCTCCCGCCGACTGATGAGACGCAACGTTCATTGGACACCTGGGCGTTGTTCTACCGGTATCACTGCAGCTCCCCATTTACAGTTGACTTCGTGTTGGCGCGGTTCCAGCGCGACAGATCCAGTGCGACCCCGTCGAAGTCATCTCGGAAGATTATGCGTACTTCTTTCGCTCGTGTGCGATTCAGCACGCCAAACCAGCAGAGCAAAACTAGAAATTTGCGAACTAGCATGGTACGGCCGCCCGTTGAATTGCATCCACAGCACAAGCGGACGCGGCATTGGCATGAAGCCACGAATGAATCACTCCGTATGGATGCTGATTACCCAGCCAAATCGCTTGATACCACCGTCCAGACTAAGTCCAGTAGATCGCGCAGTTTGAAATTACTCCAAACAAAGTATTAAACTGAAGGAAAACCTAGCACAGAGACACAATACGTACATGTGTGCTTACGTATTGTGTCTCTGTGCTTTGTGTAAAGTGCATGTCCCCGGCAAATTGCGCCTCTTTTTTTTGTTGCACGTCATTCACTCATACTGTGCAATTATTGGCTTTTTGGTCAAGCGTGAAATTTATCTTTTTTCGCATATCACAGTACTTTGCACCTAACGCCGTCGAAATTGTTTCATGTACAGGAAACGCTTGCGGTGTAAACTGACTGCGCCACCAACTGAATTCCAGATTACGTATCGACACAATCATTGCCCTTGATGACTATGTGAACAACAAATGAAATGTACCGAACTGCGCAGTGCCAGTCACTATCAACAGCAGTAGATAAACAGAATAAACTTTCGACATGTGCGAAGTAGGGTATGTCACTGTATGTGTGAACGACATTAATATCGTCAGTTGTTTTTTCTCACAGCCGCTACTTAAGAAGTGGTATGAAAGGAGGGAAGTCGTATGCTGATGTTGATGGATCATGAAATACTTACGTACATGCACAGAATCGAACAATAACAATACATGAAAAGTTGAGATGGTTTTAACAGCATCGTGTAATACTCACTGTACTAAAGTGCATTCGATTTTGCGGCAGTGCACTACGCTAAATGTACAATGGCCTTAAGGTTAAGTCAAGTTTACATTGACACCTAGCAATACACTAGCCTCGCGCATCCCTGGTCGGCACTTATGTACTGGATAGTATTGGCTTTATTTTACTCGTGCTTGCTTTTTAGTGTTGATGATAATTAAGTATTGTGTCAATATTAATAGTACGTAAATGTTCTAATTTGGTAAACATCCATAAAGGGTAAAGTCCAGCGCACCTTATGTCCAATTGCAAATACAGTATCTGCATTCGTGAAAACGTAAAAATATCAGAAAATCAGAACGTAAAACATTAAAAACGTTAGAACGTCAGAACATCAGAAGGTCAAAACATGAAAAATTCAAAAGGTCAAAACGTCAGAAACTCAGAACGTCAGAACATCGAACGTCAGAATATTACAACGTCAGAAAAAATGGAACGTCAGAAATTTAGAACGTCAGAACATCAGAACGTTAAAACGTGAAAAATTTACAACGTCAGAAATTCAGAAAGTAAGAACATGAGAACGTCAGAATGTCAGAACGTAAAAAATAGAACGTTATTTAGAACGTCAGAACGTCAGAACATCAGAATATCAAAACGTCAGAAATTCAGAACGCCAGAACGTGAAACATTTTAAACGTTAGAACGTCAGAGCATGAGAATGTGATAAATTAAAAACGTCAGAAATGTCAAAAATTTAGAACGTTAGAACATCATTACGTCTTATAAAATACAACTACGAAAGCCTATATACGATAATAATTACGATTACAATCATAGACTCACAGTCTTAAAAGCCTTTTTTTCCATAATTCTGGCTTTTTTATATTTTTTAATGACCTTTACAAAATAAGAGTATTTATGCATCCGCTATAGTCTCCGTGGTTACAGTCATTATGTTAAGTCCTTTTTATTGTTGTGCAGATGTGCAGTGAATATAGTGAGAAGTAGAACTTACTTCTTTGAGTGCTCTTTACGTTTCCATACTTAAGACCTGGTGAAACCATCTTCTGACCACTAGTTAATAAAAAAAAACAAAAAGCTATTGGCAAACCTATGGAAAATATGGAATTTTTTAAGACCAAGCTGAACTAAAACTGACCACGCCTTGACGAGTCTATAAAAACGGCGAATAAGTACGTTTTGGTCGGTAAGATTGCATGAATACAAGGTATGCCTCGCGCTCCGCGCTCGGCAAAACCCTCTTGGACGGAAACTAATATTTCACCTCCCCACAATTTTTTCTTGAACCTGCGATCACAGGCTTTTTTTTCACTTTTTTCATTGAATAGTCCGTGCGATTCCGATTTCTCTACCATTATTGCACTAATTGCTGCCTCCGTGGCAACAACTTATTTTACTCGTAAGAATGTACTACAGCACCACACTAACCACTGTACCAGTATCTAAAGAACGCCATGATAATATTAAGTACTCCATTTTCTGTACTTAAGAACCTGTCAAAATTTCTCCTGACCAACGCTTTCAAATCAAAATCAAAATTCAGAAGGCACACCTATGGAAAATTAGGAATTTTTCAAAACTAAGCTTGACTTAAACTGACCACGCGTTGATTTATTCATAAAAACCCAGGAAAAATACGTTTTGAACGGTAAGATTGTATGAATATAGAGATAAAGATATGAAAAAAGAATAGATAAAAGAATAGATATAAAGATAAACATAATCAAACAATAATAAGCTTCTGGAGCTACTCGCGTTTTTTGCCAGACTGTACCGGCATCGGCAGATAAGAGTCACTGACTGTTGTAACTCATGTGTGGTCCACAACTGCCACTGCCATGCCACTGCCGGTAAGGTCGGCTCAGTCATTAATTAAAGACAAATGGTGCGGTCTTCCGAAAGCGAAAGTGAAATCAATTTATTTTAGTATAAGTTCATAATTTTAGTAAATTCTCATTCTACATCCAGCAGCAGTAACATACTCACAAAAAGGCCATGCAGAATACGGTATTTCGATGCGATTTTATTATATCACACGGTCAGACACGCTCGATAACCAACTGCAGCAACACACTTATAAGTATCATCCCAACGCCAGCACCGATCATCCGGCGTACTCCGTTGTCGGCATCCGGCGGTCGTGGCCAGTTGGCCCCGATCAGGCGATCGATACTCTCCGCCACCTCCGGGACGATCTTTCCACCATCATCCGAGTTGGTCATAATGACGTACCCGTTCCCAGCCACCGCGGACGCCATAAAGTGGCACCGGAAGCCCTCGTTTGCCCCTCCATGCTCGAACATGTCTGTGGTATTGCCGATGGTCCCGGGTCCCAGTCCGTAGCTCCCAAGTCCCGGTGTCAACATTTCTCTTGTCATCGCCGCGGAAATAACTTTGTTCGAAGTTCCATGAAGCGAATTCTGCACCTCGATGATGTACCGTGCATAGTCTGACGGGGTCGTCCACATCCCGGCAGCCGCCATCTCTGGGTAGGTGTGCCACTTCCCGACTACTTCCACTTTGTTTTCGCGGTACCCGGTAGCGGCTTCGGGTTCCCGGGCTGCCGGGAGCGGCTGCTCGTAGGTACTGAGTGTCATCCCCAGTTTCCCGAAGACCTCCTCGTTCATAATCTGCGGGAACGGTTTTCCAACCCGGTCGACCATGGCTTTCTGCATTACCGTGTATCCACCACCAGAGTACTGCCATTTCGTCCCGGGAACCGCGAAGGACTCCACTTTCGGAGAGTTCGCTGGCGGGTTCGTGCCTTGAAGAACCTGGACAACCGTCGGCACGGTATTACCGCGGGGATACCCATAGAACCCGTGGACGGTCAGTCCCGCGGTGTGCGACGTTAATCGGCGTAGGGTAACCTTCTCCGTCGTCGTGTAGCTGCTATTCGGAACCAACCAATCGGCGTTCAGATACCCGTTGATGTCGTTGTCTAGCGACAGTTGCCCGGTCTCCACGAAATGCAGTGCTGCGAACGCCGCCATGGGTTTGCTCATGGAAGCCGCTTGGAACAGTGTTTCGGTGGTAACCGGTCGTGAGGTGGCAGTGTCCGCGAGACCGTAGGCTTGAGCCCATGCGACGGTGCGGTTGACGATGACGGCCAGGCTTAATCCGGGGATGTTGTAATGTTGCAGACGCTGATCAACGGTGTAGTTTTGGCCGGAGCTGTCCTGGATGACCAGGGTGGGGGGAGTCGTAGTGCTCCTTACCGAGACGAGGAAGCAGGTCACAATAAGGAATAATAAACGTCCGACTGCCATTTTGAAAGCAATAACCGTTAAATCGCTTTTCGAGGCGGACGTAGTTTTGTTAAAGCTACACTAACTTCCCTAAGTTTATAACAACTTCCGTGGCGCTGTTATCGCTCTTATCAGCAGTGCAACTTCGGTAACAGTAAATATGCGATATGAAGAGACAATCGTAATGAATTCCGATTAAGACAGTTTTCATAACACTGACTGTTATGTTATCAGTATATGTACTGCACCGGCGACTTGGAAACTTAGAGGAACGTGCTATGCAGCGTGAAAAGCGTTGTTTATCTAAAAACCTGTCTGAAACATACTTATGATGATATGCCGCACTGCGGCAAGGAAATCGTTTTTACAGAGTTGTAAACGGAAGCGTGAAATACAAGAAATAAGTTGCTGTGTTTGCATAATTGCAATCTGCTTTTGCATGTTGCGTGCGCGGCGTGAGGGATCGCACGTTCAGTCAAAAATTTACTGGAGCTCACGTTTAGTGTTTTTACATGCATATTTGCATGTAGAGCTCAACTGGCCAACTGTACAGCCGAACTGTTCATAGGATTATTACCGCCATAATTACCATGCTTAAAGGCGCTCTCAAAGTTAAGGTTTGGAACTGTCATGAAAAAAATTGATTTTAGGAAAAGACATGTACAGGTTACTCACTCAAAGCTATGTATCGGCACAGTTAAAATATTATAAGAAAACTGTGTGTCTCTAATCTCTGTAGTGTCTCTTGTGTCAATTACATTCCTTCTGTATTACAGTACAGCACTGCACGCATATGACAGGAGAATACCGGTATTGTGCATACTCGCACGCTTTTACATAGAAGTACAGTCCGATCGGAAATCGTTAGCGCAGTGTTTAATTTAAAATCAGTGCGTAGCGGTAGTATAGAACGCACAGCGCGCACATATAAACCAAACTCGCTACAGTAAATTTGAACTAAACATTTTTGGTCGGACGGTATAATACTGTACGCGTACACCACAGATAAACTGCAGCGCTGAATGTGATTCTGTACCACAAGCAGCTGCACACCTCAACGACATGACGATGATTATCGATTTGTTCTCATGCGCCTTACATGTTTAACCAGAAATTGTGGGAATATGATTTACACCTAACAGGCAACTCATAAAGTAACTGGTTCAGTCAGTCCATGTTGAAACTTCACATTTCCGCGATTCGCACTGAAAAGTCTACGCCGTGCTGGTGTTCCCATTAAGTACATTTATCGCTTCATAATCAAGTTGTACTGTTGCATCTGCCGCCACGTTTTACTTTAAGCATGAATATAAATAGTGATCTGAACTGTGAATGGCGTTTGCAGTTTCGTTGTAGTAGAATTATTGCCGTTAATGATATTATACCAACGAAGTTCAATCTGACCATTTACCATTTTCCATTATTATTTTTGCCATTCGGAGACGCGCCTTCACTGCGCCTGCACGTCCACGCGAACAATACGCCGATGGTTTCGTTCTCAGCGGGGAGATAAATACGCATCACCAGCGCATGCAGCTTTGGATCTAAGCTACTGCAAAAATGCTGCGATATGCACACTCGTTATCACGAAACAAGAAAGTTGTTCAGCAGCAAAAAATTAACTGTCTTGCTTCGCGATAGAACGTGTGTGTACGGTGTACCGAAAGTCTTGGTTGGAATGCTAGACAGCGCCGATGAAGGAAATGTTGAGGGAGACTCAAAAACATCTGAGGGCGGTTATCTGTCGATGTTTGCATTTTATCGTACCGTGCTTCTGGCGATTTTTTGGCCAACCGCACTGGATTTAGCATTTTAAAATAATGCAATACTGTATTAGAGACGACCGAACCAATCATGCTCAGAAATCCCTTTTTGTCCGGTCACCATCGCAGCCGTACAAAACAGGGACAGAAATTATTTGTCCTTATTACAAAATGTACAAAGTCAAAAAGAAATTTTGTTGACGGTGTTAATCAGTGGGTCTTTCTATCGTTTCTTATCTCGCAGCTCATCTAGCGTTCGTATCGCAATTTTTTTCATTTTCACGCAACACCGGACTTGCTCGTAGTGTTAGTTATGACGATATTTCGAATAAGAGAATTGCAAGTGGAGGTTCTGGAAATCCAGTGGAAATTAGTAAGGCGCGCGCACCGGTGGCAGCCGGCGCTCGTCCCTAGCCGAGAACTTCTCCATGCTCACACGACTCTCCGCTTAAGTATGGGTGCGAATATATAGGGGACATTGGTCGCACTGAGGCGCTGGAGCGCATTTATGCAGTATAGAGTTCATATGTTTTAAATCACTGTCGAGGCTTTTTTGAATTTTTCTTCTGTTCGTCATAGCATCGTTTGCGTACTGATGCTGTGCCGACCAGCAAAAAAATTTCGAAAAGCAGCAGCGCAGTTAATAAGCCTAGGCGCAACCCGGGCGATTGTTCATACTGCATTTTCAACTGTGTAGCCAGAATCGGGAACGTGTGATCGAAGTTAAAGGGGAGCCGGAATATAAATTGCTTGAAGTATTATATAGAGGGGAAGACGACGGAGCGGTTGCTGATGACGGCCAAGATTAGTTGTTATTGTAAATCTCGAAAGTTGTACACTGGGCTCAACCCGTTGACGAGGATCCGTGTTGGGGCGCAAAACATAATATACATGATATTTCCTCAGCGACCGGTGATCAATCGATATCCCATGCCATAAAAGCAATACTCGTGCAATATAGGTGTATATACAAACTGTAAAGCATTAAGAAAACGCTACGCACTGCGGAAATATCCACTTACATATCTTACCAGTATTACAGTGCTTCAATGTATAGTAATTTTTAGTCTAAAAAGGGGTGTATGGAAATGACTCGGGATGTTTATTTCCGTTGGCTTAATTCTGGTAGTAAGAATAATAATTTATAACGTATGTAGAACGACATCGATCCTAATACACCGTACATTCTGTACTGTACGAGCGCACTGTACGATACAACTTGCGCATACCAGTATTATGCGTACCGCCGTACGGTATTCGCACTCTTTTGCTAATAAGTACGTACATAGCTGGCAAGCCTGGCAAACAAACTTAGTAACAGTACTGCATGGTTTGCTTCGGAACAACAGATGCAGTACCTGCATACCTCAACGACATAAAGATGAATGCTATCGATTCGTTCTAACAAGACAATTAGTTATAATATTATAATATTATTTGTTATTACTTCACCATCGAGTTGCACCGTGTTGTATCTGCATAAAAGACGATTTACAGTATACTTGATTACAGTAAATGGGGTTCAAGCACATAAATGGTCGTGCAATGCCGGTGATACGTTCAGATACGTTAAATTTGATCATTTGCCCAAGATTCGTTCGAGCGTGTACTGATTGTTTCTAACTGGGCGCGGGGGACGAAATGCATGCGTCCGCACTTTGCACTTAGAGAACGCGGGCTGGTCGCATTCTCAGCGAGGGAGTGCGAATAACCAACGGGTGCAGCTTTGGACCTCTGTTACCGCAAAATAATGCGAAATGCACACTCCTCATGATTCAACAGGAAGAAGTCATGCAGCCTAAATAAATATCGTGAATTTTGCCCGTGCAGCGTGGGTATATAAAATGTGCAAATTTTCGTGCACCACACTCTGTGGTCTAACTTGCAAACACTGCTACAGTAGTGCAATTCCAACTATGTATTTACTACTTCTCGCGGAGACAAGCGTACTGCAACGTTTGCTAGGATTGGAATATTTAAGGATGATGCGGAAAAAATCTTACGACCTGAAAATTGGCCCTCGTATGTTTTCGTTAGAGAATGTGTCTATTGACTCATTTAATGACTAAGTGTTATCTCTTTTATTTTCATATTGTGATATCTCAACGAATTGTTAAAAGTGGCTGCCATTATCATGGCAGCTGATCTTCTACGTTTGTCTACAACCTCGTGCAGATTCCTCCTGATTGTTGTAGACGTTAAGCTGATTAAACAAACAAACAAACAAACTTGGACGGTTAAGTTAGTGCATTCGCCTGAAGTACTGCCACAAACGGGCCTGCGATATATTAGGATTATTTATTCAACGCACAGTATTGCCCTTGCGGTAGTGGCGACCTTTAATGACGAAGCTCAACTACTAGAAAAAGGGTTACATATGTTGCTATATTTACACATTTTGCTATTCAATGAAAGTTATATTTTGCTCTAACAAGTAAATCCGTACTAACCAAAGTAAGATCATCATGTAGAACACGGTGTCATTCATTGACAACCACACCAGCGCAGTGATTTCTTCGTGACCATTCCTTATGCATGTTATAACTACTGTATGCACTCGAATTCGTCAACCTTATCCAACCAATTTGGCGCCGCGTTTGTAGGCTAACTAAGCGTGGAGGAAATGTCTACAAGTGAGAAAAGTACTCCAGTACGGTGACGAGGAAGTACAGTGCAATACCGGACAATTTCTCCAGCTCTTCATGTTTCAACCCGTCGATGCACCATTTCTTGCGGCGATAAAGGGGTGACAGCCGGGGATCACCTGCCTGTATTGCGCACAGCACCTGCAAACAGAATTCTTTTTACAACCCCCAAACAAAATAATAAAATACAACAACTGTTGACGCCACCGGCTTCAGCAGCCGTGGAAAAGGCGTCAGTTGCATCCTGCTGTTAAAAGATTTGTCGGTAAGAGTCGTTGAAAATAGTCGCAAAGAACATACTATTTAACTCAGACCGCCCAAAGTTGAATAATTTTATTGTTACTAAAATTCATTTCAAGCTGTAAATTGATTCATTAGATTAACAAACTGGCACCGTATGCCAGAAGAAACGCTCAAGTCAAGCAGCCTTGTTCTTGGCGATAAACGATGACAGCTATCGCAACCACTCTGCTGAAGTAACAGGCATTTCGGCATGATTAAATTTTTATTTTCAGCTGACTATATTTCGACAAGCACTGCATACTTGGCCTGCCCCTGGGTCTTTAGAAATTGTGACCGTGTCACTAAACCCCAACCGAATGGCCACGCTGCGCAACAGTCCGTCCTTCGACACGGGCAACCCGCCCTCCACCACATTCCACATTGTGCACTCCAGATTGTCGTCAATCGCCAGCCGAGCCATGGGAATACTGCTGATCAGCGTCGTATGGTAGCCACCCACCACAGTGAAACGCAGTTCGATACTGCAGTCGGCCACACGGAGGGTCTCGCACGGAAGACGTCGCAACAAGGCGGTCAGGTCAGCCACGCGAAGCAGCGAGTCGCGCCGTGCTGAGTTCTGAGGCTGGTGCGCCATACACTCCGCTACCTCGCCACTGTTTGGCTCGTCGCAATAACCTGTCAACAGCCGCCATCGGAAACCAACCAGAAGGATCGCCTTCAGCCGCACTCCACCGTGCTGCTGCGCCATGAAGCAGATCAGTTCCAGTACTTTCAAATAGTTCTCGCCATCTAGGAGTCGCTGCCGACCGGCCACCAGGACGTGGCGCGTGGAGACACGCAGGCATTTAAAGACCACTGACAACATGGCGTAATCCATCTGAGCCTGCTCATGACCGAGCCAGCCAGCATTAATCAGTAGAGTATCTGCCAGTTCCGACGATTCGATCCAATCATTCCACAGTGCACAGACCAACCGCAGCTTGTTCTGCGTCCATGTGCCCAGATGGGACAAGACCTCCGACCACAACTCCAACGGCAATCGACTGGCTTCGGCCTCTGATTTGGATGGGGCAGATGCTGCGGATGAACGCCAACTCATGCGCGACAGACGCTTAAACAGCGTAGTGTTGATACGCGCCTGCAAAGAAACAACAGCTCGTGAACTGACAGCATCTGAGGATTATATTAAGACAAACGTTAATTTCGCTAAATTTCACGGAGTATATAGAGCAATCTGCCTTGCAGTCCACTGCAAGAGAAAGGAACGGGACCACAAGGCAAAAGTTGACTCTTTTATTGTAGTCAACTGGCAGACATTGCTGCTGGCATTTCGGTACGTATTCAAATTTTGCGCACATGATATTATACAAGTACTCCGAAATCGTAGAAATGAGCTACGGCTTAATCGCAAATTTCATGATATGCATGTGATGCGTCAGCCAATTTAGGTCAAAGCTATGCGCAGGAGTTTTGTAATTGTAGGAAACTTTAGTACATCAAAATTTTGTATTTAAAAGTTGTACGAACCCGAATTGCACGTACGACGATCGTACATTATAATAATTATTATTATACTAAGTACGACATACAAAACTAGCTGTAAGTACTTTCGCCCCTCATGTTAAAGTCCTTCGCACTATGCCGGGATTGTGCGAAGTACTGCACAATCCTGTGCGTATCCGTGAATCGGTGAAAATTCAGTTCTTTATGCAAAGTACTGCCACTACTTTGTACTTCCCGCATGCCGTGAATCCGTGAATCGGTGAAAAGTCAGTACTTTACATAGAGTCAGTACTTTATGCAAAGTAGTGCCAGTACTTTATACCTCCCGCAAGCCGTGAATCCGTGAATCGGTGAAAAGTCAGTACTTTACATAAAGCCAGTACTTTATGTAAAGTACCGCTAATACTTTATACCTCCCGCATGCCGTGAATCCGTGAATCGGTGAAAAGTCAGTACTTTACATAAAGCCAGTACTTTATGTAAAGTACCGCTAATACTTTATACCTCCCGCATGCCGTGAATCCGTGAATCGGTGAAAAGTCAGTACTTTACATAAAGCCAGTACTTTATGTAAAGTACCGCTAATACTTTATACCTCCCGCATGCCGTGAATCCGTGAATCGGTGAAAAGTCAGTACTTTACATAAAGCCAGTACTTTATGCGAAGTACTGCCACTACTTCGTACTTCCCGCATGCCGTGAATCCGTGAATCGGTGAAAAGTCAGTACTTTACATAAAGCCAGGACTTTATGTAAAGTACTGCTAATACTTTATACCTCCCGCATGCCGTGAATCCGTGAATCGGTGAAAAGTCAGTACTTTACATAAAGCCAGTACTTTATGCAAAGTAGTGCCAGTACTTTGTACTTCCCGCATGCCGTGAATCCGTGAATCGGTGAAAAGTCAGTACTTTACATAGAGTCAGTACTTTATGTAAAGTACTGCTAATACTTTATACCTCCCGCATGCCGTGAATCCGTGAATCGGTGAAAAGTCAGTACTTTACATAAAGCCAGTACTTTATGTAAAGTACTGCTAATACTTTATACCTCCCGCATGCCGGGAATCCATGAAGCGGTGAAAAGGCAGTACTTTACATAAAGTTAGTACTTTGTGTAAGTACTGACAATACTTTATACTTCCAAACTTCCAAACGCGAGGACATCCAGACGCGAGGCCATTGGCCGTTCGGACCTTTCTTCGCGCGGACATTTCGTTTTCGGAATTTTGGTTTCGGGACAATCAGGCGCAAAACTCTCACAACGGTAATATCGCTGTCAGTATGCTTAATACAAACGCAAATACAACAGTCATGACGATAACAGTTACAAAAACCAAACCGCCGTTTCTGTTCGCTTTTATTTACTCATTTAACTCAATATTTTCGGTTTTGTCAAAAAATTACCAATCTCACTGCTAAAATGATCCAGTTGTCTGAAAAGCTTAAATGCCAGAAACTTAATTAATTTCTACTGAGACGGATGACCTGTCAGGTTTTTGAATACTATACAGTTTACATGGGTTACTGCTAGCCCGGCAAGAATAGGATGCATACATTCTATCCGCAAGCGAACACAACCCGGACGCAATTTTACAAAGCGCAATCTGGCTACCAGTTAACGCAGCCGTGTATTAATTTGTAGTGCGCTACGTCACTTCACATTGGTTATTAAACGTTGAAGGAAACGTTGAAGGAAGGTAAGTAGAACAGTATAATATTGCTAATGCCTTGTAATATTTTGCTTTATATTATTTCGTTAATAATTGCAAATGTAAGCCAGAACTCGCAATTGTTGTATGCTAATCGCCTACGAATTACGATTATTGTGAGGATTTCTGGAAAATACGTTACAGATCTTTGCAAAAATTTATTATGTCTGACTGATTTATGATAATTTCAGCTTTTGTAGCCTGTAAATTTGTGTGGATTTGCGTATTTCCTGTACTCGTATAAACCGCGACGAAATGTACCCCGGCTAGTTGTCATACAACGAAAGTCCCCAAAGCAACTTGTCCGTGCGTCGGCCATATTTCCCAAAACGAAATGTCCTTGTCGACGTATTGTCCGTTAAACCAAAAGTCCCGAAACGTGATGTCTCACGTCGATTTGTCCGTAAAACGAAATATCCACGGCGCATTGTCCCACGGCCAAATGTCCGCGGCGAAATGTCGCGGTGCCACAGCAATAAATTACGTGTTGGTACTGTAGTAAGTGATGCATGGCCTGACGTGCGCTGGTCGACAGACTCGACACGATAAATTTACTGTGACCAAGCTACTGCCGTCTACTGTCCTGCGAGCGCAGCTTATTTCCTGCCACCTGCCTGCCGGGGACCTGCCACCTGCCTGCCACTGGCCTGCTTGCCTGCCGTGTCCAGGTCGTTGTTCAATAAAATTATAGACTTCTTTAATAGAGACTGAGGAATTTTTTAACTTGCCAACGTGGCCCGACAGGGCTGTAGCACAGCATTAGGGCAATGACGTCACACGCAATATTAAGTACTCGTATTAATCATGAAATTTGTAGTTGACCATGCCCATTGGACCGTTGCCGTTGAAAGTTTTTTTAAAAAATGTATTATGGACCAATTTTCCCTCCAGAATAAAATAAAATTTTTCTGAAAGGCGAACCTCTGACCATCCGTCCCCTGGCGAGTGACCAGGCATACTAACTATTTTGAGAACGTGCCGCTTTGTCAGTTGCTTATCGAAATATCTTACTATAGGTACGCTAACAATAGGCGACGTATTTTATCCCGAAATATCCTTATGCCGAAATGGTCTGATACGCACGCCGTCGGCATTTTTGCCACGCGAAAATCGTCGGCACGAAATTCACCGCTGTTTTCAGTTTGTCCCGCGCGCATTGTTAATTAGCGTTGCCGTTTGCAAACCCTGGCACAAGAGTCATCTTCGGCTTCGCCTCAGATGCTCTTGTGGTCTATTTGATGTATATATAAAAAGTAATGTTTAATATATTGTCCAAGATTTATTTATTAGAAGTTTAGAACGCAGCATAACGAGGCGAAGAAAAATTTAAAAGAGTCTTATTATTTCCGTCTGTTTCCGTTTCTTGTGTAGGTTTGGTCAGTGGAAAGTGGGACCCTTTGTGTGATTCTGTGCACTTGGCACCTCAAGCACTGAGCAGTGAGCAGGGGTATCGGTTCCGTTCTCACATAGTCTTAATTTCTGGGAACAGTTCACACCAGTTCCCGTACCTTCCGTTCGTTCTGCTGACCTGATCAGTAGTCTCTTACTGCACACACACAAGGAGCAAACATTCCAGGGGTAGTTTTGGTGGTCGTGCTTCATGGTCATACACTCACTTGTCCCTTGTCAGCAATTTTGCGCATATGCACCGAGAATTTTTGATTACAGTAATTTGATCAGACAGTCGCAGTTTTCCACTCGCTTCCATCGAGCAGACGATGCGTTTTCGTCTTCTGCTCATGTACGAAAGTGTGCCGAAAATTTTAAAATGTGCCGAAAACTTTAAAATTCTTAAAAAGAATTGAGGGGTACAAAAGTCTCATTATACTCTGTAGATCCAATCCAAACGATCCGATCGATCTTTTCCAAATTTTGCAAGCAAACGTATAATTAACTATGAGTAGCAAGCAGACCTGGGCAGTTATAACTTAACTCTATAACTTAACGCGAGTTATTTGCGAGTTATCGAGTTTTAACGTAACTCTGTAGCGTAACTCGCTATCCAGAAAACGTAACTCTAACGTAACTCGCCCGAAATTTGTATACATTGTCTATGGTAGCGTAACTCGCGGTATAACTCGAAACTCGGTTTTACTCGCATAAATAGCGCAACTCGTAGCTTAACTCGCACGCTACCTGTAACTCGTAACTCTAACGGTGGTTGCATTTTCCATAACTGCCCAGGTCTGGTAGCAAGTAGTACGTAAATGCAGGTCGTTTTCACCGAATTAGAACGATTTCCACTATTTTGCTTTCAAAATATACCTTTGTAAATTTATACGATTTAAAATTTACGATGTAATTATGCATAAGAACGCGCGGAAGCAAAAGTTCCCATGCGGTAAGCACACTAAAGCCGGCCCCGGCTATGAATGTCACCGGCAGACATCTCTTTAATTTACAAAGGCTTCCGGTGTGATACAACTTCACGAAATTTGCACTTTTCGGTCCTGAAATCTATTTTTAAAAAATTTAATTTTTGTTACTTACTACACTACTCAGTCTACTGTGTATTGGAATATTAATTGCTCCACGCAACAATATTTTAGAAAGTCTTTCAAGGTCACCTTGAACTCGTGTCTGTACCGGTACCGGCATCCGAACGATGGTCTCAGGGAAGATATTCTTTGGAAAAAAAATCCATGTGGGACACTTTTCGAACATGCTGAGTTTAATCGTGAAATCGGTTTTTTAATTTGCTTAGCGGTTTTTTCTAGCCCCGTTCCACGGGGCGGCCGATCATAATATAGATCTATATATTTCCTTGATAATTGAATGTATTTCCATGGCAACGACCATTGAACAACCATCGAGCTTACTGACATAATCAATTAAAAATTGTAAGTTCTTACTGGTGCAGATGCGGCAATGAGGATAATGAGGACAATGAGGATAACTGTGTTTTCCGGAAGCTCTTCTTCTGCACCCGGACAATTGGAACTGAGACATTGCACGGCAATCAGTTTCGACGCGCGCCTTTTCGCCACGAAGACATTAATTTTTGCCGCGGGACGTACGAACGTTGAGACGTTTCGTACCAAAGAAAGAACTGGAACATGCATTTTCTTATCGTAGTCAACTGCACGCAACCTTAATACACCATTGTACAACAGAATTTTTTAAGTAGAAACCCTGTATACATTCTAAAAAACCTAAGAAACCAGGGCTAACAAACAACATAGACTACAGTATGTCTTTAGCGGTGTGGGTATCCATATATCTACGGGCTTTCTGCAGATCACTACCGGTGTGTACAAGTAGATCATCCAGCTGGATCCAGAGAGGGGTGCCTGTATACGCTACTTAATCAGCGGCTGACACCATTGCAGACAGTAGACACCAGGTATAGAAATGCCCTTTCGTCGAAACGGCCCCGTGGTGAAACGTCTGAGTGTCGAAGCAGCATCGCAACAAAACGTCTCGCAGTGTGATGTTTTGCCGAATAAAAATATCTCTGGGCAAAAAGTAATGCGACGAGATGCACGTATTTATGTTTTACCTCGGTTCCTTATTGAGGAAATTTTTAATTATATGGAATATTGGAATATCAAGGTAAAGATCTATATTACAACGGAAACCCCGTACGATCTGGTCAGAACAAACCAAGAAATTAATCGAAATACTGCTAACGCCATTCGATTCAGCATGTCTGGAAACTGTGTCACATGCATTTTGTTTTGGTAATATCTGCTCCGGCTCCCGTGCAGAGACGCCGGTGCCGGTAGAGAAGAAAGCTCAAGGTGACCTTGAAAACAATTTCAGAGTCCTGTTGCATGGAGCAAAAAATCAGTAAATTTAAACTGGTACCTTTTTTAGATCAACCAATCAAAAAGGTTTGGACTTTTACTTCTACAAAACTAGAAAAGCCAATTAGCAGTAGCACAAACGATACTGCTAGTGGATGGCTTCGTTTACATTTAAAGCGCTTAAAAACAGAGCTTAAGAATAAGAACTATCGTTGAAAGCCATTTGAAGGCAGCTGTAAAAGAAACTGACCATAGTAATCGTTCAAACGGGCTGACCTTTCATTTCAGTCCGAGCAAAACTAAAGACAGTGATTGATAAAATTTAATGATAATCAGCATCCACAGTCCGCAAATTATTCCGTATAATACGGAATAATATTACGGTACGTACTGTACAATCTAGATTTTTATTACCACAAAAAATAAAAAGGGATTCACGAACCCAGCTTTCCCGTATAGAATCAGCAGAAACCATTTCCATATTCTGAATGCCCATATTCCCAAACCCGGCCAGACGGTTTTAGTTTCACAGAGCCAAGCTGTGACCGAACTACCGCTACTATCCAGAGCACACAGCCCGCTAGCTAACCGAGTGACCGAACTACCGCTGCTGTGAGCACACACCCCGCTAGGTAAACGAATGACCGAACTACCACTACTATCCAGAGCACACAGCCCGCTAGCTAACCGAGTGACCGAACTACCGCTGCTGTCCGGAGCACACAGCCCGTTAGGTGAACGAGTGACCGAACTACCACTACTATCCAGAGCACACATCCCGCTAGGTAAACGAATGACCGAACTACTACTATCCAGAGCACACAGCCCGCTAGCTAACCGAGTGACCGAACTACCGCTGCTGTCCAGAGCATACAGCCCGCTAGGTGAACGAGTGACCGAACTACCACTACTATCCAGAGCACACATCCCGCTAGATAAACGAATGACCGAACTACCACTACTATCCAGAGCACACAGCCCGCTAGCTAACCGAGTGACCGAACTACCGCTGCTGTCCAGAGCATACAGCCCGCTAGGTGAACGAGTGACCGAACTACCACTACTATCCAGAGCACACATCCCGCTAGGTGAACGAGTGACCGAACTACCACTACTATCCAGAGCACACATCCCGCTGGGTAAACGAATGACCGAACTACCCCTACTATCCAGAGCACACAGCCCGCTAGCTAACCGAGTGACCGAACTACCGCTGCTGTCCAGAGCATACAGCCCGCTAGGTGAACGAGTGACCGAACTACCACTACTATCCAGAGCACACATCCCGCTAGGTGAACGAGTGACCGAACTACCACTACTATCCAGAGCACACATCCCGCTGGGTAAACGAATGACCGAACTACCCCTACTATCCAGAGCACACAGCCCGCTAGCTAACCGAGTGACCGAACTACCGCTGCTGTCCAGAGCATACAGCCCGCTAGGTGAACGAGTGACCGAACTACCACTACTATCCAGAGGACACAGACCGCTAGGTAAACGATTGACCGAACTACCACCAACATCTATTGCAAGCATCCTTTAGAGGAAATTTAGTACCTGGTAGACTCGATCAAGGTCGGGAGGAAGAAGTTAACAAAAATTCCCTTCTGAGTGAAAGTGAATGCGTCTGAGTGCACAAAAGCCATAAAATCACTTTTTATTCTATCTGCGTTTTAGCGTATTTTCGGATCATTTTATTTCGTTGAAGGAATAAGATGTTAACTAAATAGCTGATCGAAATCATTTGAATAAACCGGCCGTAGACTGGAGACCACAAGAAAAGCGGAGGCGAAGCCGAGGCTGTTTCTTGTATATATATACTAGCAGACCCCGCGCAAATGGCGCAGAATAAATAATGCGATGGATAAATCATAACCTACCCTAGTGCATAAATTAAGCTCATTACTGCAGCCTGCAGGTACGGTATAAGCTTTACGGTAAAAACGTAGAATTTGCAATGTATCAACGTCCACAGATGACGATAATATTGTCTACTGGAATATTTGCTCATCGCTTCTACTGGCTGTGGATACGACCTTGAAAATGAAATGCAAAATTTAGCGCCTTAGTGCGGAGAAATTTTTTCATTAGTTTCCCATCTATTTTTATTCCGGATCAGTTATCCAATCATCTAAATTTCGTGTGCTTGTTGCTTATGGACTCCATAATTTATCAGAAGTTGCTCTCCCTCTCTTATTTTGTCATTTGTGCCTTTTTTTAGCTGTAGAGTCGAAGATTATCCGATGACAGTTTACTTGTACTAAAATCCCAAATTGAATACTAACACCACTGGTGCCCTTTGTAATCAGTTTAACAATAAGCACATCAACAGAGTACGGTACTTGCTCTACTTACTATCGCTTTTTTTTCTTCTGCTTTGACCACAGATTATCACATCCAGACACTTTTAATTAAATAAGAACAAAAGCATTTCGCTGCGTTTCCTTCTTCGCTTTTAACTCTTTTTCGAAAGCGGGAACTATTACCCAAAATTTTCTGCATGCTTGCTGCTCCGCTCGCGCCACAGCTTGGCGTTGCCTGCGGCTCCGCCTTCCGTTATGCTAAATAGCGATCTAAAAAATTTATTTGTCCATGTTTATTTAGGGAAAGTGGCTCAGTACATGATACCAAATTCGTGTGCAATGTACATGCACGAAAACCTTCAATTTCGCGCATTCCCAATCACATTTTTGTTTCGGTTTCTGACATTCTGTAGCCAGACGACGTATATACACTGGCGTGAAAGCCGTTTCTGCGCGCAGCATCAGATTTGGGAGATATGACTATTAGAAAATTCCAACAACTTTCAAATGCATTCCAGTGTATCAAAAGTTCATTATGGATCATCGCCATGTATTATCATGTATTATCAGCATCATCATCATCATTATCATCGATTGTTTTTACACCGATCCACTGTTCCGGCATGCTGTTTTAATTTTTTAAATTTATTTTAAAATTTGAAAAAGGTCGGTCTATAATGACTTTTTGTACACCGGAATCTGAAGATGCATTTGAAGTTTTTGGAATTTTTGACAGCCATAACTCTCAAACCGCATGTTGCGCGCACAAATGGCTTTCACGCCAGTGTATACAAAATACAAATTATCTGCCTACAAAATGTCATATAACGAAACAAAAAAGGGTTTGGAAGTGCGCGAAAGTGTAAGACTTCCTGCAAGTGCACGAATTTTGTACCATGTACCGGGCCACTTCCCTTAACAATGCAGCATTCCACCTTACATAGTACAATTTGCGCCACACCCCACCCGTTTTTAAACCGACCATGATTTAGCATGTACAGAAGCTGGTTTTGCTTTAATATCAGACGTTTTTTAATCCAAACGTTTTGTAACATGCGAAGCAAAACAGCTCGCTGTTCTTCCAAGCAATCTTGACTATTCCAAGTTGCCCCGTTTGGCTTTCTTGAACACCACCTCGCCTTATCTAATGAAAACGAAAACGTAGCAAATTTTCCCTAAATCACAGGCAGTTCTGTAAGAAAGGCAATCGCGCCTGCCAGGAAAGCCACTTTGCAGCGTAGTTAAGCGAAAACGAAATAAATTACTGCGGGGGTCACATACCTTCTTAAAATCAGGCTTTAGAACCGTCTCGCGGACCACAGTCGCAAAATCTTCGCGGCGATTTTGTCTTCTTTCATTAGTTTTATTTTCTTTCTTAAAACTAAATTTTGATGAGAAATATGCATTAAAACGATAGAACAATATATATATATATATATATATATATATATATATATATATATATATATATATATATATATATATATATATATATATATATATATCAGCTAGTACACTCATGAGGATTTAAAAAATTCTAAACCTAGGTGCTATGGCGCCAGGAAATCTCTTAGAGCATAGTAGTGACCATAAAAAATACAGATTGAAACCTTTAAAAAAATTAAATAGGTAAAAATTAAAAAGAGAAACTATAACCGAAAGGTTGCTCAAAAAGCGCGAGACACTATACAGAACAAATATTAAAATTACCATTATGGCTGCGTGCACGGGTGACCTTTTTGAGTCCGCACAGGTGTTGGCTGCGCGCACGGGTAATTTACAGATATTTAGATCAAAATTTATTCATTTAAAACTTTTTTAATAATGATTTAACGTTTTTATATTCTTTGATTTCGCATTTTTTCAAATAAATTACTACAGAAAGGTGTCACAAAATTCATAATCTTTTAAGAAAAATACGGAGAAGTACCAGTACCCGGTTCCGTTCAAGAAACAAAATGTTCGTGTTCTCTTCACCGAAAAATATGTCCTCGGGATGGGTGTTTTCTGAGTTCCAAAAAACCATTAAACTGTTCCTTAGACCATGCATTTTAGAAGCGCAAAGGTACATTGAAACGCACTAATGCTGTACTAATGCTTATTAGTGCAGCACTGTGAATTATTTGAAAGTCACAGTAAGAAAACTCAAATATCGAATCAGCCAACACGAAAACGTAAAAAGATTCAAATTTAAAAAGCCGTGCGCCAGCCAACATCCGCGCAGACACCCGTGCACGCAGCCAACACCCGTGTTTTCCCGTGCACGCAGCAGGGACCTAAAATACGAGTATTTCAAAACTCTCTGCTTTGTCAACTTTTGTAAGCGGTACAGCTACCGTAGTGTGGTGCAGCTAATGTTTCGGAGAAGCAAAAAACAGCTTTCTATTACGAGTGAAAAAAGGTGCACACTGCACAGAAATGCAAGCGTTATAATATAGCATAGTGTACACCAATTTCTTTTGGTAACTATGGTAATAAAAACTCCCCCCGCCGAAACTGCAACATTAAACGCTCTGAATAATTATCAGTATTTAAAATGCAATTAAAAGACTTAAATAAAATACGAAAAAAATCATTCACTACTGCACATTCGGTGCGGTGTGCGGTGTGTCAAAAATCTAATCTTTTTGTGTGCATTCTAATATTACATCAGAAAGCGTCGGGCGCACCCCCCGGCCCCCAGGGGCCAAACAAATTTCAGGGAAGGTAAAAAAAAACTATACCATCAGGCAATGCTGTTATCCAGTGTACTACATCGCACCCGTTGTCATGCAAGTACGGTACGGTTGCACATCACGCCTCACGGTACGGTTGTACGGTAAGGTTGCTATGTAACGTATCATGCGCAGTACAGCACCGCAGTACGAAACTCCTGCGTATAGCCACTTCGGCCAATTTATGTTATGACTTAATCTTTCCTTAGCAAAGTGAACTGTAATCAGTGGCGAGTTTAGGGGTAGGTGGGAGGTTCTTGAGGAATGAGAACCATGTCCGCCCCTTTAATTAAGAGAAGAGGTAGAAAAATTCGCAGGAGGGGGTACACTGCAAAATTTTGTTCGTTCCAAGGTCGCCGAAACTTCAACAGAATGCGCCCTTTGCCCCCCCCCCCCCCCCCATCAGAAACCCGCCTAGATTCGCCATTGACTGCAGACTGTAATGGCATTAACACACTCCTAACATAACCTAGAATGTATTACCAAATAGCTCATAGTAGGCTGCTTCAACGGGCCAGTGGATGTCCTGTGCGCAATGTACACCAAATGCCCATTAACAACATCCACAAACGAGGCTGTCCATTCCCGACATCCTGACGATTTCAGTGTACCCGTGGCTTTTTCCAGAACAACGGCCGCCGGGATCAAGCAGCAATTTTTCGGTAATGGCACGCTATGCTGGAGAAACATCTCTTTGCTGACCTGCTTCAAGATTGTAGATCGATCATGAGACGGGACATCGACGCGATCTCGTTCGTGGTTGGCAAACCAGGCAGCAGGTACCCTCCAGCGAATGCGCTCAACGCGCACAATATCCGTTCGGGTCAGATTTGCTCCCCAGCGGACGATGGCCACATGGGGCGACGAATGGGGGACGTTATGCTGGACCAGATTGATTATCTCAGCGGAGAACCAGACCCATGGAGCAGAAGCATTTTCACGCATCAGCACTTCAACAGGAATGGTGGCACCCGCTGTCGCATACACAGCGCCTAGATCAGTTAGGAGCGGTGGAGGGTAAACCGGAGCACAATGCTTGAAAATCCTGGAGAAAGGGAAAAAATCGCGCTGGTGATTGGGATAGAGAAGATCAAGGTGTAGGCCGTTACAGGCCACATCCACAACGCGTCCGTAGCAGACACGGTCGCCATCGTCCAGGACGTTGACGGTGTTCCATCGATAGATTCCGCTCGACATGACTGACGAAGCTCAGAAACGGGGAGAAAACGCTCGATCGTCTCGAAGCACTGATATTAATAACAAACGTTACAGAAAATGGTGATAGCGCTATCCGCGTACAAAGAATCTAGAGTTTGTCGCTGTGCAGTTTCCACTCGTATTAAGCTCTTTCATTATAATATGGCAACACGTCGACCAGTGTACGTAGTGTCACGGTGTACGTTATAACCGCTTAGGCCACGACCACGACGGTAGCACGTCAAGTTGCCGACCTCCGCTTTGCTGCCCGACAATTTGCTGCCCGATATGTTGCTGGCTGACACAACTTGCTGACCGACAGATGGCTGACCGACAATTTGCAAACTTGCTGGCCGACATTTGGTTAAAACTCTTTCGTTGATCGACAGCTCACTTGTCGGTCTACAAAATGTCGGTAATCGACGAATCGCTGGCCAACACATTACAGAGGATACAATCTTACTGATCGACAGTTTGCTTACCAGTTGAACATAACGAGCTTTGCAAATCCCGTTTCAAACAGAGAAGGAAGTCAACCCAATGCAATCAGTTTTCTTAGAAATTTTATGGTTTCTTAGGTTTCTTAGGTTTGTGAGGTTTCTTAGGTTTCTAAGGTTTCTTCGGTTTCTTAGGTTTCTTAGATCTTTAGGTTTCTTAGGTTTCTAAGGTTTCTTCGGTTTCTTAGGTTTCTTAGATCTTTAGGTTCCTTAGGTTTCTAAGGTTTCTTCGGTTTCTTAGGTTTCTTAGATCTTTTAGGTTCCTTAGATTTCTTAGGTTTTTTCGGGTTTCTTAAATTTCTTACTTAGGTATTCTCTTGTGCGTTGTAACATTCGAGGAACATACGCGTTCACAAGTGGCTTCGTGGAAACAAACGGTGACCCGCTAGTTCGTCGACCATAACTTCTTCGAAAAGGTAGGAAGTCGAGCTGCCGTTTGGCTAAACTGTCTCAACTTTCTTAGGTTTTTTGGGTTTCTTAATGTTCATATGTTTCCATATGTTTTTCAGGTTTTTAAGCTTTTAGTTTTCTTATTTTTCTACCCTTTTATTAGCTTTTCAAGCGTCGCTACCTAAGTTGAATTGTCGGTCAATCAGATGTCGGTCAACAATTCTGAGCATGAGCGATGCGTCGGGAGTTGTTTTGTCGGTCAACAGAATGTCGTCAGCAAATCGTCGGTGTTCAGCAAGCGGTCGTTCAGCGACTTGTCGTTCAGCGATTTGTCGTTTCAACAAACCGTCGGGCCAACATTTTGTCGGTCAGCAAAATGTCGTCAGCAAGTCGTTGTTCAGCAAGATAGCGGTCAGCAAATTTTCGGTGTGCCCTCACTCTCAGCAAATGCACCACCCTTCTCCTTGTGCGTAACAGGCTTAACCAAGTTTCGCGTTTTGAACGCAGGGTATCTTCCATTCGCATATTTAATTATGTGCAATACGCATTTTAACGAGCGTTACTGCTCCGCAGGTTCAATCATTACTTCGAAGTATACATAGTTTGGTTACGTTTTTGCTTGACGCACTAACACATTGTGCGCTCAAGTAGTAAGCCTAAGTAGGCAACTGAGTTTCTAAGTTTTTTTTTTTTTCTAAGTTGGCTTATTAAGATACTAAAAGCCTGTTGTTTTGCTTAGAGGCTAGGGCTTGCGCATGTAACACCCGCCTACTGTACTGTAAGAAGTGGTTAGTGAGTCAAGTAATTAACACTCGTACAAAGCATACTTCTAGTGCTTAAGTGTGGCTTAGTGCCTGACCGAAAGACAAGCTAACCATGGTGTGATCGACATGCGAGACCGACAGAAAACTTGCGTGACCGTGCGTGCGCCGAAAGCACAGTCACGCACTTTTACTTTATTATTTATTATTGTATCGTCGAGTCAACTTGGCACCTATTTTTACATCTATTTTTACGTATGTTAATCGGATACGACTCTCTGTACGAAAATGTGTCAAATTGACTCGACAATACAGCAACTGTGCTTAGAAAAATTAAAAATTTAATAGTAATTAAAGATACAAGGTAAATAAAACACCCAGAAAAATGTCAAAAGCAAATGAAGGTCCACGCGCGGATAGCAAAACCAAAAATCCTGGCTTCTTTTGCTTGTACGGTTGTACTGCCCAACGCAGGTTTACCCGGAATCTCGACGCAACGATAAGCGCTATGATTTAATTATTTGCTGAAGTGTGGGAGTGCCGTTAATTGCCATCAGAATTATTTTGCCGAACCAGTTTCTGAAACCGGCTCGTGAATATTTGGCACGCATTATTTACATCAGTACCGGTAATTAAATTTGAAAACATTTTCTAAATCAGGAAAATTTAGTAAAACTAACTGAAACATGCGGCATGTACCACATGAGATAAAAGCTCATCTAGCTAACAGAATGAGTTTTCATAAAATTTTAGAACTGGAATAAGGAAATATAATTTCGGACAGCAAGCATCAGTATTTATACATGCCAAGCATAATTAATTACAACATCCGCAATGCGTTTGTTCGTGAAATGGATACACAATATTGTAGGCACCATACCGGTATTCACATTGCCACAGTAGTCACGATTTATTTTCAGGTTCATCGGTGCCTTGCGTGTCTTTAAGTGGCAACAACTGCTTAATTAGCTTACATTTTATGCTTAATGCAGACGATGTTTCTTCCTTGGGGCACTCAAGTTTTTCTTGTATCGATTTTTCGCATAAACATACGACTTGGCAGCAGTACAAACTAAATTGAGGATAAACATAATAAGCGCGGTGCCTGGCCGCGTCCATGTTTTCCTAATTGTTAATAATTGGTGACACTGACCGGCTAATTGACATCACTCACATCAGCATAGATGTTGCAAAATTTGTGTGGCAAGCGCAGTATATAAACAGATATATAAGATCAATTCCGTTAACTGATATCACAGTTATTAAACTGGCACAACACTCTGCCGTCAACTCTTTCTCCATCTTCATCAACTTCCCTTATGTACGATGCAGTCAAATGCTGCTATCCTCACGCTATGGACCACCGTTACGCTGCTGCTGCACCACAGCTCAGCGGAGTCTGGCGACCCCACCGTCGAAACTGGCCTTAACACACTCAACGCCGCAATTAAGACTGTCAGTGGAAATCCAAAAGCCGAAAAACCAACGGAAACTCGGTAAGGCCGGTTTACGACTGTAGTGGTTTGTGTTCCCCAGTAAAGCACGCTATACTGGAATGACCTCCAGCTAAGTGGCTGCTACGTTGCTAATATGAAACACATTGTTTTCATGCAGTTAGCTCCCTTTTTGTCGCGTATGCACAAATTTTAGAGCAGTATGCTCTGTCTGCTACAGTCAATTCGTCGCAAAAATCAGAATAATTATGAGGAAGAAAATCATCATCATCATAATAATTATAGTGAGAAAGAAAAGGCGTACATGATTTTCTGTACGCGCTTAACGAAGACGGCAAAAACCGGTTTTAAAACGATTTGAAAGAAGTAGGTCAGCAGAGACATTCAGGAACATACCAAACCGCACAGGCGTGTGTTGGCATGTATGCTTGCGTATCCTTGCATGAGATTTAGCGCAGGTATGGTCAAACGTCGAGTTGAAACCAAATTCACTACGTAGCGGTCGACTTAACTGGGGATGGTTGCCCTAACCGTAACCAGCATTCGTATCCATCAACCGTGGATGGTCGAAGAGTGGCAGTAGTTGGTTGTTTCACATTGCAGCCGTCCACGGGTGACGGTTTAGCCACTTACTACTAGACTTGCTGCTGGCCAGCTCAAAGTTTTATGGTACGAGTATCTGCTCTGCAGAGTGAACCTCAAACTTTCCCGTACGAATGCCAACCAACATAAGGAACACACTAGTACAGTATGCTCGCGCACTTCCACACAACGTCGACAGGGTTTAACAACATTACTGTACAGTAACCCTGTACTTGAAGGAAATTATTAATTTTGTACCCTATGAGAGATACGATACCGTACAGCCGGGTAAATGTAATCAGTCAAGTAGCGTTGTGTTGCAAGCCGTGTATGTGGATGCGCTTGTGCAAGTGCGACTAGCTGCACGGTACAAATTTCCTTCAATTGTTGGTTCACTGTACAGTAATTTCAGAAGGACCGTTGCGTCGTAAAACCAATTCTTTTTTTTAATTTTACTAACATGTTTTCTTCAGGGTGCAGTTGTTCCATCGTGCGCGTAAACGAAAAACTAAAAAACTTTCAACAATTTTATTGTACAGGTAGAAAACAACCTTACTTAGTAAGGTTGTTTTATATGTATATTATTCCATAAAAACGTTGGGAAACTGTAAAACTAATTTACTGTAAAGATGAGGTGCGCAGATTAAAAACAACTACGTCACAAATCTCCTGGCCGTAGGCCTTAACCCCTTTAACGCCCACATAAAGGGGGCGGCAGTTAATGCTTTTTGCAGAATATCAGTTGGCTCACAGAAACTGTGCTCCCTACTATGATCACCGACGCAGCATTTAACAGCGGGGTTACTGCCAAGCTCATACCTAAAGCCTTGGCATTTTTTGTAGGTCCTTTGCACCCGACCTCCTACAAACATTTTTGAAATGCCCCGACCCATTAATGAATTATGGCTGCCGCGAGTGTGAGAAGTCATGCGCCAACCCGAACCCGCCGGTGTTATGCGTTTATGATTGCCACAACACCTGCGTCTGCAAATTTGGTCTATATCGTACCTTCCTTCCTTCGCCCACATGCGCGCCGCCGAATGGACCCGTGATCAACAACTGTAAAGGAGCACCAAAAAACGTTAAAGGTTAAACAGCAGATGGCCCGATACGTGTTGCGAGTAATTGATATACACAGCAAACGCTGATGATTGCGTAATTTTCCTGATGCTGTTATTCCATGATAATGTCTGATTGCTTTGATTGCCTTTAAACAGAAATGGGAATTCTATTGATGACATCAGATGCTTGATGTACGATATATTTTGATGTATCTTGATGTACTATATAGCTTGATATACATATCTTGATGTACGTGCAGGGTGGTCAGATTCCAATAAACCAGAGATTTCTTACCAAGGCACAAAGGGAGGCTCCAAATTAAGAAAACTGAAAGATTTTGCAGAAAGGCAGTACCCCTAGGAAGTATAATTCAGAAAATAATTTCGGCTGTTGTAATTAGGATGGGCGTGGCCAAACGCAAATTAAAACAGTAAGTGCCCAATAGCCAATATCACCAAAAATTATGCAGTAACATCACTGGCTGTACGTGTAGCAGTCATTTTGCGAACATTGCATCGCATGCGGGTTTCACTTGCTTAGAAGCTCGGCTTCAAGAGTCTACTAAGCCTACTGGTCTCTGCCACCGTTTTTAAATTGTCAACTTTCAAAATTTGATATTTTTGTTCTTTGTGGTTGCTGGTTAGGAAAGCAAATTTTTTTTGCAATATACAAAAATGCACATAATAACAAGTAACATATTTTAAATAATAACAGAGTTTTGAAAGTAGAAAATTTGACAGCGCTGGCAAAGAACATCGCACGCGGGTTTCACTTAGTCCATGGCTAATGGCCTGCTGCAATGGCATCAAAATGACTCCTACGCGCAAAGCCCGTGCTGGTATTGTATTAGTATTTGGTTTGGGCATTTCTTACTCTTTCTATTTGCATTTGGCCACGCCCATCTTGATTAACGCAGCTGAAACCAGTTTTTAATTATACTACGTAGCTATATTACCTTTATGCAAAAACTCGGATTTTTCTGAATTTCGAGCCTCCTATGTGCCCTGGTTAGAATGGCAGCGGCATATCTCCTTTAATTTTGTGGTGAATAAGATTCCGTGACCGGTCGAGATGCTAATGTGCCTTTGTTTATTTCCTTTGCAAGTATGTGCAATTGATAATCAGAATAGTAACTGCGCCGTCAACCCGTTGACGGGCACTGGCGTCAAGGTGCAACATGGTGTTCATAATTTCTCCAAAAATATAACAATAATTATAATTTCTTGTCTTCGTGCGACGAAGCTGTTGTCCGTTTCTCGGCAGTGGACAATGAGACAAGTTGTCCTTAACAGCAAAATGCCGAATGGAAAACAGGAACAATATTTTCAATATGCTAACTAAGAACAACAACAAGTGTAAACAGAAAAAACAACAAGAGAAACAAAAAAATTATTACAGTATGTAATACCTATTACAGTATGTACGAAAGAGATGCAAAGTAGTTTAGAGTAACAAAGCAATGGATGACTGCGAGTTAGGAAGAAAAAATGTTTTTGACCATTTCAGGTCTTCCCACTTTACATGTTCCAAGGATGAGCGAAAGGCTTCGAGAAATTTTTTTTACGAGGCTGGAAGAAGAGACTTCATTCCACTGAGGCGTGAGCTTGTCGCTAAAATAGCCGGAAATAGAAGTAGGGGTTGCATCACAAGCAATTGTTGGTATTGGAGAGAGAGAAGGTAGCGGCATTCCACTGGCCGGAAGTGGCGTGTGTAACCGACCAAGACGCCCGGCGGACGTTTTGGACGATAAACCGACCAAACCGTCCGGGGACCCAAAAAACGTCCACCGTAAATTTTGCCCACCCAATTTTTTTTGCGTTCTCGATGCCTTCTGAGAGTTTTTTAACCCGGACATTTTGGTCAGGGCACTATTTAGGCCCAGACACTTTGTTTTAGGCACTTTGTAAGCCCGGACACTCTGGCCTGGGCACTATTTAAGCCGCGGCACGTTGTTCTGGGCACTATATAAACCCGGACACTTTGGTCTGGGCACTATTAAAGCCCAGACACTTTGGTCCGGGTTCTAATCGTTGCTGCCGGCATCCCAAAAAAAGAACGGGTGGCTGCAGAACGACATGCATCCAAATCTGCAGTCCTAGGGGCAACTGCTCGGGGTAAAGCTTCTGAGGTTCACGACAGCGCGGCTTCTTTCCCAGCTCACCTGGACACAGCTGGTGATGCTGCGGTGCAAACACGCTTGAAGACCGAGGATCCGAGGGTCACCGTGACAAAATGCCAACACCACAAAATGCATATGTGCATTTTGTGGCGCTGACCAACGGGCAGACATCACTTTTTGTACTTGCGCTGAACATAGGGGAGCTTCGCTACGCTTTGGTCAACTAGTGATTGTATCGCAACTTACTGTTTCTGGTAACGGTAATGTATTCGTAGTGGTAATAGCTGCACTATAACACCAAACGCAGATATAATTAAATGTTTGCACTCTGTTAAACAACAGCAGTTCATTAACTAAGAAATGTAGACATGAACGAAGAGGAAAGACGTCCCAATGGAAAAGAAGCCTCGTGAAATTTCTCTCCGTAACGATAACCAGCAAATAGCTGAAATTAGAAAAACAGCAACCATTTAACTAGCCAATTATTTTGCGAAACAGCCCTGCCGTCCGATGAACCGGGCGCATATTAATACCGAAGTTTTCGTTATGCTTATCCTTCTTTACCTGGGCCATTGAAAAGCTTATTCAAAACATTACATATCAGGTTTGCAAGTGACAAATTTAATTTCTACGGGACACAGCTTAACTTCTCGGTAACATAAAATACTCCATCTGCAAGGAAATGGCATCTCCGTACACCCGCAGTCGGGTAGCTGTTAGGTTGTTTTACTGTTTTTGCTGGCGTTTTTCTCCATCTACCAGATTCTAAATCTGGTAGATTAACCTGGTAGATCTGACGAATCTGGTAGATTCGTCAGTTGCTTGATTTCGTTGTCTAAGCTGTGTGCTTTTTCCTTTGCCCCGCAGCAAGGTGCTGCGGTGGCTTGTGATGTGTTATGTGAGAAGAGATAAAGGCGTGAAGTGTGTTTGCGTTAAGTTTCCGTTTCTGTTCGCCCAGGGGTGAACTAGCCTTTCATCCCGTGTTTGACATCCATGAAAAACGGAAATAAAAACCGCTAGGATGCCATATACACTGGGTCAGCTGACTACTGTCTATACAAGGATGGAGCAAATATACGGGATAGACAGGAAAGGGCAAAAATAAGGGATAAGACGTTTGTGCAACACGGGCCTTACACGACCAGCCACAAAGAAATGGCATTTAAGTGACACGACACAAAACTCATCCGTTACCGTTTTACAACCATGCCGGTCGAAGTTGAATAGACAGTGGGCCGCTGACAGTGGCCGGACGATGCAATGCGATATACAGTCTGTACATACGTTTAAGCATAAGCTGCGCCCACAATACGGTAACCTTAGTCAAAACAGTAATAACAATGCTAGATTTATAAATCACATAACTATGCGGTAAAATACAGGATAGATTGAGATAGGTAGTTGAATAAGAACTCCAACAAAACGCATAGTTTCAGTGTCATTGCGAGAAGTATGCACAAATATACAGTAATCATAAGTGGGTATTATACATTGTTGTACAACGTACACTGACATTTTGAGGCTACATAAAATAAAGATGCCCTTAAATTGGACTTTTACGTATGCATGCCGGTTGGTTCTGGTTGGACATGGGCAGTAGGCGGACCGCCGACCGTTGCCGTTGTCGCCGAGGAGTCCAATGCACTGGGCTTGGCTAATCTTTTGGTGGACTGAGATAATGCCTTCCACCATCTCATGGTCAGCAGGCGACGCACTTGTTGACGGTACTCCTTATTGACCGCGAGATATACGAAGAAGTTCAGTGAATAATTCGCCATCAGAGAGACATCACAAATCAGTGGTAAAATATCCGTGACGATATCCGTCATCGCAACAGCCTGCCCATAAACCTGGGCCAACAGGAGACTGAAGTATAACAGATTGGGACCATTTGTGATAAGGTAGACGACGACGGTGCCCCACAACAGAGTATGGTTGGAGATGGTGTGCTTATTGCGAGAGTCGCGGGTTTGATCGGAGTGCAGAAGAATTTGGGCAGCGCGGTATTCTCGGCGAATGGCGCAAATAAGGACACTGCTGAACAGCAGCAAGAGAAAAAATTTCCCAAAGACGAGAAATGCCTGTGTAAAATGCCACTCCATTAACATCAACAGGGGCATTCTAGATGGCTGCATGCAGGATGCGCGTCCACAGCATTGTCAAGAAATTACAATAACGTTTAAAAATAATTTAGCACAGAAGGATTTTTATCGATCTGCCAAGGCGTTAAAAATCTGGTTTAAGCCAGATAAGAAGTTGAGTGGATAGGTACAGTATTTATTATGGTTGTAAATTGATAACAGTACTTCGCTTTGCCCATTATGTTAATCTGTTCAGCTATACGGATCAGTCTAATTACGAGAAAAATGCACGTTGCATATTGGTCGTTAACGGCAAGATGCTCGTTTTTAAAAGGTTACAACAATGAAAAACTCTAATAAGCTACAAAATGCGTTCTGCGCCTCTGCCCTATATAATAAGCAAAGGAATAAGATATAAGTTCATCCATAACGCGCTTCCATAATGGGCAGAAATCCAGGGTTGTATTGGCCCGCGACCCCACGGAAACCAGTGGTGACATGATGACAATCATGACGTTATAGCACGCCAAGGCATCAGCGATGACGTCATAGCGTTACTTCTACTTCGGTAACGGATTTTCGTAACGGACAGACATAAAAAAATGCAATGGCCTTGAAGTAACAGGACATTCACTTCGCTCCGGTCGGTTAACCGAATTGACAGCTCTGTGGCGAGCGGCTACATGAACAATTACGGCTGACTGCAATGCAGCCTATGCAATGTTTACTAATTAGTAATTTGGTAATAGCAAAAATAACCCAATGTCATCCGATACCCGCGGTTTGCGCAACTGGATCGTTCCGACACGAAGTCTATTTTGCAAACCATTATAAGTATGCGCGCTGACTAAGACCAAATTTGGGTTGTGAGTGATTAATATATTGATCCGTAAAGCAGAACTGATTAAAATAATGGGCAAAGTGTGTCATAAAAGTGCAAAATATGTCATTTGTTTACGGTGCGCTCGCTTTACATAGGAAGACCGCTGCATTTTTTTAACGCAGAGTTTGGTGAAAATGGAATCTGAAGCTATTAATTTGTATTTGTGTAGTCCGCCCTAAACTACTGACCATCAAAGTGCCATGAGCTGCTCCCCATCGCATCAGCCATTGCGGCCGGTCAAATTGCTTTCCCATTAAGAATTCGATTTGCTGAATAGAGTCTTTGCTCGACGGGATTAAAGTAGAAACTTTCCAGTAAACATCAGCCAACCCATACGAAGTCACCATTCCAACGGTAACTATGATACCGCACACCGTAAGCCGGGCAGGCAGTGTGGGGTGCGTCAGAATCACACCAAACGGATTGATATAGGATAACATTCGTCCGCCCGCGAATGCAATTAAAGTCCTGAAAATATCGTTATGACTTATCCAGTGTATTCAAAAAGATGTGGGCTTGCCAAAAGTTTGTCTACGAATATCTTGCATTGCTTCAGGTTAATGCGTTACGGGATGAATTTCAAAAACTCACGAGTTTTTATGACCTACCAATCGCATATTTCTCTGCAAATGCCACGAATATAACTGGCTATTACAGTTGTCACCCAATATCCCACGGAACGATGGATTTCCAAAAAAAATGCCGGAGAGAGGCCAGGAACCTCCCAAACATAAACTATAATGTTAGCCCACCTGAGAAAGTGCAAAATAATTATTGTGCCTATTCAGTACGTGTCCGGCATTGCGCCATTGATCTTACATCGCTATCACGTCGGCGACACTGATGGTAGTCATGAAGACATTGGTGCTGGTGCGCTTTCTGGCTGACTTCAACACGGCCATGTTGATCGTATTGCCGACGGTAGCACAAGCCAGAAGGAAAGGATATGCTATCCACTTAACACTATGCAGCCATTCAAGCGTATTCGTTCTGTAGATAAAAGAATTTAATTCGTAATCAGAGGTCATGTCAATAGTCCAATTATCCGCCAGTGATGCGTTGGTGGTACAGTCGCTGGGAATGTTATAGTCCGTTGTAGCGTTCATTGTGATGTTTGCGGACGACATTTACTTAAACCACCAAATTTTCACGCAGAAAACTTAAAACTAACACAGGCAAACGGATTTACAGAGTTTAATACAGCGATATTGTAGCGTGTGGCTACGGTCTGTGTGTGAATGCGTACGCTAAGCAAACCGGCAAACTGTACGTTTTGTAACTTTATTCATCAACTGGCAGAAAGGAAAAAGGAAAAGTGAAGTGTTGAGGAATGACCATCGGTCAGCATGCGATGAGATGGCTGTATGTAAAATGCCTAGAGGCAAGTAGGAGGAACAGATACATGTATAACGAATGGGCGAACAGGAGTGACCGTTAGGCATACATACAGTACACGCAAATACAGGTAACGGGCGTTACATTGCCCCCATGCAAGTCTGAAGATGTCCTCATCGAAGCCACAAGAGAGATAACATTAATACGCACTGGAAGCGTGTACATTGTACAATGGCTAAAGATGAAAAGAGTAATTAACGATCCGTCCATAAACGGCCAGTGAGGTGGTATTAAGGAATCCACTAACGGGATCCGATAAGGTGCCATAATAGTTGAGCCATTAGGCGGCGAGTACGATATCCATTAGGAACGGCATATATAGCCATCAGCCGGTCCAATGAGGACAATGTCCGGTCGCCTGCGCGGTTTTTAATGCGGGTATCGCAGAACAACCCGGCGGGGCTGCGGTTGTTTTGGTGGCGGAGTAGGCAGAGGGATGATGACATCGTCCGGCTCGGTTGCATAGGTTACCGCCGGGACGCGCGTTGGTAAATGCGGAGGTGCGTTCTGAAGTCTGGCAGAGGTACTGAAAAACTTGAAACAACATGATGATACACACGCCCGCAGGCAGGCGAAAAAACACTGCAAGCAGCCTGTACGGATTCCAAGATACAGGAATCCGGCCAGAAGGCCAAAGACGAGTAATAGTACAGACACTGTCTTTATGCGCTCAATAAATGACATATGTACAGTACTTGTTTCTATCTGATTAGTATTTAGCATTAAATCATTAAAAACCGTAGATTTAGAATTTTGCAGTAAGGCAGACAATTCAGCAATCATATTAAGAGTGGAAGATTCTTTATTAGTAATATCAGACAGAGAGTGAAAAATATGGTCTACCGGTGTAACGAAAAAGGAGCGGAAGTGGATTTTCTTCGAGAATTTGGTAAAGTTCAGAGGTACCCAGGAAATGTTATTATAAATATACGAGTATCCATTAAAGTTGGTAATGCCGTTTGACCAGAAACATGTGGAAAATGGATGCAGAGTGAAACCATCTTTACCAATTGTGAAATTAGAATTATGTATAGATGTAATAGGTTCAGGACCGCACTTAGTGAATACAGCATGAAAAGTGGTATTTAAGGAAGTACAAGTACGGAGAATGGCAGTATTACCATGTACATCAAGGTGGTTACAGAGAGGAAGATTAAAAGCGTGTGCTGCACGAACTGGAGAGAGTTTCGAAAGGAGGAAAAGATCGTGCTTTTTATTTTGACGGAGTTTACAAAAAATATTGTTACTATCGGCAATTAGATTATTAATCTGGTCGGACATGGTATCTAGTAACCACTGGTTATGTTGATGGATAGCCGACGTATAAAAGACTTGTAAACGCACAGTAAGCTTAGAAATATCTACATGTTGAGAAATTGTGGTGTGGGAGGTTAAATTAAGCGGTAATTGTGTTGAACGATTAAAAATTTGTAGCAGAAGGGATTGGTCGTCAAAGAGGGGATAATTTGTCGCATTTGCCATGGGGCAGTCGGAGACGACAGTTAAGTTAAAATACAAATCAGTTTGACGAAGTTTATCGCGGACGTAAATGGTACTATCAGTCTTAATCAAAACACCTAAACCGGAATGAAGCTCGTGAAATTTAGAACAATGTTGTGTTTCGGTGAATCGATTATTTACCTGCCATACGTAAGCTGTATGACCGTGAACTGCATAACCCGAAGGGTACTGTCCAGTTAGGTTACCCTGAACGGAGACCACGGCACAATTGTCGCAGTCTCGCTCCAGGGTAACTTCCTCGAAGACGCAGTTAGTAGTACGAAACTGATTACTATGCAGCCAGCTGGCCGAGCCTGTAGGATCGGCTTCATAACGAAATGCGTGACCGTCGTGTACCATAACATTGCCTGAACAATCTAACGTTTGGACCATATGCCAACAATCTACGGCACTTACTACAACAGGATACGATTTTTGGTAAGTGTCCGTCGAACCCCAGAAAAATTCACTAATGTACAGTACGTTTACCCAGCTTCTACAGGCATAGCCTTTAAAGTTGAACGACGTACTTACAGCGGAGAAAAGTTTATAAAAAACCGGTACCTGTAAGTCGGAGGCGCGGTTAGGCTGATGGCAGGAGTCGTAGTCGGAGAGGTCCAGTGCGCCGACAAAGCGTGGGTGCTGACAGTCGCACACCTGGACAATGTGTCCGGATGTGCCGGTAGCGCCGGCATGGCGGAGGAGGAGTGCGGCCATGAGGAAAAAGGCCAAATGTGTGGCCACGGCCGGCACACGTGGTGTTAAGCGAATAGTATACTCTGCAGCCGGTGGTGGTGACGGTGGGGTCGGCGGCGACTGCGGTCGCGGGATGCGAGGGAGTGGTGGCAGCGGGGGCACCCGTGGCACTTTGGGCGCCCAAAGGAAAGGAACAGCCCAATCCCCGCTGTAAAAGCAGGTGTGATATGGCGTGACCGTCAGTTCGAACGAATTGACGGTCTGGAGGATCGTGGTCTCAGTGGCGTGGTAAAGCGGGCGGTAGTTATCAAGTATATACAAGCGCGCTTCGAGTTCCGTACGCGCGTACTTGGCAACAAAATACTGGCCCGGCTGGGGGAAGTACGTGCCTGGCGGTTGTTCTCCCGGCATCATAAGTGTGTATGGATGATAAAGTGGATGGTCGAGCGGTTCACCGGCTGTGACTGGTATGTGCGTTTCGCCATCAAGAAAATCCTCGTAGCCCGGGATGACGCCGGCACAGATTTGATGTGCCTGGTCGGTGATCAGGTTTTCCGATTCGCGGGGACCGTAGAACGGGATTGACAGACCCTTAATGTGGCGTTCCGACAGCATGACAGCCTGAAATGTATTAAGCTGTTGTAATAAACGATGCGGCTGCTTCACCGCACGGCCGCTGCGGCGCGGGGCAGGCGGCGTGGGGCCACCGGCGGTGGCTGGTGCCGGCGATGTTGACCTGCTCGGGGTTTCAACGACGGTAGACACAGCCGGAGGGTGTGTGTCGTTAAGCGAATACAAAATGTCGTCGTCAGAGTCGGAGACGTCGCTCATAGCGGAAACTGACCGATCGCGGTCCGAAATATCGGAATCGGAGGTAAACGCAGCGCGATCGTGAAACGGACGAAGACGAGAAATATGAGCAACCTCGGTCTTTTGGTTACCACGCAAATTGGTGAGTAAGTATGTAACTGGACCGAGCTGTTTAGTAATCGTGTAGGGACCACGAAACATATGGGTAAGCTTTTTTGACGTCCTGAGTTTAAACGTAGGTTTATGAAGAAGGACCAGGTCGCCGATAGCAAACTGAGCGTCCTTTAAGAACTGGTTATGATAGCTGAGATTAGTGTTTTGAGAAGCTTCCACGTTCGCAACAACGATTTCTGAAATTTCGGAGAAGCGGTCGATTAGATTGCGAGACAACTGCGTAGGCTCGGTGGGCAACACAAGATCCACCGGCATTGTAGCCTCTCTACCAAACATGAGGAAAAAGGGAGAAAACTTCGTCGTAGTATGAACGGAAGTGTTGTAGGCGTATACCGCATATGGTAAGACTAGTGACCAGTCTTTGTGATAAAGGTCAACGTATTTGGAAATTATTTCGAGTAAAGAGCGATTTACGCGTTCGACGGGCGCATTTCCTTGGCTATGGTAAGGCGATGAGTGCAAATGCTTAATATTCAAAATATTTAACACCTGATCGAAAACTTGATTACAAAATTCTAAGCCGTTGTCTGATACAATTTTTTGCGGAAGAGAGAAAGTTAGCAAAACACAGTTGACAAGAAAGTTGGCTATCTCAATGGCTTCTTTAGTTTTTAATGCGCCAGCAACGGCAAACTTACTAAAGTGATCGACTACTACAACAATGTACTTCGTATCTGAGTAAGAAACCGGGAGCGGCCCCATAAGGTCGATGGATATGACGGCGAACGGATACTTTGCCACAGAGTAATTTTGAAGTAAGCCTAACTGAGTACTGTTATTCGGATTCCGCGTCTGGCAGGTTAAACAGGACTGCACGTAAAGGCGAACTGAGGTTACGATATTTGTCCAGTAGAAGCGGGTTTTAACGCGCTCCCACGTCTTGGCAAAGCCCAAGTGGCCGGTGAGCTGGTTATCATGCGAAAACTGTAAAACCTGCCGGCGCAATGCGCGAGGAACATACAGTAAGTTGTACGACTGACCTTCACGAATAAAGTGCTTATATAAAATATTGTCTTTAAGCATAAAGGTTCGAACAATCTTGCGGGCGTCACTTGAAAGTTCGTTGATCGGAGTTTCTAACATATTAATGATTCGGCTGATAGACTTGTCCTTGCGCTGAAGCGCAGCCACGTCCAGTGACCCGAATGTAAACAAAGGATGCAACGACGTTTCAATGGCGTCCTCGGGAAGGGGGCAACGACTTAAACAGTCGACGTCGCCGTGAGTTTTACCGCTTTTGTAAACTATAGTTAAATTATATTCAGATAAGAATAAAGCCCATTTAGTTAGTTTATTATTATTAAAAGATTTAGATAAAAGATAACACAGCGCGTGGTGGTCCGTGACAACCGTAACATGTCCCGGAATAAGGTAAGGCCGAAACTTGCAAAAGGCCCAGTAGAGGGCAAAACATTCGCGCTCGGTGGCGCACCAGCGCTGTTCTGTGGAGGAAAGAGTACGGCTCGCGTATGCAATCGGATGTAAAAGGTCATCAGCGCCGTGGGGCTGGAGAAGCACAATGCCAATACCATAACCGGATGCGTCGGTATGGACCGTAACTGGAAGAGCTGGGTTATAATGACGAAGTATCGGGGACGATACTAAAGAAGCCTTGAAATAATCTAAAGCAGCCTGTTGCTCCGCGCCCCATTCGAAGGCTACCCCGACGCGGTCCAGTTTTGTAAGCGGTGTCGCAATACTGGAAAAATTTTTAATATGTTTTCTAAAATAATTTAATTTACCAAGGACCGTTTTAAGTTCTTTTAAATTTTTAGGAGTAGGTAGTTTACAGATGGCCCGGACATTGTCTGGGTCCGGTTGAGTGCCCGTGGGCGTAACGATAAATCCTAAAAGTTTTACTTCCTGGCTAGCAAATAAGCATTTATCTGGATTTAACAACAGATTTGCGTCTTGAAGGCGTCCTAATACAAGATTAACGTGTGCGAGATGTTCGGTAAAACTTTTACTATAGATGATAATATCATCAATGTATGCTAAGCAAAACTGCCACAAGAAATCCGATAATACGGTATTGACTATACACTGGAAAATCGAAGGTGCGTTCGTAAGGCCAAAGGGAACAACTTTGTAATGGTAGTGTTTACCATTAACGACAAAACCGGTCTTTTCGCGAGCTGACAAGGCAAGGGGCACCTGGTGGTATCCTGCCTTCATATCGAGCGTGGTAGAATAGAGACATCCGCTTAGGGAATCAAGAATATCGTCGATCCGAGGCAAGGGATATGCCATTTTCTTAGTAATTGCGTTGAGTTTAGAGTAATTTATAACAAACCGCATCTGTTTATTCTTTTTCGGAACAAGAAAGGCAGGGGACGCCCAGGGGCCAAAAGAGGGTTCAATAAGATCAAGCCTAAGGAGCTCATCCAGCTGAGCCTGAATATGAGAACGCTCAAGGAGGTTTGTGCGATAAGGAGGACAGTTAATTGGCAAATGCGTGCCGGTATCGATGTGCATTTCGAAGCTATACGCGCAGCCAAGTGGGCGCGTCGGTGTAGGAAAAACGTTTTTATGAAAGCGTAATAACGCAAGGACACTGGATAGTTGATTACCATCGAGGGTAGTGCCGAGAGATAAGCAAGAAAAATTGAAATTATTATCGGCATCAACATGCGACGGCTGGACAAAATCAGAGGAGGGCTCTATGGGAGCGATTGACACCGGTGAGGGCCGGGCGCACTGAGGCGGCGACGGAGGCGTTGTGGTCCCGACCGGTGGTGCAGGCTGTACTGCGCAACATACGACAGGGCGCACAGAGAAGACTGTACGATTGGCCGTATCGATGACGGCACCAAAAAGACCAAGCGTTTCGTAACCGAGAATAAGATCTTTGTCGGAACCGAGCGTCGGCAAAATGTTGAAGACAACTGTTTCGGTGTACCCTAGTGCCGTAAGCGGTACACGTACTGTACCAAGCAGCGGAATAACGGAACCATCAATTAGCAAGACCTTTTGAAGCGGCTCCGCTACCGGAAAACCGGAAGAAGATGCAAAATCAGAGCTACAGACGTTAGTTGCTGCGCCAGTATCTAAAAGCATATTATACGGCTGCCCATTAACAGTAACCCGTATTATAGGAAGGGCATGCGGAATAGGGATAGAGATAGAATTGAGTTGCATAACCGATAACGTATTCAGCGGTCGAGGCGTGTAAGTACCAGTGTTAGCGCCCGGTCCCGCGTTAGGAGTATTATTGGAAATATTAGACGTTAAAGTTTGAAAATTATTACCGGTAGGCGGATTAGTGCGGAAGTTAGTATTTGTAGTAATATGTGTACGGTGATTATTATTAGTACGAGTATAAGGCGCGCCAGGAGGCTGCGAGCCGGCAGCACGAGCACGACACATTTCAGTGGAATGTCCATATTTATGGTGAAACTCACAATATGGTCTGTTCCCTACTGATCGCTGAAATGGCTTATTTTGAAAATGCCGATTGGGTATGTTGTGCGCACTGGATGAGTGGCTCGAAAGATGATTGCTTTGTGGGTAGACTGTTTGCGTTGCGTTGACCTGCGCATCGTCAAAAACGCGTGCCTTTGTGCGGCACTCGGCTTCACTGTGGCCAGTCCGAAAACAGAAACTGCACTGGCGGTCTGGGGCTGGGCGACGGCGGGCTTGCCATGACCGGCATTCGTAAACTGAATGACCCGTGCGCTGACAGAACGAACACGATGCGCGAGACTGGTGGTACGGCGGGCGCCGCCGACAAGCTTCCGTTACATGACCTGTACGTTTACAAAACGAACAATAACGGGAATCGCGGTTAAAAGTATGACGAAATTTATTCTGACAATAGTTGCGGTCGAAAAAACGATTTTCTACGTCCGGTATGTTAACTGAATCACATTCCCTTGTTTCCGTATCGTTGATCTTGCGGCGCATAAGGCGCTGCAAATCAAATACGGTGTTGCAGTCGGCCAAAAACTCCTCCGGTGTCTTTGGTTTCATGGGCACAAGACGTTCAAGTAAATCGCCATGAAGTCCACGAATTAAATAATCAACCTTTTCGGAGTCGGACATTGTGGGTGAGACCGTACTACACATATATAACACGTCATTGACGTAATCCGTCAATGATTCGTTTTCCCTAATCTTACGATTGCGCAACTGGCGCTTAACGTTATCGACAAAATCCGGCGGCCGGAAGTGGGTAAGCAGCGCGGCCTCTAAAAGGTTCCAGTTCTCAACTGTGAGGGGTTCCGTTTCGCGTAGCTGTATATACCAGGTACGCGCGAATGCGTCGATATATTGAGGAAATTTTTTACACTGCTTTGTCTCAGTCCAATCGTTCGCTAAGGCCGTAAGATTATAATTTTCCAGCCATGCGGCAACATTCTCGCCTGCTTTTCCACTGAAGCGCGGGATGTCGATGGTGGATCCGAGCCCTGTACGCTCCAGGGCGGCGGCCAGAGCATCCAGCTCGACCACGTTCGCGCACCGGTCCAACTGGCGGGACTCACGCCCGCTAGGCCGGTCCGCGCCAATCGGGTTTGCGGATCGACTGGGAGAGCGGGGCGCAACTTCGGCCAGATCGACGGGTTTACTGAGCGCTGAGAATCCGGCGGTATGCCGTTCGTCACTAGCTGAACGTTTTGACATGGTGTAGCGTTTTAACGGACTTTTGGCGAACATGCGCGTCGCTTCCGCGGGTGGCGGATTTACCCGGCACCTGGAGGCCGTATAAACCGGCACGTGGAGGCCGTCTGCCGGCGCGTGGAGGCCGTCTAAGCTATGGACGTCACCCGCGGTTGGGCGCGAAAACTTTTAAAAGTGTTGCGTGGGTGACTGCTGGGATTGCAAAATTAATTATTTTAAATTAAAGTGATGTGCAAAAACTACAATTTATTAGTTGCGATCTAACCCAAGTAACGCCTCGCCCCGGCCTGAAGGGCCACAAACCAGAGGGCAGGGTAGCCGTCTATTGTGCACGCGTTTCCCGCCACTTGGAACAGAACGTGCGAGCGGTGCCGAACGGAATGTTCGTAGCGCCGCACCAGGCACTGGGCCCGGATGCACACAGTTTGCAGAGGGCGAGCAGCTGAGGTCACTGTAATGGAAGATGAGGACAACGGGCGAGGGAGACAGGCGTGACCGGCAGATGTGGGCTATAGAGGCTGTATCGAGCACCTGGACACTTGAGACAATGCAGTCGGCGCGGTGAGCAAAGAAAACCTGGCTAAGGAGTTAGCGAATAGCGAGTATACGTATAGTACTAATGAGCCGAGAAGGTAAAACGCCGAAATTAACGATAGGTAAGTGAACCGTAATGCTGGCAAAGCCTGGGGAACAGATGCAGAAGAAAAGGTAACTGCCAGGTGTGATAGTGGGAAAAGCGATCGCTAATGGTAGAAAGCTACGGTAGAACGAGATTTATGGCGTTTTGGATAATGGACTGCGCTTTTAGCGGTGACTGGGCAAGTGACGCTCTAGCGTACAGTGATGAGAAACGAAAATTAATGGCTCCTTGGAAGATAGAACTATGCACCTGAGCAGTGTCTTAATGGGAATGCTGACTAAGGTGGAGAAGCCTGTTTGAATGCTGTCATGGCTGAGAAAGTAATTAAAACGGGTACTGATAGTGGCTGAATGCTGCGACACAGAATATTTTATAGCTGTCTAATGATCCTGGCTACAGAAAGCGGCTATTTAATGATCCTGGCTGCCGTCGGCGGCCGTGACTAACTATAGCACTGTTAGCTAGCAAGATGCTGGAGAAGAATGCTGATTATGTGCGTTATACCGGTAGCGGCGGCTGAGCAAAAAGAGCGCTGTTCTGCATCCACTGTCTATAGGTATGTGCGAGACTGTCTGGCCACTGTGTGAATGCAGAAATTAAGGAATCTGTGTCGTGCACGAAAATGCCGGTGCGCAGCGATAAGGTACGAAAACATACAGGACTCGTAGTTGTCGGTATCAAATATAACAAGACGGATAATCGTGCAAGCAAACCAATGTGCAAAAAAAAAGATTGCGAATAGAAACACTCGATTGATTTTTGTACGTATTTAGTTATGGCACAATTATGGTTTTTTTGTATTTAGGTATAGCACAATATGTGGAGCAAGATGATAGTAAGCAGTATTAGGTAAGATTATAAAATTGAAATGCTGGATTGATGAAACGAACTTTAAAATAAAAAAGAAGAAGTTGTGTAATTTGTTGAGTTCGCAACCCTGGTCGGAATCAAAACAAAATTTTTCTATATGAAAACAGAATTTTAAAACGGTATGCGAATGAAGATGTGCTAACGAATTTTCAAGATACCAAACAACAAATACTGAATAGATAATAGTTAAGTGCAAATAAGTACCGCAAAGAGGCACAATAAACGAAAGTCGCAAAACGCTGTTAAACTCAGGTTTTATTCAGGCCAGTTAAACAATATGAACGTAAGTCGGTTTTTTTTTTATATTTTCGAGATTTCAAGGGAAAACGCAGGCTAATACAAGATTGTAGTAGTATACATATAAAATAAAAGTGACAAGTTCAGCGATAAGTGATAAATAGGCGATAAAACTTAATACCGTGGAAATTTTAAAAGCAATACCACAATGATGGCAATACAAACAGAGATGCGTTTATAGTGTAAATGGCTGAATGCAAATATCTGCGCAACGGAAAGCGGCCGGTGGCCGGTGGTGCAAACTTACCGAGCGATGAAGCCGGGTGTGTACGAAGCAGCGCCGCGTGCGGATAGGCAAGAGGAGAGACCGGGCGGTAGGGATCCGGGTGATCAGTCCGGATGGGAAGGAAAACAGATGGGAGAGCAACGGGGTGGGAGAGCAATAGACGGCGGCGGCGGCGGGCGACGGGATTGCGTCGTCGCAACAGCAAAACCAAAAAGGTCACGGTCAGACCAAAGTCTTCGGCACCAAATGTAGCGTGTGGCTACGGTCTGTGTGTGAATGCGTACGCTAAGCAAACCGGCAAACTGTACGTTTTGTAACTTTATTCATCAACTGGCAGAAAGGAAAAAGGAAAAGTGAAGTGTTGAGGAATGACCATCGGTCAGCATGCGATGAGATGGCTGTATGTAAAATGCCTAGAGGCAAGTAGGAGGAACAGATACATGTATAACGAATGGGCGAACAGGAGTGACCGTTAGGCATACATACAGTACACGCAAATACAGGTAACGGGCGTTACAATATCTTTTATTGGCACGTTGTTGAGTACATTCTGGATGGTGGATGAGTAAAGAGAGCAGCTATGCAAGTCATATCTTTTTACGCTAGCAAATCCCGGTTTTTAAGCTAGCCGTTCCCACAGTGAAATCGATGCTAAGTGTATCTATCCGAAACTTTCAACACTTCACTTGTAGTTTGAACGAGCAAGCTTGTGAAAAGCGGGTTTTTGCGAAAGTGGTACAAAAAGTAAAACCTCCGTTTACGTTGAGCCATGAAAAGTGAGTTTTTCTTTTATGTTTGCCTGCAGTTTTCCTACGATACTGACGGAAATCTACACGAAATGCGACACGCTGGTCTTTCTGCGATTACGGTAAACATTACAAAGTCAATAGTTTGTCTGCAGCCGCTAGCTAACCCAATGCATAAAAGCGGAAATATACAGGAAGCTGGAGAAGACGGATGCAGAAAATATGACGGTTATTTGAATATGAATTTCGTGAATTATCGTGTACATGATACTGATTGTACATACATGATTCGTGTACATGATACTGATTGTTGATGGATTGTTTATTGAGTAGCCAAGCCGAGCACAATTCGGCAATATCACATATTCTTATTCACGAAAGACCTATCAAATATGCTACGGCTAGTCAAATCACCACACTCCGTTAAACAACACCACATTAATACGTACACTACAGATGTAAGACTTCACAGAATTGCCGTGGCTTAAACGGGCATAATGCTACGGCCACACTTTAAGTGCGAAGGCCTTCGCACAGTAGGGAGATGAAAAGTTTCGGTGTCTGATAACGCATCCGTCATTGTAAAGTCTTCTTATAAATATTGTATCAGTAAATAATTTTTGAACATATTAATTAATCAAAATCTTGGCGTTAAATGCCGCCTAAAGTGCTCACTCCTGCATGAAGAGCACAAGGTTGAAGAAATTTTGATCGAAGCAGTACGAGACGGTCCGGATTTGTGGGATCGTGACACCAACGAATTCGCAGATTAATAATATTTAGGATTTTGGTAGAATTTTGGTTTAGCGTTGTAAATTTACTCCAAGATGGAGCAGCTCTCTACCGGAAATCCCGTAAATTTTGCGCTCCTGATTTGCTCAAGGCGGAACTAAACAAGTGGCACACCGACAACTCGCTGACGGTCGTCTTGCTGACCGAAAACTTGCTGACGACTGTTTTCTGACCGATAAAATGTTGACCCGACAGATTGCTGAAACAACAAATCGCTGAACGACATTTTGCTGAACGACAGTTCGCTGACACCGAAGAATTGCTGACGACATTTTGCTGACTGACAGAATGTTTACCCGACAAGTTGCTTACTTACTAAATTGCTGACCGACATTATACTGACCGACGTCTTACGGAGATACGGATACCGACAACTTGCTGAACACAAATTTAATCTAACACCCCTACAATCCTTGTAAAACTCAATTTGGGTGATTATGACCAGACACCGCATCCACTTCCTGCTATTAACGGCTGCCGGCTTATGCAGCAATCTGACAATTCCATTCTTCCGTTTCTCCTTTTTTCTGCTCGAGCGCGTACGAGTGAATTTCATTAAAAACCTATGAAACAGAAAAGACCATGAAACCTAAGAACCCTGAGAACCTAATAAACCTAAGCAGCCTAAGCAGCCTAAGAAACCTAAGAATAACAAAAGAAACCTAAGAATAACCTAAGAAACCTAAGAAAACCTAAGAAATCTAAGCAACCGGAGAATTCTAAGAATCCTAAAAAACCTAAGAAACCTAAGAAACCAAAGAATTACATAAGAATAACCTAAGAAACGTAAGAAACCAAAAAAACGGTGTAAATATTAAAACATTTTTCACAGTTATTAATGTAATAAATATTTAATATTGACTGAGACAATAACATATTCGTGAACTTAACACGGCGTAATAAATAGCAAAAGTTATATTTCAGTTATGACTGTCATAGTATTGCTTCCTTTTTATGAAACCAACGAATATTCTAGTTTCCGCGTAAATATCGATAATGTGCGTTGAACTGGTGAGCAAATTATCAGTCAGCGAGTTGTCGATTACCGACATTTCGCTGACCGACAAGTAAGCTGTCGTTCAGCAAATTAGTTTCAGCAATATGTCGGTCAGCCAGTTTGTAAAAAAGCGAACTGTCGGTCAGCGGTTTGTCGATCAGCAAGTTGTGGTAGTCAGCAACACGTCGGTCATCAAACTGTCGGTCAGCGAAATGAAGGTCAAAGAGTTGTCGTGCTACCAAATAAGTAATCTCGATTTCTTCTAGAAGTTTGATGGAGTTTGAGGGCTCATGTTTTAAGCAAATTTTTTTCAGACATTTTCTTCGGTTCGCACCTCTCGCACTTTTTGGTGCGAAGAAAAGCTTCGAACTGTGCGAAGCAAAAGAGTTCGATAAATTTTGCTTGGAGGCACGTCTTGCACAAGGCATGCCTAAATAGAAGGTGGGACATCCACTCAATGTCGTTGACTTGTTGTCACTTGTCACCATAGTAAACGACGAAATGCGATGTGAAAAACATATGCATACTTTGCTCGAACCATCACCACCATATACGCTAGCTGAAGTACGCGTGCGATGGCCCATGCAGCACGCTGCTAGAATGAAAACCTTCAAAAATTCGTAACTTAGTTAATTTCCGTGCTAAGTTTTTTGTGTAAGCTTAAAAAATACAAAATAATGCATACTGTTAGGAGAACCAGTAATTTTCTGGTTTCGTCATAAGGTTGGCACTGAGAGCACATGTGCTTAGCATAGTCGCCTGTGAGAAACCTCGAATCAGTCCTCCACAGACAGGTACTGTGGCGTAGTGCAGTGGCACTGACGTCACGAGAATGTTGTGTCCGGCGGCGGTCCGCTGCGACCTCTATGTATTGTATTGTCCAGCATGGCAACTGCGGTTGCAGTGTCCCATTGTTGTCCTGATGACAACGATCAGTTGGTTGTTTGCGCCCTCAGTGGCGGTTCATAATAAATACATTATGCCGCCACCTTCAAGTCGTGACAGGTACGTTAACAGAAAAGCCTCACAGTGAATAACCCGAAAATAAAACAAAAAATCAGTTGTTCTGCCTGATAGTATGCATTATTTTGTATTTTTTAAGCATGTACAAAACAGTTCAACACGGAAATTAACAAAGTTACGAATTTTCAAAGATTTTCATTCCAGCAGCGTACTGCATGGGCCACCGCACGCTTACTTCAGCTACGCTGCTGCTAGACAAACTTTGCCAGCTGTATGACAAACAAAATCGACAATGAATTCAAGAAATAAGAATGGACTGCTCTGTAAATAGTATGCTCTCGTGTAACCGTCCAAAACGACCGCCTATATTTTGCCGACTCAGTTTGTTTGCCTTTTCGCTCGCGAGCACATCGAACAAGTGTAATTTTTTATCTAGTCGTTTTGGTGGCCCCCGATTTTTTCACACTATTTAGGGGCCAAAACGACCGGCGGTCGTCTCAGACGACCGGTCGTTTTGGACGGTTAGACCGAGCGCAGCTACTGCTGCACTACAAAAATAAATTACCAATTTAGTGCATTTATCCGACCACTTAAGACGTTTACGTGCGTCGACCGTTAGAAAATGCACAATGATGAAGCGAATATGTATACACTGGGAACGGACGTACCCTCGCACTTGTACAGCCGGTTGATCTTCTGCATATCGACGGAATTAAGGCGACTGATCCAATGCACCATTTGATCATTTATCGCTTCAACCCTGTTTGCCAGCCACACTCACAGCCGTAAAACATGTTAATAGGAAATACCTACCTAATGAACATAGCAATATGTCTTTATCAACATTAATCATCTCATATTAATCATCTCATTATCAACAGTCCCATCTCATATTAATTGTGACAAATTCTTTATTTGAGTGTTTTTATTGAGCGAAGCTCGTCAATATACATAATGCGATTAAAGTGCCAGGTACATTATGCAACATAAGATAACATCAATTTTTTAATGTTTAATTTTTAACTGTGATGTAATGTGCCAGCGCTTGCAATTTTTTATTATTTTGATGGCTATTGGGTATTAATACCACTTAACAATAACCTAAGTATTTTTGTACAAAACTCAGTTTCCGGCTTCGCTTCGGTCTAATAGTGCTAGCCAAAAGCGGTGCACTTCTCTAGTTATATTACCCTTCTAAGCCTTCTTCTAAATTTCAGAAGGATGACGTTCCATCCTACAATGTGGACGCCGACCACAGCTTATTATTATTCTAGTTTCCTAGAGTGCGGTCCCAAAATGATGATACTGCAGTTCCCGCCGATAACAGAGAATATTACTACTCGGCAACGGTTCGAACTGCCGTACCATGTTCTCAGTATTTGAGGACTAATTAGACAGTTTTGAAAGGAGGAAAAGCGGTTCAGCTGACACTGTGGCGGTTAAGTTAGCTAAAGCGAGGCCATCGACATTTGGGCGCACAGCGCAGTTAGCAAGATATTAAACCAAAGAAATGCACTGACTGATTCAGTTTTGGACCGGAGCGCAGGTACTGCTGCAATGCAAAATTAATTTGTCAATTCATCACGACCAACTATTTGACTCAGCATCGGCCAATTCGTCACATTTTCATGTGTATCGACCGTAAGAAAAAAAACAAAATGAGGAAGTAGATTTAAATGCGCGGAGACAGTTGGAATATCAACAAGGGATCAAGTATCAAATGTCATTGCCTTGAGCAGCTGCTTGCGTGTGCGCTTGTGCGGCGGACAGGGACAGTTGCCGGTGCAGGCTGGGCACTCAGGTGGATAACTCGACTGGCGGCGTTGATCGCCCGGTTGTCAGTCATAATCGGTGTCGTACTCCGTTTCATTAACCGCTGACGTGATCTCCTCCAGAATTGCAGTCGTGCTGACTGTGGTCCGGGCGGAAGCCGACGATAAGCCATTGGACAAGGATGTGTCAGTGTCCGTTACGTTCCCTCCCATTACCAAGGGGCGCTCCGGCTCTAAGCAAAAACCGAAAGCATTGCAAGTATTGATTACATCCGCTACCATGAGAGAAAGTATTACGTAAAAAATTTAACACCGCTGAAATGCGCTGCTGTTTAATGCAGTCTACTCAACTGGGAATTACCTGTGATTTTTGGCCTTGTTGTGTCAAGATAGAGCGCAGTGTCAGCAAAACGGGAAGCGTTGTTTGATGGTGGAGAGGCTGTACCGGAACCTAAGGGAGCATTACTTAACAGTTCCGCTAAAGTAACAAAAATTTCTATCTTTCGCGAGCGGTGACAGTGCCACAATTATGTTTCAGTGATCAGCAATGTGCTGCAAAAGAAACTGACACTCAGTACATCTAAAAATTTGTTTATGTTTGTAAATTAGAATACGCTGTGTGACCATTTGACAAAAATGCATACGTACAGTGACCAGAAATGAGTAATAAAAAATGCAAAATTAGAATAGGTACCCATAGTCGGGACTGCACTCAGCTCCAACAGCGAGTCATTCGTAGGAAATTTGCCTGACCAGTTTGTGGACAAGAAGGACGCGGGCGAGATAGTGCCGTCGCCCGTCGAGATTGACGAATTCTGTGTGTCATTGACTGACGAGAATTTTCCGGCTGCGTCTCCATTGTCGACATGCGCGGGTGTGCCTAACAAAAATTGCACTCCGTGCTAAGATGGGCTCCTGCGACGGCATTATACTATTGGTAAATTTCTTCTTACTTGTAATTGAAAGCGAGTAATTCGCAGTCGGCTGGCTAAACAGTTCGTTGGCCACTCTCACCGTTGAGACGTCAAAAAGGTTGGTAAATTCCTCAGTTTTGGCAGTGTCTATAAACATCAACAAGTGGTTTTGCATAGCGCGTTATTTAAGAGTGTTTGGCGGCCACTGGCTATGTCTGATTGCGGAAATGACTGCATTAGAACAGTTTTGGTGCACATAATACAGATAGACTTATAATATTTACAGTGTGTTTTATTATTGATTACTTTATTATGCCGAATTGTAGATACCATTTATCCAAAATTGATCCGGTAACGAGTTTATTGTTAAGGCTTTTTCTAGTTGCCAAAACATTAAATTTACTTGTATTCCAACACATGAGTGGTAAGGAATTAGCACAGCTGCAAGGTAGCCGGATAACAGTAACAAGCGTTGTCCAAAAGACAGTTCATACCGCATGGGCTTAATGGAGAAACGGTAGCCGGCAGCAAACAGGCGACGGCATTCCAAACGGCCAACGGGATAACTGTCCAACGGGAAGCTGCGCTGGTGGCACTGGCCAGAGTCGTCGAGGGAGTGCTGGTGAGAAGTGGCGTGGAAGTCACCGTGGGAGTAGTGGCAGTTGGCAGATGATGAACGGGCTTCTCTGCTAGAACACATAAAACAGCGTTATACTATTAGCTAATTAACGTTAAACTGATAATGAGCAGGCAACAAAGCAGACGTTTCAACGCGTATTACAAGCGTTTCTTTTAAAGCACGCATTGCTGGTGCCTGGTGGTTTATGCGCACTGGATGCGTTGAATACGTTATCCCGTTGCGCGCTGTTTCTGAACTGATTAATTAATGAGATTTCTGTACCACAGACCGACTGGCAGGTACATTTGTGATCGGTCACATGCGTTGTACTCCAGTTCGGTCTTTCAAGTGTGACTACTTGTGTAAGTTGTGTGATCATGTGCAAAGGCGGCGCAAATCGAACCGGAAACGTTTGTATACTACCGGCGTAATTACGCTGACTTACTTATAAATTTACGTTACGCATGCATAATACATGCGCAACGTAAATACTGTGTATAAGAAACGTAATGTAATCTGGTGTATATAATATATATAATTTATAATGTAATTCTGTAGTGCCAAGTAAATTCCGCACCATTTCGTAAAGCGTGATACTGTAGAGGTGTATATGGGGTTCAGCGTTCGCCGAACGCGCCAAACAGCGTCAGGCTGCCAGTAGTAAAGGGCCGAGCGTTGTTCACTTTCGAAAAATCGTTCCTGCTTCAAAACGGCTCTCCATCAAGATTTATAGACTTGAACTAATCAAAAATATATTTTTACAATTTATGTTTACAAAACTTGCGAACTGTATTACGTATTGTTCAGCTTTTGGTTTGAATTGCTTTGCGTACTCGCACGCACTACTAAATATGAATTATTTTAAATTGCTTGTTCAGCCAGTTCATCAGCCAGTAAACAGTGAACCCACTGAAGCCGTTCATACAGCGCTTGCCTAGCATGCTGTACGAAAAAGTGCGAAATTCACTTGGCACCACAGTATAATATAATATAGGTATGTAACATAATATTTAATGTATATAGGGGGAAAATGTGTCTAGCCGAACCAGTGTTTTATGTAAAGCGCTGCTATTAAGATAGCTCATTGCAGGTACTGGTAACAGGTAAGCAGCACTCGTACAACTGCAGGTAAACAGGCTAAAACTGCATTTTAGCCCGGACCTGTCTGGTGCAACTAAAACCACATGTACCGTCAATGCCGCACAGCCTTAATAGCAGCGTTTTACATAAAACGCTGTGCAGCCACAACGTAAACCACCAGCTGGCTTTCATCAGAAGTACAAGGGACTGGTTCGGCTAGACGCACTTTTCCCTCTATATAATGTAATGTAATGCGTAATGCAATATATTTAATACTACATTCATTATGTAAGTCGAAAGCCGGCAGTGTTCTACATGTTTACATACGGTGGACGCGAGCCACCCAAATGCCATGATGGACCAAGTACACAATTATTAGGATTATAGCCATTATACCGACCCTGATCCCAACAAAAAATTAAATATACGACGCATTTCACTAATCCACTGTACTGCTGCCGTCGCCCGCCTGGAGTGTGACGTTACGGCAATACCTACTGCGAAATCTGGCGCGGTACATAAGAACCATTTTTAGCCAAAACGTCAAACTCCAGCCGGCTTGCGGCAGCAAGTACAGGGAGTGCTGAAATGGGATACCGTCATCCCCTCGTATACTTTGTACTCGTGCAGATACAATTATGTCCTAACTGTACCTTATATTATAAAAACGCTTTGGTTTGGTTTGCTAGTTTTAAGATGATTAGATAAAAAATATGTACACAGTACATGTACCGGTAGACCGCAGAACCTAATAAAATGATATGTACTATATAATAATATCTGAAAACAAAATTAATAATTTTAAAGCAGTAGCATCTGGTTGTAAACTTGTAAATCCTCCATCAGCATAAATTTTTATGAAATATTAATAAACGATAGAATATTTTGCAAAATTAGCAATAAAAATTAATATTAATTTAGACGTACACGGTGCTGTAGAGTTGTTGGTGCAATCAAAATAATGCTCATTTGGAAAAGCCACATGAAATTATATGGACAATATAGAGCAATGGTCAGCGCTTGGCTCTTTTTGAAAATAAGAGTAACCGTAGTTTCAACCAAATGTGAATCCTGTCCCAACTTTGGACGTAATCTCTTCTTACGATTAACGATATGTACGTAGACCGAGGAATCAGAAAACAGAACAGGCAACAGGCCAGTCGCCAAAATGAGTGACAAATCAGCCAACGTATAAAGCATAAAAAATAAATTATTATCCCACAAAAGAACTGTAGCGCGGGATCGCATTACAATTGGTCATGAGTGAGTTCGGGGATGCCGCCAGCAGACTCAGCGCATGACGGATGGGGTGGTTTAACTGGCTCACACGAGAACTGGTCAACTCCTCCGCCGTCCACATTCGTTGCGTGTAATCCTATATTACCGACATTGACAATAGTTACTGACTGTGGTTAATGTATTAAAATGGCACTTGTTAGACCCGTAAAACTAAACGCCGTTTCAGTGATATGTCAGATTAACTTTAGGCTGTGGACAAGCAGCCGCGCGTTCTTGATAATTAATCAGGATTATAAATTCAGTAAAAGAAAGATATAAGAAGAATAATAAAAAAAGAGATAACTTTTTTTAGAAAATTTTTTGAAGAAATAAAAGAAATCCAGGTAAATTATTAGTGTTTTTACATCATTATAAAAATGGGTTTGCAGATGGATGATATCATGGTAATATCCTTAATACTGGCTGTCGTTAAGGGGTTGCAAGTGTGACACTGCGACTGAACATGTTGTGTATAAAGCGCTATTTAATTAGGGAATTTTACCGGACGCGGTCTTGTTTACAGCCACCACCTTCCGCCTTTCTGTGATAGTTATTAACGATAGTTGTGCACCTTATTGTTATGTTCCGCTTCGTACTCACCCTGCGGCGATACGTGGACGTGGTACGCTTGCCCGACACGTAGCGGACACCAGAGTATTTTCTCGTTACTCTCCCAGGGACACTTGTCGAAGTACGCACAGGCATAGACGCCCCGGTCCGCCAGTTTGATGGAGTGGATCCACAGTTGTCCATCCGGCACGTTATTGACGATGTTCACATCGTGGTCTAGTTCCACCGTCATCGCGCGGCCTCGCATGATGTTACTGTGAATCTGCTCGGCGATCTTATGTCCGTCCTTGGTCCAGTAATACGCGCCGCGCAGTGTCCGCTCGCGATTGAACACCGGCAGGTGGATGCCGCGGTGGACACTCCAGTGGCTGGCAGGTGACTTTCACCGTGGCGCCTTCCTCAACGTGTAACTGCTTGTGGGACGATGGCAAGCGATCTACATATACAGGGATGACGTCAGAGTATATCATTAAATACTATTCATGCGCAGCATTCAATACACTGTCATTTCAGTTTACGTCATCGGCCTGAATCCTGCACCAGAACAGGTGTGCCATGTGCAAAAATACCGGAGTTTAATAGAAAAATATCAGCGCCCGTTTCAGCAAATAGTAATTTCAATAATAATTTTGTTAGAAACCAAACTAACCCTTTCGTGATAAATAAATTAAAAACATATGACGGTTATAACCTATATGTACAGCTTTTTATTTCCATGCAGAACATTACATTTAACGTGTCCCAGGGACACTGAGGCCTTCATGTACTATACATTATTGTCAAACCAGACAAATATTTCTGTATTTGAAATCGACGGAAAGTTCTGTATAAAAAGCTGAGTGATTTAAATTACCGTTTGTTAAGGTGTTGATCATGCAGTTGAGATATCGAGCATAGTCAAAATCGTGGCTGGCGTACGGTTGATAGACGTAATTAGCCAACTCGCACTGGGCCACTTGACTATGATAAGGCTCTTGTTCCCAGGGCGGGAGTGGCGGCGGCGGAGCGGACCGCGGACAGCCGTCCGTCCAAGACGGTTCCATAGCGATCAGGCCAATTAGTAAGACGCTCTTTCCGAGTAGCATACTGGTAAAGAATGATGGCTGCCGTACGTTCACTTAAGGGAAGTGGGCCGGTACATGGTACCAAATTCGTGTACATGTACGAAAACTTTCACTTTCGCGCACTCCCAAACACATTTTTGTTTCGGTTTATGATATTTTGTAGCCAGAAGATTTGTTTACACTGGCGTGAAAACGTTTGTGCGCGCAACATCCGGTTCGGGAGTTATGGCTGTCAGAAAATTCCAAAAAGTTTAAATGCATTCAGGTGTACCAAAAGTCTCATTATGGACCGATCTCCCTCAGATTCTGCACGTAAATGCACATAACCACGAAGAACGTTTTTACACCGATCCACTGTCCTAGCATTTTTTTCAAATTTTAAAATGAATTTCAAAAATTTTAAAATTCATTTTAAAATTTGAAAAAAATCATGGAAGTCTACAGTATATCGGTGTAAAAACGATCTTTATGGTTATGTGCATTTACGTGTAAAATCTGAAGGAGATCGGTCCATAATGAGACTTTTGGTACACCTAAATGCATTTTAACTTTTTGGAATTTTCTGACAGCCATAACTCCCGAACCGGATGTTGCGCGCACAAACGGTGTTCACGCCAGTGTAAACAAATCTTCTGGCTACAGAATATCATAAACCGAAACAAAAATGTGTTTGGGAGTGCGCGAAAGTGAAAGTTTTCGTGCATGTACACGAATTTGGCACCATGTACCGGACCACTTCCCTTTACGACAAACGGCCGCAAAAAAAAGCGTTTAAAGCAGACAGCAGTTGGCCAAGGTCAAAAAGAGGAAGGAATAAATAAAGGAAGGAATGTTTTTTGGTCAAAAGGAGGAAGGAATAAATAAAGGAAGGAAATTTCGTGGTCAAAAGATGAAGGAATAATTAAAGGAAGGAATGTTTTTTGGTCGAAAAGAGGAAGGAAATTTCGGTGGTCAAAATGAGGAAGGAAACTTTTTATGCGGTGAAAAATCGAAAGTATTTCATACATCGTAGGGAGCAAAATTCGCAGTTATTTGAAAAGCTTCTTCTGGAATAGCAAAAAATACTATATGCAGACAGCCGGTTTACTTCTTGTGTAGAAATACTACTGTAAATTGTAAAAACAATTGTTTGAGCGCTTCTCGAAAGTTCATATTACAGTGGACTGTAAAAACCTGTTACATTCGGTCCGCGACCGAATGACCAGTAAAAGTAAATGGCCGAGACCAAATGACCAATAAACGCGAAACGCGCAAGACTTTGAACACCTGCATCTTGCGCATTTCCCAACGAAAACTATCAACCGATATCTCAAACGGGAGAGAACAAAATTTCAAGAATTTTGATACCAAACGTGTCATCCTTTATGAGGTCTAAGAGAAAATCGAGCCATTTTAGTTTGTCGTAGACGAAGCATACGATTTCTGTGTGAGATCACTGAGAACTGGAGACAAACAGTGCATTCAAATCTTATGTTATGTCTACGAGAAACTTTAGGTGGGTGGATTTTCTCTTAGATCTCACTAAGAACAACCTATATGGTATCAAAATTCTTGAAATGTTTTTCTCTTTCTTTTGAGATATCGATTGATGGTTTTCGTTGGGAAATGCGCTAGGAGCAAGTGTTAATATCAACAGGCCGATGGCCAGTTCCGAATTTGCCTGTTAGAGTACAGAAAAGTGCCTGGTTGCGCGCGTTGTAACACCTTTTCGCAGTCCACTGTATGAGTATGTCAATTTTTGTCAGTATCTGTACAGTATAAGGTCTTAATATATAGTGGTTTTCTCTGCTTTTCATGCTTCCAGCGTTGCGTATCAAGCAGCAAAAAATGGTACGGTATAATAGAAATAAGGCGATTACTGAATTATCAGATGTAGGTTAAGTTCGTACATATGATCAGTTCATTCTTACTTGAGTTATTCTGCTTCTGATAAAAGCTGAAAACAAAGGTTCTCTATGGCGTACACTTGTTCTCCGGAACTTTTAGAAGTTCCACATCGAAATACCAGTTATTACTTGTCTTCCTTGATTTACCTGTTATGGTATTCAAGTTTATGCAGCAAAAAGAAATTGTAATACAAGAAAGCCAAAGTAAGTGTACATAGCTAGTTAATATGCGACAAAGTAGGTTACCATCCCAAAAAGCAAGGAAATCAACTGTGACAAACAACGTACGCGAAAAAGCGGCAGCGTAAGTGACCTCACAAGAAACAAGGAAATTAATTATGACCACAATGTACGCTGCAAAGCAGTTGAACAAACTAAAGTAACAAAATTAACTGTTGTCAAATAGCTCTCCGCGAAACTTTACGATAGTTTTCAGTTCCTCTGGTGTAAAACGCACTGTTTCGTCCAGCTGATTTGCGAATGGCAGGGAAAACTTTGGGTGCCGCTTTTGAATGTAGGAAACTTTCAAACAGCACTTCCGACTTTTGGGCTGCTTAATAATAGCTTTGCTGCCACTCCCGCTGACATAGTCCAATTATTTTCGCATAATTATCAGATTTTGTTTTGGAGGATTGTCGATAAACTTCTGGCGGCAACCAGGACAAACGGTATTTTCGTGAATGGAGTTATCTCTGGTTATGATGAAAGGCTGGTCACCCATTTGCCATGGCTTCAGTTTTCTTCCGGTAATAGCAGCGCAACATGGACACGGTCCTACGAGAATGGTAAATTGGTGAAAAAATTAACGGAAAAATGAATAATAACTAATATTCATTTGAACTTAGCGGTGCGTCCCTAAAATTAAAACGTAGAGTAAAGTATAAAGAAACGCTTATAATTTTTTGCATATTTCTGGAGAATAATACCATAGTCGTTACTCTGGTTGCGAAAGGCAGGTGCTGAATAGCTTGAATTAAACAACTATTACTAATATTTAAATAACAGAATTTAGTTTCTTAGCTAATGGTTGATTGAACAATTAAACGTGTTGCGAAAAGGCTCACCTGGTGACCTTTCTCTTTTAAGCTTTTGCTCAGCAGCTTCCAGTTCTTGCAGTTGAGGATGCTGCAACATTTAAATTAAATTACTAGATTTCAAAAGTGGAGCAGTCTGCAAGTTAGTATTTTAGCGCGATTAGTGTACCCCGCCGCTGTATTATTTTTCCTATTTTGGATAGAAGTATACAATAAAATACCATGCAATTTGCTAGAACAGCTTTGATATTCATTGCATATTACTCGCATGTATACTGGTATTACGGGTTAACCACGCTAGAATAAATACGGCACGATAACTGCGCAAATACCATGAAGTAAGTTCGCGCGTCATACTAGGCTTACCGATCCGGAAGTAGCTCGCACACTGGATAGTTTCACTCGCTTCGCCTGACCGCTTTCATTGTCCTAATGAGCAAAACAGCAGTATGCGATAAAAAAGAAGCATTTGTAAGAACAACATAATTTTTTTAAAAATACCAACCGGTTTATCAGCCAACCGTGTACTGAACATTCGCACTTGTCTGTCGTCATCATCAGCATCCACCACAACACTCTGTAAGTAAAAACTTGGTTTGTTATTCATATATCAGATATGCCGCCGACATAATTTTCGTACACTTGACGAGCAAGGGTGATCTGGTTTCCGTGGAAGATCCCCGACAGCAGCCAGCCCGGACCGCATTGTTGCTCCTTGAGACAACTTTCTGTCACCTTTACGCTTATCACCACCTTTTCTACCCTTTCCTTCCGATGTCGGGCCTATAACTTTTGGAAATGCCGGCAAACTATCTCTTGCATTAGCTAAGAATTCCGGCATTCGCTGTTTCAAATGCGCAACTGACATTATATCCGCGCAAAATTGCTTAGCTTTGAACGTGGAGCAGCTGCACTCTGCCCGATCATTCTCCATCCACTTAACACGGTGAAACCCGCCACTTCGGTCTTCAGCCAGGAATATGTTGACTCCCATTTTTGACGGAGCAGCCTGTACCTTTCCGCCGCTGATTGGCTCGGTAGCTGAGCGCCAGTATTGTTTAAAGTCTACCGACAGATGCGACTCCTCGAAGGACGTTTGCAGTTTAACAGGTTCAGGTTTCAATTTCCCAACGCAGTACGACGGTCAAGCAAAGGGTCTGACTTAATGTCCCCACCAAACAATGAACGTAAGACTGTCCGATACTTGTGGTCGTCGTATAAGATGTCAAGCGAACACTGACGAAAGGGCGCTGTGTTTGATAAGATCAACTCACCGCTACCTACAAAAAGCATGATTGTAAGCTCGTTAGGTGGAACTCGTAACTCGCAATTCAGTAGCTAAATGAATAGTCATCATCTTTGCCTGGAAATTCTCCAATCTAATTTTAACTGAATAGCAGTCAGAATCTTTTAAATGTGGAGGTGGTTACAGCTGGTTGAAATTTTCTGTTGCTGCATTCCAAAGTCTGGTGCTCCTTTAAAAATTTTACCAAGGATGCCGATCATAACGTAGACTTTACAATACTCTCCCATAACTTTCATCGAATTAACACCGCAACAAAATTAATACAAATTCACCTGTTACTGCAAAGTTCAGACTCCCTTCTCCGGCGCGCCACATCACCGAATTAAACCGAATTAAACTGTTAAAAAAGAACGGCAAGTATTGATTGTGACTATTAAATGTCCTGGGCCGAAAGTACCACCTTTTTGAAGCCCACTGTAGTTTGCTCATTTGCTGTGGCTTTGTGAATATGGTCAAATTTGCTTCAAACAAACAGGCGCACTCACTAAAATGGTATAACGTTATGTGCTTTAAAATCTTACTCTTACCCGAAAGAGCAAATGTCTTCGCAAGTAGTGCTTGAGACTGTGAACAGACGACTGGAATGAGGTGTTTTCTTCTGTCGTTTCGATTCTTGCAACGGATCATAGTGCAATGGAAATACACGTCAGCTTCAAGACACAGCTTTGTCATGATGTCTGCCATCTCCGATTTCTTGCTTGTAATCTTGGCCCGCTTGACCTGCCGTTTGTCACGCGGTAGTGACAAAGGGTTGCAACTTCCCTGTATGGCAGCTTGTGTTGATACCTCTACAATTTCCTCCACAGCCAAGCGCTTTTGTCCGGAAACATTTTCTTCGATGATTTTCCGTGACAGCCCTGTTGTGCCGTTGAACGGCAAGTCATTCATGGAGTTGCCGTGGGCAGGAACCATGAATGGTTTTGGCTGACAATCTTTATCCCACCGGCAATCCACGACGGCAAGCCGATTTTGCGTATTGATGTAGAGCGTTTTTTTAAACGACTCGCATGTTTCATTGTAGAAGTACAGTGTTTTGACGCCGTTAACAGGTCCAAATCGACCGTTATATTTCCAAACGCCAGCGCCATCAGGTCGCAGTTCGGGGTGGCTATCCATTTCCCCCAATCGGATTAAAAATATCCCATCTCTTGCATGGTTTTGGAATCCACCAGGAGCGCGTGGTAGTGGTACCACCAAGCTCGTCTCGTCGTAGTCGTTTTGGATGATGTCCATACAGAACGTTCTACGTTGTTTGGATGTAAGAGCCGGTCTTGGTTTGTAAAACCACAGCGAACCAAAACTGCAATCGATGAAACTGTATACCGTGGTTGCCGTAATTTGAATTATTGATTCAAAAGCTTCATTTTTCAGAATGTATAGAAAAATTTAAATGGGAAATGGCACTAATCTCAGAAACAGACGGCGTTTTGACATTTCTCGAATGAAACGGATTTCACATTCATACAAAAACTGATTAACTTTTCTTTTCTAAAACCCGAAACGTTAGCCCTAATTAGTCAATATTTAGTTTGGGGAAAATGTTGCTAGTGATTCGCACCTTGTCTTAACGAAATTCTCCTCGTCATCAGCAGCGTCGATTTCCATAACCACCTCCACATAACCATCATCGATTTCGATAGCCGCAAACGGTATTGGTTGCTCACTTCCGCAATCGATGCATGGGAAGCCGAACGATGGTAAATTTGATCTTTGCCATTGTCGCCCCTAAATTATTGTAATATTAAACAAAAACAACGTATAAGTACATAGTACTACATACAGCCATAACGCGCCAGGTTTGGGCAATTTTCCTCAAAAATTGCTATAGGTCACCCACCAACAAAATATGTAATTTTTGTATGAATACCGTATGTGATAAGCATTTTGTTCCCAGATTTAAGTTGAGGCTTATCTGCATAAAAATGCGGCTCTGCCCATGAATCGTGGTGACCTCCCTTTTACAATTTGTTCAACAAATCCGATAATGCTAATGCGTATTATCAAACTGGGAACCTACTGTTCCCGCTGTTCACGCTGTTCACCAACGTTGCCGCTATCAGGTGATGCGTCCTGGTTTTCGTCAAAGCAGGAAACGGGAAACGGGTCTCCGTATTGCGGGTTCGTAACGTCGAAGTCCTCCGGAAGATCGGCAAATTGGTCACGTTCCGAGTATGGGCTAGAGTCATGGTATTCTAACTGGGTATCACTGCTGCAAGGAGATCCAGTGTAAACGTTTAATCGTATTTTATTACTTATTAATCAACAGTAATTTTCGCTATCACAAATTTTCGGTTGGTGAAAATTAATTTGTAATAGCGAAAATGCATTGCAGGCGTCCAGATATGGGAAATGAAATCGTCCTGCAAAGCAATCATAAAACATTTAAATTTATTGTCATAACAGCGATTGCTTTCGCTGTAGCGATACCGGCGAATGGCTCGCAGACCGCCTTATAGTATTTCGTCGCTTTATTTCGGCTGTAGTCCCAATTCGCATGAAATTTAAACCGGTTGGATTTTTCTTCTGAATACGAGTCATACATCTAGACGCGTTTAAATTTAATTTTTTTAAAGTTGACTATATAGCTTTTTAATAACATTTATATGGAAAGACGGTAGTTTCATATGTGTCGGATGAGCGGCCAACAGAAAAAGGCATAAGATTCACAAGTGTGCACGGCGGTACCTGATCGCTTACATCACTGACTGATAATGCCTTAGCAGTTATAATTTATCTCATTCGTCAACAAGTCATGGTTTCACAACTTTTATTTCCAGAAAAAACTAATTTCAGCTGACAAGCATCTGTCGGCCGCTAAGTTCCACACATTTAAACCAAAATGTCTATGTGTCAAGCTCCGTAGCATACACTTAAACACTTTATCTCATAATTTGATTAACAATAAATCTTTTTCTTTGCTTCACTTTTTAAAACGAAAATGATCAAGTTGATGCACGCACATGCATCCTTATTCTGAAAATAAGGTGACCTGCCGCTTCCCTTTCCATTAACCTAATGTGATGTTGTACGGTTTAATTTATAATGCGTTGCAGCACTTTCGACCTTATAGAGAGGCTCGTCCCTATAAAATAGTATATAGGGATAAATCTCTATAAAGCTTGCTATTTCTTAAAAGATTAGGTTTTTCTTGATCGTTTCATTCTTAAGGGAAGTGAGCCGGTACATGGTACCAAATTCGTGTACGTGCACGAAAACTTACACTTTCGCGCACTCCCAAACACATTTTTTTTCGGTTTATGACGTTTTGTAACCAGAAGAGTTGTATACACTGACGTGAAAACCGTTTGTGCGCGCAACATCCGGTTCAAGAGTTATGGCTGCTGCAAAATTCCAAAGGGTTTAAATGCGTTCAGGTGTACCAAAAGTCTCATTATAGACCGATCTCTCTCAAATTATGCGCATAAATGCGCATGCCCATGAAGATCGTTTTTACACCGATCCAGACTTCCATGATTTTTTTCAAATTTTAAAATGAAATTTAAAGTTTTTGAAATTCATTTTAAAATTTGAAAACCATGCTAGAACAGTGAATCGGTGTAGAAACGATCTTCATGGGCATGCGCATTTATGTGCATAATTTGAGAGAGATCGGTCTATAATGAGACTTTTGGTACACCTGAACGCATTTAAACTTTTTAGAATTTTGTAACAGCCATAACTCCCGAACCGGATGTGGCGCGCACAAACGGTTTTCACGCCAGCGTATACAACTCTTCTGGTTACAAAACGTCATAAACCGAAAAAAAATGTGTTTGGGAGTGCGCGAAAGTGTAAGTTTTCGTGCACGTACACGAATTTGGTACCATGTACCGGCCCACTTCCCTTAATAATCTATTATGAAATCTGCCTCTAATACAGCAATTATGCATAAGGCTCAGTATGCATCATTATGTATCTTTATATCCGTATATACGTAATACAAGCATATAAGTAGCTATTAACAGATATTTCATTATACAGGTCGATCGCACCAAGTGTGGGCAGTAACAAAATATTTCCATTTGCTACCGTTGAACCACATAATCGTTTTCTTATTTGTTTATGATAGTTCGTGTTCTAGAGAAACGTTTTTATTCATATTTCTGCGGCAGAAGTTAATACGCACGGAACAGAAGCGGAATTTTTACTTTCACTTTTGCCCCAAAACTCGCACAGCTTAATAGGAAATATTCATGTCCAGTCAATAATTTTTTTAAAAATTTTGGATGCGTGAGAACTACCAAAGATTATTGTGGTTTTCTAGTGGTCTTTTTCTCACGTCCTTTGAACCATTAACATCTGACCCAACGTGATCCGCGCTCTAGGCAACCACATTCTTCGGATGGTAGCTTTTAACATATAAGTCTATGGGAGACACTTTTGTTTTAAGCTTGCTACAGAGCACTGTGCACTCCAGAATCTTTTGCTACCCGTTAACGAATTCCTTTAAAGCCACTCCATGGTTTACAAAAAGGTTTGTTGAAAAACATCAGATGCTGAATTTTTGAGAAGGGCGGTTGTAATCATTAAAAAACTGACCCCTACCCTCTCCCATTAAGCCCCGCCCTACTCGTTCTGGACGCATCAACAGATTTCAGGTTTGACATCACTGGATCCGCAATAAAAAGTTGCACTAAATAAGATGAAAGTAAACAACAAAATTGTTTACAGAATTATTTTTCAAATTATTTTACTCAACTGCCCACACTTGGTGCGATCGACCTGTATATTATAGATATTATATTAATCACCTTCACAGATCTGGTGAGAGATCTACGTAGAAGAGTACGCACAATAACAGCGATACGACTTCCTGGCTTATGTGCTCGTATTTTGCAGCAGCTAGAAAGTGACTACGACACTGTAGGTGATTAAGTGCACATACTCGTAATTTTTCACATGAAATAACAACCGATTAGATTAATTGCTGCAAAAAATGAATGAATGTATCTGTAAATTAAAGCGATTTCTAAGCACAAAACTGAAACGGTCTGCTCTTATCTGTAGTACTTACTGCTGAACTTACAGCAGTATATAAACAAAACCGCGGAATTAATGCTTTAATTACTTTATCTTTCGAATTTATGTTCATTAATCATTTCGATTAATAAACAGAAAACATTAAACGGTTAACAGCTTCATTCTCACAGCAGACGCGCACGGGCGCGCACATAAGAATAACACATAACATCATTACTAATGTCAAAAAAAGTCTTTTATCAGGATTTCACACGGAGGCGCGTCGCAACGGCTGAACGCGTCATACAGTTCCATTGCGCGCGGCAAAAGTTGTCAGTAATGCAAAAGTTGTCAAAAATTAAAGTGACCATCCATACGCAAACCGGCATGTGTCCGCCGAATGCAGTGAGCAAAAATGTTTTTTGCATAAAAACCGAATTAATTAAATGGTTGTTGCCGGTGTCATTTCTACCAGTCGAAAACTATTGCAACATTTATATATAGAATGACAACTCCTGCTTGTTGATTAATAAAGAAATCGCCTATAGAAAATAACCCGCAAAGGTTTGTTGTGGGTGCGTTATCGCTACAGAATGCATAATGATTTCAGCATTTAGAAGACAGCCGCAACGAATTGTTGAGGGACACAATTTGTACCAACAAATTTATTAAGGGCTCGACAGCATGTGTTTGTATGTATGTTAACGGATAAGTAATTGTTTACTGTCGTAGCGATCGGTATTTACAACAGTTTCAGCACGTACCCTTGTGATGGTAATCCTCCGTCGATGTATGTTTTCACGAACCACGAGGGTAACTCCTGTGGCGGCTCTTGTTTAATGGCATGGTCCGCTAAAGCCGATGCCGGTGCTGACCTATCAAATTATTCGAGCAACTCATTAAACGACACCACGAAACGATTGTGTTGAGTACAGTATAACGGCATTAATAAACCTAGATAATTTTTGTTTGAAGTTCCCGGTATCTTAACCTAATTCGTAACCATATTATGGTAAGAAAAGGGAAACAATAAAGCAATAATTCAGTTTGATAATAAAAACCATATAGTGTAGTAAAAATGAAAAAGTGCACGTGTACATGCCGGAACCATATTATTGGTACTTTGTGGGCATTGTTGCGCTGCATCACTTACTTGCTAGCTTCGCTCAACTGTGGTGCCGGTGTCCCTTTACTGTAATCACAAGGATACGTTCCTATGTACTCAACGTCATCATCGGGAGCAACAGTCTCAGAAGAATCCATACTGGGTACTAATTAGTATTTGTATTTGCGTGAAATGAATTATCGGGTTTTTTGCGAGAATTTCCGTAAATCCACGCACGATCCATGAGTTCGCTAAAGGTACGCAAGACTAAACCATGATGCTGCACTTTGGTAAGATGAGTGAAGGAATAATAACCCTGGCCAACATGTGCAAACTTTCTTACCCAGTCTACCACTGAGATTTCATTGCATTCTGTAGAAAAAGCAGACGCCTTACATCAACTGATAAGTCACGTATCATTACACGAACGCATACTCGGATACTATCAAATCATAAAGCCTCCCGCCAAAACGGTGCAGACGTTTTCTCTGTTGTGTAATTTACAGGGGGCTAATGCTCCGTGCAAAGGACAATAAACTTCCATTATATTATATTGTAAATGGGGAATGGTAATGTCGAGCCGAATTTAATTTTTTGAATGTGGGCTGCCCAGTCGGACCGCCCTGCCCAGTAGCATTTCTGCAAAATGCAGTAAACCGGCAGTCCGCATACAGTGTTCTTTGCTGCATTTCTGCAAAATGCAGTAAACCGGCAGTCCGCATACAGTCACATAAGAACATTTCAAAAACTCTGTGCGATTTCTGCTTCCTATTTTTTCACCGCACACAAATTTCTTTCCTTTTTCTAACCATCCTTTTTTGCCCATCGAAATTTCCTTCCTCTTTTCGACCCAAAAATTTCCTTCCTTTCAAAATTCCTTCCTCTTTTTGACCACGAAATTTCCTTCCTTTAAAAATTCCTTCCTCTTTTTGACCAAAAAAGTTTCCTTCCTTTATTTATTTCTTCCTCTTTTTGACCTTGGCCCAGCAGCTCATGCACAATTTGAAGCAGGCAAAGCGTAATATTCTGACGCAACAGATTCAGCAAGTATGTGACAGTCTAAATGCAAAAATCAGAGTACAAAAGAATTTTCAACAAAATAGTGAAAATGGCAATCTGGAAACCACAGCTAGCCATGGACTGCGTGCAAATCGAACCGGGAGTGTGAGTGGCCCGCACTATATATTTTGTATTGTGGAGTAATCAACAAAAAAAAACATATCGGACAAATTTCACCAAAAGCTTGCCGTGATACACAAAAGAGAAAAAGTGGGGCTTGGATGGGCTTTCGTACTGCTCCAAAAATCCGCCTGGAAAATTAAATTTACGATGCTACATAGTACGATGAACTCGAGTAAACTACAGAGTAGTTTTGTATTGTAATTAGAATATATAGAGAACTTATGGTTTAATAGAGAACCTTCTTTTTGCATTAAGTTGGGAGACTTAGAGACGTGTGACTATGATTAGATGAAATGCGCATATTAGTACTGATTATAATTAAGTTAAATTAACTAAGCCGCGAATAGCCGTACAATCGTGGCATCGTGCCTAGTACTGCCTACAGATATCATAGATAGCGGTTTAGCTCAGAAAAGTTATTGGACCGCGCAGTCACGTATAGAGTACCCTTTGAATACATAATTACGATACGAGCGGTGCGGGTACAGTACATATACCAAACAGCAAAAATACTAATAACGCAAACTCATGAAACCGTTTTTTACTCTGAAAATGTAGGCGGCACAAAACAGTTAATTATTTTAAGAATTATCCGCCCACGTAAGGACGAAACAAAATCCGAAAATATCGATCACTGGCAAATAATATAGGAATGCGTGTGGTCGAAAAAGTACGACCACGGACGGCGCATGCTGCAGCCATTCAGCTTTGTGTCGATATCGTTCTTGCCGGGCACGTACCAGTCCGACCATTGACCGCTAAACCACTGCAGTTTGTAGGCGGCAATCTTTCCCTGGAGGATCTGCACATCCACGTCCGCATTAAGGCTAGCTTTCCAGCGGGCATCATTGGTGGCTGGTTCGCTGTCCACATACCGGCACGTGTTCTGCGAGGTCAGGTCGTAAACCACGCACTCCTCGTCGTTGCATTGGCCTGCTGGAGCCGTCCACGATCCAGCGGGATTCTGAGATCCCGGACAGCCACCGCCTTGGGCGCAGCGGTACCCTGCCAAACACAGTACAAATATAAATGTACCACGCATCTTATCGTCAAATTACCAGAAATCAAATTGCTACGAACGTCAGTACAACTAACTGTACACACAACGCGTTTTCGTTCAGATATATTGCGAAACCACCGCCATCAAACTGTAAACATGCTTTGTTTTTTTTATAGATGAATGCCATTTTTATTGCTGTTTCGGTCTGTTGTGCTAAATTCAAAAACTATGCGGTACCACCATGAACTTATGCCGTGTGCTACTTCATTGATTGGTGGTTGGCTAACGGACGGAAATAAACTCCATTTTTTGAACGCCCAGAACCGTCTCTGCTGAATTCTTCGATTCCAAGTGCAGGATATTGTTGTCAACGATCGCAAAATTACGGTATTACTTTATTTGCGTGCTTTGTTCCAGGCTTAATGATATCTAGCGCAATCAAATCTCGGTCAGTTTTTTATGACCGAGACGGTCAGAATGTTTTTCTTGCATCTGAATGTACCGCGGTGTAAAGTGGCAAACAGCGCAGCACAAGCGCGCAGTCATCTGGGTGCTGTATTCGGTCATCGAGCCTTTTTAATGTTAAGTGCTGTTTAATACTAAATCATAAAAGTGCAAAACCATAAATATGCGTTCGCAACGACGAACAACAACGCAGACAGATGAAGTACCGTATTATTACTGTTTGACTATGTTCAATGAACCTGTAGTATTTCACCTTCGTCTAACAAAGCAGTCATACTGCTTTGAGCTTGTAGTTGTACTGTTACTCGAAGATTTTTGACCTCTGATATTTGCCCACACAGCTTACCGTACAAATGCGTTGTACACTGATCTTTGTGCTGTTTTTGGCAGGATACCGTTGCGCCCAAGGTGGTGGTTGCCCGGCATCGCAGAATCCGGCTGGATCGTGGACTGCCCCAGCGGGTCAATGCAGTGACGAGGAGTGTGTCGTTTACGACCTGACTACACAGAACACCTGTCGGTATGTGGATAGCGAGCCAGCCACCAATGATGCCCGCTGGAAAGCCAGTCTCAACGCTGACATTGACGTACAGATCTTATATGGGAAGATTGCCGCCTTCAGAATTCAATGGTCCAATGGTTGGTCGGATTGGTACGTGCCTGGCAAGAACGACATTGACTGGAAGCTGAACGGATGCAGCATGCGCCGTGTGTGGTCGTATTTCTTTGACCACACCCATTCTTACATCATCTGCCAGTAGAGCGCAGGATTTGATTAATTTAGATTAATTTAATTTAGACTAGAGATTAGACTCGATTAATTTAGACTAGAGAGTGCATGTACGGGAACAATAGCACTTCCAGCCCCGATAATACACACCCTGCAGTCCTATTTTTCGGTACAGAACTTTGTGGTGAAACTTGGCCTAGCCGCTAGAGCACTTTTTTGGTGGCTAGCCAGCAAAATGTTCCTGTTCTTTCTTCGCGCGAAATGCTCGTTATCGCCTATATGCGGTTTTTGTTACCAACCGGCAATTCCAATCAAATGAATTTATCGCCTGCATTAGTGTTAACCGTTGAAATAGGAGTGATTGGTACTGTAGCCGCTAGATGAAATGGCACCACTTTTAGATCCGACCGCTGCCTGCCCCCTGCCGGATAGCGCAAAAGTTAACAGCAGTGTGTGCGCTGTTTTGCGTACACCAGACTCTGTGGTGCCATTTCATCTAGCGGTTACAGTACAATAACAACATCTATCAGAAACCAAAACATAATTTGCAAACTCCCGTTTTTTTGTAAAACATTTGGTGTTTTCCAGTAGGATAATGAATTCATGGTTTCTGTACGACGAACCACGGAACCAGTTCTACACAAAAAATTGACAACGGAACAAAAGGATACAACAAAGCTTCAGCACGGTGTATGTATTTAAAGCCCGAAGTCTGTGTTGTAGGCTTTCATTAGCATAAAGAATGTAAAATAAAATAACATACGATACGCTGACAGAAGTGAAAAGAACATAACTAAGGATATACAGAGTTCCCAAAAATAAGATCAAAAGGGCTGCGTGAAAAAAGCACTAAATTATAAAAGTAATTTGATATCAAATCCAGTGCGCGGAGGAATTAACATTCGGCCCCAAATACCATCGATGTCAAAATCAATATCGGCACAAAAACGCGTTTATTGCGCTCTCCTTCTAAACGAAAGTTTGCCTAAACAAGTTCTTCTTAATTTACCATTTTTTTCTAGAAAACATGAAAAAGTATGTCTTACAGGTGCAATTAACACTCGCCCTCGTCCATGTGCCTGAGAGGCACATTTAATCATTCAAAAATTCATGGAACGTTACACTAGCAGCTGAGTTCTTCCTATCTAACCTGAATTCCTCAGAAAATTTGTTTGCTTTTCACTTATTGAAACAGTTAGTAAAAATAAATGAAAATGAAAACTTAAAAACTACGAATTCCAACCGCTTCCGGTTTGTGTACAAATGGCAAGCTCCCAGTGTGGCAGCGTGATTTGGCTCTGCTGTGAATTTTTTTGCGAAGTCCTCACTTCTCTTCAGATTCGGTTTACCGATTGAAAACCAACTCTTTCTACTTGAGTGCTTAATGAAAAGGAAGAACAAAGTGTAGAAAACATTTTTTCATGAATATCAGACCGTTCTACACCAGATTGCGACGAACCCATGGCCTGCGCCTGCGCGGCACACAAGAAAACTCCGTGTAATTAAAAGATAGACGAGTGCGAGTGCTAACGGCCCTGGAATTATTTAGTTGAGTATCAGCATGACCTGTAGTCTACCACGTTAGTAAAAGTAGTTTGTAAAAGATCGCATTAATTTACCTCAGCTCAAGCAAAGTGACTCAATACCTATCACTGGATTCATGTGTATCCGCGGGAACTTTCGCTTTGGCGGATCTCGAACGCTGTTTTGGATTGCGTTTTGACTTTGCACAGCCACATAATTTGTATCCGTTCCATATCGAAATTTGGAATTATTTGGAATGTTGCAACTTAGAAAGCCATCCGAAAAAGTATTTGTGAGTGCGCGAAATTTATAGTTCCCGTGAGCCGTGGATGTACACTTATTTAATGCTATATAAGGAGTGACTTCCCTTAACATATTTGTTCCGAGATGTCATGCTGGGGATAATCACAGTTCTGAGAACAAAAGGGTACACGTCATATCTACACATAAGAAGTATGCGACTGGTTGCACAACCTGCAGTGTTTTAGAAAATTTGTTTCGCATGTTGAGACTCGCATGATTGATTATTTCTGACAATATTGAGTTGACGATTTGCTCCCGTTACATGCGGAACAAAGTATGTAGTCGGGAGCCGTGCCGGACATAGTGCAAGCCGTCACATCCTACTCTAACCGACTGACGGCACCAAGATCATCTTCAGTACTAAAGCAATTTGCTAGCAGAACAACTTCACCATAAACACTTGTGGGCTTTTAAATTAATACAATAGTACGAGAAATATATCACGTTATTTCTTGAGGTACATTTTCCATTGGACTACCTAAAACATTTCTACGTTACAGGTATGATTTCATTCGTGAGCATTGTCGCCCGTCAAATATTCTTGTCGGCTGCACATGTAGAATTTTGTAGAATAGTAAGAATACCAACAACCAACCAGGTTATTTACATAGCCATTGCCAGTATGAAATTAATTTTTTTCCTTCCCGTGTGCGCTGCCGTTCCTTACAGTATAATCATTCGATTCTTAAATTCTGCTGGACTGTACAAATGGACTACCGTATGAGAACCGGATTGTGTGCGCAGCCATTCCGCCGAAATTAGGAAATTAATGACATCCGATTCGGCCTTGCGAACTGTTCGTTCGATGTACAGTAGTTAACAGCAAACCGGTAACACCGTTTACTTTTACTGCTGTGCCAGCCAGCTGATGGTTTACGTTGTGCCAATACAGCGTTTCATACAAAGTACGTACTGATAATTACAAGGCACAAGGTAGGATGCGGTTAATACAATACCACAAGCGTTGTCGATACCACGCAGTCTTAATAATGACGCTTTACATAAAGTGTATGTTAAGCCAAGCGCATACCACCGGCTGACAAGCATCAGCAGTACAAGGAAAGCTAATACTGATTCGAATTCGCCTCTTGTATATGTTGTAATAAGCAGCATAATATAATAAATATCTGTACACAACATAAAAGCCATAAATGAGTTAAACGCCAGCCCCTTGAAAAGGGCATCCAGCTGGAGCATGAAACTAGACGAGCGTAATAAGTAAATGACAATCACATGCTGTTGGAAAAAGAAGATAACGGGTCGCTCAAATGCTCGCTGGGAAGTCCCCATGATTGCAAGAAAAATAAACGACGCTTGGCCCAGGATATATTTTATCACATTTGTAAACTTTATCTGTCGTTCCCAGGACTGCATCTTTGCTTGCAGTTGGTGGGGTCCGCCAACTTTCTTTGCTTAACTGTCTTGACGAGCAGTGGTCATGTCGTCCACTTTGATAGGGACCAGGGTCACGGATCCTGGATTCATCGATAAAATGGAAACCGGTACGGTCGTTCTAGCTGAATTCCATAGCGATCGCACAAGTTTCCGTACAGTGAGCCTCAAACAAGAACACGGGAAAGCGAAATCTGCTGCCGAACGGATTCCGGAAACGCACCATTTGCCGTTCAGATGATCCCAGAGGTCTGCCTCTTCCCGCTAATACCGTTAGGTTTTACATGCTCGCAGATGATGTGGCACACTGGAGTGTAAGTTGTTATCCGGATCGGGGAATTGTGGCTGTGATGACATCCTCTAGGGTTGGTGTAAGGTGGAAGGGCGGATGACCCTGTTGAATGACAGTCGCCAGGGAAGTGGTCTCGCTGGGTTAGATAGTTGGTGCGTTCGCTGTCTCAGTAGCTTTGATGGGCTCTGAATCCTGACAAAGCGTGAGCGGCGCTACGAACAATGACAATAAATTACCGGTAACGCTCGCATTGATACCCCAGATATCTAGGAAACCCAGCCGAAAATTAAAGAAAAATTGTTACGGCTATCGTAGTTGTTATACTTGTACTATATGCATTATTTATCGAATCCGAAAAACGTCCCCGTCCATTTCTCTCGAGTAAACTTAATTAGTATTCTCCATAAGGTAAGTTATAGTGAAATTGTTTTTTGACATTGGATATAAAGCAGCATAACTATATTCACGAAAACATCCGAAATACAAAACAGATATATTTTATAAAAATGTTACTAAAACAGTCACAATTACTACGCCTGTTGTACATAATCAGAGCCGTACCAAGATAATCAAGACTAATGCAAACTACCCACATGATAATAATCATGAATGCGGTTATCGACCGGTGCGCAATAAAGTGCTATTAAAAAGTGCAAAGACAGCTACATACTCTACAGTAGTTACACCCAAACTTTATCCAGTAAAAAGTTGAAAGTGTAGCAGGAGGTGCTTTCAGTAATGTGTCCATTTTACGGGTAAATATTTCATAAATATGCATTTAAAACTAATTAACTAACTAACAAAAATGGAAGCGCTGTAATTGACTGATCAACTTTAATTGCTGCACTCCACCTATAAATACATATACCAAAATCAGCATTCTCTTAATTAGTGTAGCGCTATGATCCCAAATTCAATGATAGTACTGTACTGACACCCTGCACTCGGAGAAATTTTGTACAGTATGAGCAGCACGGTGCTGTATGCAGTTGATAGTAAGCCGATTGCGTTCAGCCAATAGCCAGCATTCTGCATGCAGTTGCAAGCCGTGGATGTGAGCCACTGAGCAGTGAACGCAGTCGTACAACGTACGCGTGGCTGCACAGCTGAAACTTTCTCCGAGTGCAGGGTGTCAGTACAGTAATATAATCTTTCCGTATAATTCAAAATATGTGTTATGGTATTATTTCGGTTTTACCAGAATGCGCTGTCATGCATTTTCCTAATTTTTTATCGGTAAATACTTGTCACGAGCACTCAAAGAAAACTGCGTGCATCAGATTTCTTGCTGTACCTAGTGCTCCTGTAGGCACTCATATCAAGTGCGTACCAGTCGTATTAAGAAGTAATAGCCTCTGTGTCAGAATTCTAGCGAACAGGAGCTTTGATTTTGTGTGGCGAATGCTATACATAAGTGGAATAAGTAGACAGTACTGTAAAACTAACCTCAAATTTACATATCAATGAGTTTTAAACAAAAGAATAAATTATAAACTGACCAACGGTCGCAACGGTTGCAACGGTTGAGGTCAAAGGTCAGGTAAGTATAATAAAAACCGCAACGGTTGCAACGGCTGAGGTCAAACGGCAGGTGGTATATGTGTCAAGGTGATCAGCTGATCACTGCACATTTTACGCGCCGCAGTCTTTTGTGCGGCATTTCTGTCTTCTCTGTGCATGCTATTTATTGTGGTACAGTGGATCAGCAGACGCTGTTCTCAAGGCGCCGCGCGTATATATGCGGCAAATGTCAGTACAGCCAATAACGTACATTTCTCTTTCTGTGTATATACTCTGTGTAGAGACTACCGGCAGCGCCGCAATTAAAACTATGGCAAATATATAACAAAATTCTATAAAAACCTCCGATTGCCATACAAACTCAACTTTATTAGCTGTTATTTTTTTTAACAAAACTAGAATTCATCTCAGCCATACAGGAACGCGTAGCATTTATCCGATCACATTGCATAGGCACGGAACTAATAAACACTCAGACTATAGCACGTATCTCATCACAGTGCGTAGGCATAAAAACTTTAAAAAAGTCGAATAAAAAAAAGAACAAGATCACATTTTCGAAGATCTATAATCTGTACAGATCATTTTTGATAATGAATATGCAGCAGTACTAAACCGCCTCTTCAACAATCGTGGATCTATCGTCCATTTCTATAGCGTCAGCTGGCGCATTGTTTAGGCGACGGAATTTCACGGCGGCCAAGCCACGGCGGATGACACACACAATGAAAACAACCGTTAGGATAATTGCAAGCACTCCCACACAGGCGTATGTGACAGTTGATGCGGTCACTTCTTCATCTGCCGAGGAAAAGGATTATAGAGCAGAAATACTCAGCAGAAAAGTAATTACCTGGTGATATCTGCGGTTCGAGTGTGGTCGCTCCGGCCGTCAAAGTTGTATCTGCAGCTGCAAATTTTAAATTAAAACGATGCAGCTGATGAATTGAAAGTTCGCTTACCTCTGGACACAGCTGTAGTTTGGTAAGCGGTGCTGCCCGGAACGGCAAAATCAAAAGGGGACGCCGAATGATCTAAAAAGCCGAAATGCGGCGCAAAATATTCTGCGGCAAAAATAAATAGACCTACCGGAATTCGTAGGAACGGGTTGCAGGCTGCTGGTCACTTCAGGGAACTTATCAGCCAGTGTTGAATAATCTAAAGCAGAATGAAGAAAGTGACACAGGAATTTTACGGTAGAAAAAATTAGGCGTATTATTTATCGCAAAATAGTACGGGATGTAGGCGCCCCAGGCGACGGACTGAAAACACCTAAAAAATGCTCTCTGTAACAGCTGAATAATGTGTCTAAGGAGCAAAATTATAAACTCGATCGCCGCAAAAATGGTCGCGGCTAAAATGAAAAATGGCAGGAATAATTTAGCGCGGTGCACTATGCGCCGCAAAAAAGTGCGCGGCAAAAGTAAATACAATGACATTGGTAATGAATTTACTGTGCCATAAAAAAAGAAACTGGCAGTGTTTACGAATAAAGAATTTATTGCGCCGCAAAATTTTTCTAGGCAAAAATAACAATATGCAGATGTTTTCTTTCGGGTATTTTTTCATAATCTCACAGAAGCCTTTCCTCCGATACTTGTTTATTAGCCCAAGCACTTTTACATCCTTGGCCTGAGGTGTGCGCAGCATGACCGGCTTAATAACACCACGATAGGATGCCATTTCCAAATTTTAGAAATCGAGTCGAACTTTCAGAATTTAAAAATGGATGCTAGCAAATTACTTGATCCTGCTCGCTTTCAGGGATGCCTGATAGGGGCGTATATCGGCGATTGTGCCGGTGGGTTGTTCAAGCAAGGAAAGCGCGATATGCAGCCAATCGCCTTTCCGACCGTTGTGGAAACATTATCCGCTAAAAGCTTCTGGATGCCAAGTGACGTATCATATTTGAGCGGGGCGGCAGCTCACTCGCTCATTGATTGTCAGAAGTTTATCGATACACATTTGCTCAAAACCTAAACAATTGCTATTTCGAATTTCCCGAAAGACGAAAGTTTTTTACCACTGTCAAAGATGTGTTCTTCGCGTGGAAACGCAACGAAATCAAGCCAAAAACAGGTTTTGGGCTCTGAACTGGCTAAAGTGTTGCAAAACAGAGTTGAAAAGTCTGTTGCGTTCAATGATGCTTGTCCATATCAGTCTCACGATAAACTTGTTCGCGCTTCTTTATCTTGAATTATGCAGTCTTGTTTTTCCTCATTCTATATCATGTTTGTTGTTTGTCTGTTCAATAATCTAATAATAAGTCACGAATCCATGTGCCGCGGTATTTAATAAAAATATTCATTCACACAGACTGTTGTTTGTATTTAGATCGAACACTCAGAGAACAACATAGGGACAATAACAGAATCCCAGACCTCTGAAGGCTGGTCAGTACCAAACGGTAGTTGACATCAGAATTCCGTTTTTTCAATTTCGTGCATTAAAAGATCAAGAGAAATTAAAGGCATTCTTATTCTCTTTTGTACTTGACGAATTTCGATGACAGGGTCATGCAGATCCTTGAAACACCGCGGTGGATAAATCGTCAGTACAGTTGCCGATTTCCCCAGTATTTGCTGAGGGCTTTCAGACGAGCATCAACTCTTTTTCGCATTGTTTTATCATCTTCCAAACGAATTAGCTGGGCTAGCTCCAGTCGTCCTAACTTGATCCAGTCCTTGGCAACATGCCTGTTAGAATCCGATTGTGAAATTATTGGCTGTAAAAAGACTACAGGTTTATGGGGCTGCAAAAACGCTGCAACAGACTTCCCTAACCGATACCATTCAGTGTCTTCGGACAAGGTACTAAAATATTCAATGTATGGATACTCCATTTTTGCACACTTAAAGTAGCGAAATAAAAAAAAACTGCCATTTCCCATGTTTCCGCATGATTCCGAGTGTACGCACTCTTATTGGTCAGAAATTACCCAATGGGCGTGGCCGTATACATTTACGCCTATGTAATGGGTGCCTCTTCTAACATAGGCTATGTACTAGCCGCCTCCTCTCACATACACTATCTTAGCGTACGCGCTACTAGTACATACTGTACAGCCTGTAGGAGTACTGTTTTTATTTTTATATTTTAACCCGAAATTCTAATATCAGACAGGAATATAAATTCTTACGATTAGCAAAACTACGAATTTATATTCCTGTCTGATATTAGAATCAGTACTTTTATGTCCGTGTGAGGAGATCTCCACGTGCTGAGGACTGATAGGCAGGAGAACGCGAGGAACCCTGATGCACGGCAACAGCACACAAGCACAATTCACAGTCAGAAATTATGTTGTTTCTTCCATAATTTCTAACTGTGAATTGTGCTTGTGTGCTGTGCCTTATCCCCCGCTTTTCCCGAAATCCACCGAGGACCACACGATTAAAATTCCCTGTTGACAACCAGAACTGATGATTTCTGGTTAACAACAGCAAATTTTAATCGTGTGCTTTGCAAGCCCGACGACGACCTCCGCGCGCTGCCAGGACGGAATCTCCCTCGCCGTAATCATGCATTTATAATTATGACCATGATTTATGAATCTACGGCACAAATCATGGCCATGAATGAATTCGGAATTTGCGATAAGCAAGCGGCTAGTACCCATGCTATAGATACCATGACTCGGAGGCACCGCGTCATGCGTTTGAAAGGGATGCTTGCCTCTTTCGCCTTGCGAAAAACTGCACGCGCGATGGACCGGCCACGGGCAGACACAGGGCAGACCCAATTCTCCCTTCTCCTGTGATTCATCCATCGTTTTACCTCTCGCGTGTGCATGTGCACTTGCGGCCTACCGATTGTCACTTTTGGTAGTCGGGCCCGTCTCTCTGTGACCATGACTGTTCCTAGTAAGCACAGTCTTAATTGCTTTTTAATTACTTTTTATGACTTGTGCTCGCGATTTCTGGGCGTGTGTACTAGTCCGGTTGCTTATCGCAAATCAGGTAATGATTACGTGCTGTGCCCATGCGCTCCAGGTTTGCGGACTACGTCCCGATTTTTATTAGTTTTTGTTTATATTTTCATGTTCCTATAGTTTTTATATTTATTTCATTTTCTAATTACTGTGATATCTATATTTTCGGTGATATTTAGAGTTTTCTAAGTTTTTTCTATAATTTTCTATTTGTTTTCTATATTTTCTACGTTTTTCTATGGTTTTCTATTTGTTTTTATTTATTTTTGTATTTTTAGTTAATTTATTTATTCATCGTTTAGCTGGATGTCCGCACGGTTGGCAATAAATACCCGCAGCACATCGGCGGCATTTTGCAGCTCCACATTTGTGGATAGCCCCACGAACACACGGGCTAGTTTATTAAAATAAAAATTAAGGTGGGGTTCGGCATCCACCGCCACCTGCATCAGGCGCTCCAAGTCCGCCAAACGTTGTTCGGCCACCTCAATCGAACGGCGGGACGCATTTACCGCCGCACGTAGGGAGCGCACGTTGTGTGACGTTTTCTGGATACTTGTCAGGAGCCGGGTCCAGTGCTGTGTGCGTACGTCAGCATCAACGTCCTCGCCTACGTGCGGGGTAAGCGTTTCCGTGGCGTTCTTCCTGGGCCGATTGTACACGCGTGGGCCCAAGGTGTAGGCCAGGAAGCACCCTAAGGACTCGTTCGGGTTTGTACGACAGTTGTGCTGCCTGGCCTTGGACGGATCCACATCTTCTTTCGCCAGGAGGAAGGCTTCTTCCTGGCCCAGCGCGAGGCGGCGCGCATCAATGCCAGCTGCCTTTCGTAGGCTGGTCCCGATGTCCGCCACCGCCTGGACTTGGCCATGCTGCGCTCCGAAGTATTGCGATAACACTTCGGAGACGCGCTCGTGGATCTCTATCGCTTTGCCCTGTTAAATAAATATATCTATTTTTAGATTTATTTTCTAATATATTACCTAATTTATATTTGTATTTGTACAATAAAATCACTTAAAATTTTTATAATTTATATTCTTATATTATTTTCTGCTTACGATCTTTTCCTTTCCGCGGCGGCTTAGATTCGCTATTCGTTCGTGCAGAAACGTTAGATTTTGCGGATCCCGCGGCACACCCGCTTCCTCTCTCTCGGCCGCGGAGAGATGTACCCTGAAGAACATGGGACGCGGTGCCGATCGCGGCATTATATGGAGTGGACGCAGTACAAAACAAAAAATATTCAAAATAACAGCGAACTAGCACAGCGCAACTGAATATGTTTTGTGTCCGTCTTGACCTCAGGGTATTTTGTGTTGCCAAGCGGTTTTATTAATATGTATGTACAAGCTTGTCCGGTAATTTCCTACGTAAAGGTACAGCTAGCGCAAAATTTGCGCTTAAAACGATGGCCACGTCACTACGCGCATCTGACTGCCTAAATCCGCTCCGTAGTTAGATTGTCCATTACCACACCGACCGTTTTTTAGCCACCTTACGCCAGGCAGTTACTGTTATTCTCTTTGAATTATATGGCGTGTACCAAGCCACCAGCCAGCCAAATGCAAGTTACGTGTTTAAACAGTATGGAGTGGAGCGCCGTAGTGTGAAGTTTGGCGTGACACGCAAATTTGTGTAGTTCGCTGTACTGATTCGTCAGAAATTACCGGACAAGCTTGTACTGTAGTTAGTATGTACTGTCATCTGATGTACATGATATTACATGTATTGATAGAGTACGTGTACAAAGTATGTATTTTTATGTTAAAGTACTGTATGTATTAATATGTTTTACGTATGTACCATGTATATTTATTAATGTATATCTTATGTACTGTATTTCGTATTATTAAAGTACGTATGTACTATGTATGTATACTTCAGTACTTGTTTCGTTAATACTGTATATACTGTAGCCGCCCGCACAAGTTGCCCCACAGAGTGAGGTATACGGATGTTTGGCCTCACATTGCTCGCTGTTCAGCGCAGTGTGTGCAGGGAGAAGGCAGCGGCCGGATCTGCCAATGGAGCAACTTGTGCGGGCGGCTACAGTACCTATTTTAATACTTACGTGTACTGTACATATATATAATTATTATATACGTACGAATTAAAGTATGTACATGTACGTATATACCACCTGCCGGTTGACCTTTAACCCCTGTATATGTGTGCACCTGGCGGGATTGACCTTTGACCTCAGCCGTTGCAACCGTTGCGGTTTTTATTATACTTACCTGACCTTTGACCTCAGCCGTTGCAACCGTTGGTCATTTTATAATTTATTCTTTTGTTTAAAACTCATTAATATGTAAATTTGAGGTTAGTTTTACAGTACTTTCTACTCAATAGTATTATTTAAAAACTCATGTCGTCAGAAATCCCCGAAAGCAGGCACTTGAGTTTGGCTCAAGGTCACCTATGGTAGCTGTACGACAGACGTATATAAATGCCGTGGCAAACTTTCAGTTCTAAACTTACTGACGTTTGGCAGACTTTATCCGAGTTCGAAATGCTTCCTTCTTTGAACGTGATTAAGCTTACAGCTTTCCTTTTCGGCTTCTTACTAATTGTGACCTACGCTTCTGCTTGGGAGAATGACAAATCGGTATGTGTGCCAGTTCCGAGGTTTTCCATGTTCTTCTTGCATATCGTGTATATATGTTATGTTATTTATTATGCTGCTTATTACTACATATACAAAAGGCAAATTCGAATCAGTATTACTGACTCAGTGATAGCTTTCCTTTTACTGCTGATGCTTGTCAGTCGGTGGCATGCGTGTAAATTTTTTTAAATTTAAATTCTCAGATTTGCCGCATTGTTGGAGAAGGCTGCAACTCGTGGAGCGTAGTCCCTTGTTGTCCTTGGCTAATCTGCAACGTAACGGCTACCGGCTCCGGATCTTGCTCGGAGATTGAAGCTCATCCACCAGGACCACCACCGTATATGGGCATCGAACACGAAAAATGCTGGCAAAACATCAACACCAGCTGAGGATCCATTCAGCCCTTCCAACAAACATACTGCAGTTGTTCTTCCAGAAGCGACCACAGCAAGGAATCCTGGTCACCACGCGAATCGGGAGAGCAAGACCTATAATGGTGGTGAGTTGTTTGCTACCGACACTGGCTTGTATACGTACGGATTGGGTTCCAGCCAATATGCTGTTTAATACGCTAGTCGCTGCATGCACTCGTAATTTTAAAAGAAATCCAGTTGATCAGAGATAGGTGGTAGTTTTGCTTATTTTGCAAGTTTTTTGTTTGCCTATTCTGCAACTTTTTTAAGTCTACTTGTCACAGTTCATACTTTAGACAGCCTGGCACGAACCGAAAGTTCCCGACAATTTTTAAATTAGTAAGTTTTAGTTTACTGAATGCTATTTGGGCTCAGTCTTTGTTAGAGCAGCGGTTTAGGTACAGGGTACCAAATTCAATAAGCCAGTGGGCGAATGCAAAATTTTCCTGCGTTTGCGTCTGAGACGCAAACGCAGGAAAATTTTGCATTCGCCCACTGGCATGCAAAAGTTTCGATTTTTATCTTTTTCGAATTTTAAAATTTACTTCAGCATCTTAAAACTAGTTTCAGTATTTGATGGACCTGATGGAAATATAAAACAATTAACAACAGCGAAATCTCTAAAATGCAAGCCTATTTAACAGAACTGTCATTACATAAATCATGTACTTAAACAACCTTTTCTACAGTACGCGGAAAATTGATCTTTGCCGTACTTTATTTCAGTAGCGTGATAACAATATCAAGATCTAATCGCGGTTAAACGAAACAACGTTCTCTACGGTACCGATTACTGAAGCAGCATTACCACGTTGAATTGCTGAAGAGATGTTCTGTTTCAAAAACTCTAGACTACGAATCTCGCCGGTTTGTAGCAAAATCCTCTTCTCAGTCTCGTTAACAAATCATTTGGCAGATGTACCAAAACTCTTTGATTAGCCTTATTTCATTGCAACGATCTTGTTATGCAAAACTACTTACCCTAGAGTAGTTTCACAAATGGCCATGCAAAATACTGATAGCACGATAGCGATGTGTTATTTAAGCGATTGCATTATATATTACGTTTGTATTAAGCAATTATTATTAGATGCATTATAATAAGTGATAACATAATTGTTATATCTGGTAGTAGCGTATATAACTCACGCCGCTGGTGTAACTGGCGACTGACTTAGCGCTGCAGCGAAAATTTTGTGCCATGGAAAAAAATCTGCCTTGCAAAACGTACATCTTTCGGAGAAGAATAGTGTACCGGTGTTTTGACACTGCCGGCCCGGCCGACCACAATTTGCTGCATGCAACTAAAAAGTTGGTTAATTTATAAATTTAATTTTTCCATTTTGCAACTTTTGCAGTTACTAAATATTTACTTTTTTGTTTCGAGGTCTACGTACTTGTTACGTACTTTGGTTTATTCTATTCATTGAGCAGACACTCCATCGATGCACTAACTTTCTTCTCAAAACACAAAAACGGTTTATGAAGTGATGTTTGTCTGTTTTACTAAATAAAACAGCACTTCTTTTTCAAGTATGTTGTTACAGGCTGGGCACCGCAGAATGGATACTGCTGGGAAAAGCCAAAAATAAACGAAACTATTAAAATCTCGTTGTGGGATGTCGATTTTGGATCCATTGAAGTTCACATAGGTTATTGTTGAAAATTTTAGTGTACGGTGCAACAGCAGGTATCCAACTACAAACCTGTTTTTTTTAACGAAGGCGACGGATGCGGGAGACCCGCCAGTTCTATGTACGTCAGTTTGGCTCAAAAGGCGATCCAGAGAATCAATGATGTCATGCAAGGTTGTCGGCCACACCCTTTTTTAAGCGTGGTTTTTGCGCCAGAAGATGTCAAGATGCCGCAGCATGCCCTGTATTTGCACATTCGGCCGATGCCGAATTCCTTTTTTTTAGGGAATTGTGGCCCAAAGTAAGATAAACCTTGCGTTGTGGCTGCAATATATGCATATGAAAATTAATATGTAGTATATTGTATTTTATTCACACTTTTTTTACGTATCAGTGTTTTTTTTTTCAAGCACTTTTTTACATGCCGAAAACATAAGTAGGAAATCAACAACAGCACACTTTTAAAAGACTATAACAAGAAAATTTCCTCTAATTTCTCCGAATCCTGTATTGTGCCCATCACGCACATAGCGTTCCCTCTTTGAATTTGTATGGAGATCCGCTGCCGGAAAAATTCTTTCGCGCGTGGTTGCCCGGTAGCGGCCGCTGCGAGGTGTCCGATTTTATCGACCAGCTTCTTCGCTCCATTTCCCAGGGGTCCGTATATTTCGAAAGCCTTGGGGGTAAAATCATATCTTGGCTGAAGCCACGCATGTTTTGCGAGCTTTTTTGTTTCTGCCAGCTCTGCCGCGGCACCGACGTTGACGGATGTTTGATCAATATACGAAGTTGCCAGAGTATCCACACAGGTAACGTCGATTGCAAGTGGCTTACCACGTTCCCACGGGATAAGGGTAACAACATCCGGCCTTTTATTGTCCTTTAAGGCTAATCCCTTCAGTTCCATTCTGGCAGGGAAGCCGCTGGTTGTTAGCGCGCGAACGAACTCCCTGCTGATACCGTCATGTCTGGGTAAACGTCCAGCTGATCGTTTGCACCTCATTCCGTGTCTCCCAAGCTCGTCCACCCAAGCGCCGCACTTACATTCATGTGGGGTGACGATTGGAGCGCCTAATCGTAGAGCAACGCTGGTCTGAAAATTAATATTTTCTAGCAGATTACCTAAGCAAGAAGCTGGTAGTGCGTGAAGCCACTAACCGGACTCTGGTGTCGACACTGCTTTCAGGTGTGCAACTTCTGTAGCAGACACACGGAAAGTTGAAAGGTCTGAGAGTGCACGCAGGGTCGCGGGGGTATCCCAGGCTTTTTGGATGCCGTGGAGGGGTTCGGCCAGCACATCATTCAACCCAGTCAGCAGTTTCCAAGCCAGTGTTGCGGCGGTTGTATCGGTTGGTGGTAGCGTCGGGCACAGTTTAGAAATAAGCGGGCGCAAAGTGGAAGCCGATGCCAGATAGGCGGAGGGAGCTAGCTCCTCGGTATTCATACTGCTTTTGAAACAGTCATATTGCAGAGCTCGATACAGCGAGTCCATTGGATATCATTCTAATTATCCTAATGTAATCGAAATGAACACTAACGCTTTTCTTGAACGCCTGACTGGTACCGAGAAATATTTTTTTTGCATGAATTTCTTCATGCTTTGTTTAAAATTCCGCACTAGCATACAAGAGAAGATCGATGTCAATACATCATACCGAATGAAGATAATTTGGAATGCAATCTGGCCAGTTTTTTAAAAGGTAAGTAGACTTTTAGGAAGAAAATTTGTCATTTAGCCATAATTACAGAGTGGCCGTTTGAGATAGTCAACAAGTTTAAGTGCTTTTTTAGATTACCTTTCGAATCCTCGAAATCTCCCTCACAATGAATACTACGACGTAGATCCACAAGCATCTCTTCAGTTTCCATACGATCTTAACAGTGTAATGTACTCAAACTTCACGGATTGGCGGATTTCTACAGATCAAAATTCAGTGTATTTACAACGCGGCATTCCTCCTTATTGGAAGCTCGATCCTTTGGATACGGACAAGCTTCTTTCCTTTTTCGACATGCAAAGAAGTAAAACTGTCCCGGCGAAACTCGAGAAAAAGCCGAAGGTGACAGTTTCTTAGACTTGTCGACTCATCGTTAACAGTCCTCTACAGGAGTACAAAATAACTACAGTATGAAATGTAAAAATTTAATGTTTTTTCGATTGTGTCATGTAGGAAGGCGCACAACAGCTCATGAACAGACTTGGTTTCGAACAACTTAGAAATTTTATCACTTACGATTACCGAATATACTTTTTTGTGTTCAGCTTAATTTCATAATTCAAATTTTATTAGCTAATTTTGTTGGTTATTTGACAGATTGGCGAAAAACGGTCTTCGCCACTGAGTGATGGACGGATGCATAAATAAAAGCGATAATGCTTATCGCCTGAAAAACCGAATCAATGATGACAATGAACAGGAATACGTAAAGATGGCAGAAGAATGCACAAAACTGGAACCCTCCGCCGGCCACTTTTCAAATATCAATTTTGATGTTTTCCTTTGTCAGCGTATATCCAGTATGTACCGTTGTGGGTTTGTGCCGGACAGGCAGAGAAATGGAGCCATTGCATTCTCGACGAACAGAATGATGCGAACCTTTCCCGGCATGTCCATAAACAGCACGACGCTACGTACTGATAATCTGTTGTCGGTACATAAGGTGAATATTTCTGATGCAGAGACATTCAGGCTGCAGAAAAGTGAGTGCCAAACTCTGTGCATTATGATGCCAGGCCTATGCTTTGGGGTTACCGAAATCATATACCCGAACGAAACTATCAGCTGTGAAATGATTTTTACCGAGCCAAAAGAAACAGATATTGTCCGGAGCCAGCTGCAGGATGCTGAGGTGACAACATTTATTGTGGTCGACTGGGAGGCCGAGCGTTCTTACAAACCGTACCTGGACGTCCAGGGTACATGCCGCGGGCGCTATCAACTTTGATTCGGTATAATGTGCACGTTTGAATGACAATGTTGTTAAGTAGGGAACAACTTGTGTTACAACGTTGTTGGTTGTATGTTTTCCATTAATGAAATTTTTTTTCCCGATAACATCAGTTCTTTAAATTGGTAAAATGTCATGACTGTGAAATCTGCGCGTCGACAAAAAAATCTTTTTCACTCGTATTCGGAAAAGGAATTTTCTTTAATGTTTTTCACAAATCACCGTCATATCCCAACAGGGCCGAATTTTTTAATGTTTTTATGATCACTGAGCAACTAACAGTCATCCAAACCCAAATCAGTAAAAATCCGAACGCTGCCATGCACATGCTACGTAGAATAGTCAGGCACAAACAACTGGCAGTCACTTGCATTTCTAATTCTTGAAGACTGGCTCTTAAGGTAAACGGCCTGGTACATACTACACATAGCATCAAAATAGGACACATACATCAAAAATTTCGCTTTCGCGCACTTCGAATCACTTTTTGTAATACATACTTTATGTCATTTTGAAGCTAACTGATTTGTGAACACTGTTCTGAAAACCGTTCGCTCGCGCAACTTCCGGTTGCCGAAATACGGCGTGCTAAAATGGGGGAAATGTATAAATGTGTTGTTTTGTACCAAAAGTCTGGTTATTACCCGATCTGCATGAAACTTTGCTGGAAAATACACATGGTCACAAAGTCAAAAGTGAACCAGTTTTAGGCTCATAGCACTGTCTTATCATTTTAAATCGAATTTTAAAATTTTTGAAGTTCTTTTTAAAAACCACAAAAAATGCTATGGATCTGAATCATCTGATATTGGTTCACTTTGGACTTTATGGCCATGTGTCTTTTCACTTTTGCAGCAAAGTTTCATGGAGATCGGGTAATAACCAGACTTTTGCTACATATCAGTGCACTTAAACTTTTCGCTCATCTGAGTACGCCATATCTCGGCAACCGGATGTTGCGCGCGCAAACGGTTTTCAGAACAATGTGTACAAATCATTTAGCATTAGAGTGATATAAAGTACTACAAAAAAGTGATTCGGAGTTCGCGAAAGCGAAAGTTTTAGTGTATGTTTTCCATTTTTGACGCTATGTACCCGGCCATTTTCCTTAAGTTTATTCAACTCTTGAAATTATGTTCAAAGCTATGCGCAGGAGTTTATTATTGTCACTCCTGTACGGATAGCGCAATCGCATGCGTAAGGCGGTGGCTCCAGGTATAGTGGTGTAATGCAGTGGCTCTCGTGGCATCGCCTGGCTCAATATTTCGTCACTAATTTTTTAACAACGCATTCGCAAGAAAACTGTTCAAACTTTCCTGAGATTTTCAAATGCTCTGTAAAGGCTGAGTTCCGCTTAACGGAAACAGAAAAGAACCGCAACAAAATTGGTTAGTGGATATTTCAATTCAAGGTTGTTAAACCGAGTGAGCAACGCCCACTCACTTACTATGGAAGACCAAGTTGTCAGCTTACCGTACCGGTAGGGTTAAGGGGATGGCTATGATGTTTACCGCTATTTTGTGTTTATGTTTATCGCTATTTACAACTTTAAAATTTTGTTTCGTCAAAAAAGCTCGCGCAAGGTGCTGGGGGGTTTTTATTGTCCACTTTGTGACTAGACTGCGCCAAATCTCCCCAGAGTGTGTTCGGACTAGTTAGTTTTTTGGGGTGGTAACTTTGAGGCAGTTTTTAAAGTGACTCGCTCGGTTTATGTTTGGGTTTGTTAGTAAGTACTGAATTTTTCTTGCATTTAACTATGAAAACAGGTAGATCGAGAAATTGTTTAAGTTTTCGAATAACTATGAATGTTGCACTTTCTAAACGAATTAAGTCGACATAGCCATGGCCTAACAATCTGTTGTGCACACAAACTTCCACTTGGGGAGTTATGCGGAAAATAAATTTGCAAAAGGTTCAAGCTCTATCAAGCGAACCAAAAAACTAATCATACGTCAATGATTCGAATTTTGCATGATCACGCGCACAGACTTTTAGATCGGCCTAACACCGAATAATGATTTCAGCGCATTTTATGGGTTTCGAATTCAAATTCCGAAAATCTAAAATTTATTTTGAAATTTTTTAGAATACTGGAAGACTGGTTCTGTGAAATGCGATTTTAAAACTGTAGTCCTTTCATAGGCAAGATTTCTATAAAATCGGGCCGTATCTGAAGAACACTGTAAGGCATTTGGACATCTTCTATACATTTACCTTTAAGTGTTTCTGGACTGTATTTTACCTAAAGATTCGAAATTTGATCGTGCACACGCAAACTTAAAGCCAATGCTCACAATAAATCTGGCTGTTGAATGATATCAAACAGAACAGCAACGTACCTGAAGAAAATGCCTTACTTAACATTATTAATTTACCGGCAGTCTTAAAAAGCGCATAAGCTGCAGCATGATAAGCTCAAGTTTGTCATGGAATTTATTCCAGAAATAAGACATTTCGGAGACAGCTGCGCTCGGCAGTGGCTTCGTGATTGTGTACAATGAACGCTAGTCGTATTTTTTAGATGAAAGCTTCCTGAATTTATCGATCGAATAAGTTCTGCTGCTGGTTGAATCGGAAAATTTGGTGCGGAAACCGGGTCGCTCCAGGATTGTGTAGTTGCCGCACGTCCACAAGTCAACAGTCGACAAATCCAGGTAGAACAGATAACTTGGTTCTGGGTGCGGCTGCCGGAATGAGCGGGCGGGTATCGTAAAATAATCCCGTAGATTTTCCATGGAAGTGCAGTTACATTGCTCGTCGTCTAGACAAAGTGGGTTATAATGTACATGCAGACCTGACCGAAAGCCCGACGCTGACAGGCTGTCCAGGAACGTCTGGCCAACGTCCATCAGATGGTTTCCCGCAAGCCAAACGCTCAGGAGGTTGTGCATGACAAAAGACCGGCTGCTGTAGATCGCCGATATGCCGTTGTTGTCTAAATCGATTCTCTAGATAAGCAGAAACAGTCCCCCAATAGTTTACAGGTAAAAGTCAATCGCTCTCTAGTAATTTAATGTGTTTGCTAAAAATGTTTTAGTAGTGTGATTGTTAAAAATGGCCAGTTAAGCGATCTTATTAATCTGCATGCTCTGATCATAGTTTTTTTTCGGCTGTGGTACTGGTGTGCAACACTTCTAGTGAAGGAAACTGTTGAAGAAGTGAAAAATCTTAATCACTTGAGCGGTTTTCTTTCACTGCTGACATCGCCCAGCGGCTGGTTAGCATTGTTGATAAACAGCGCTTAACGAAAAGCCGCAGCGATTAAAATTGAGTGGTGTTAATGGCATTTTTAGACAGAAGTACAGTATATTCGCATTAAGGATTGTATGCCGCTATATATATTACAAAATCGGTTGGTCTGCATACACGAAAAGCAATGCTTTTTTGCTCCGCATAAAACTTTTTTTCTCTGTTTAACCCAGGAAAACTGGGTATTAGACCCGGATGGGATGCTATGAATTATTGGCGTTTAGGTAAATAACAATTATTTTAATTTTGGGTCGACTGGATTCTTGGACCTCCATATTCAAGCAGACATAACTTAAAAAGCGCTTATAGTCGCCCTTTTCAATTGCACTTACGTGGTGGATCATGAATTTGCATTGTAATAGTAAGTATGTTATGTCCTCATTCAATTGTTGCTTATAAAAATAGTAAGCGATTACAGAATATGTTGTCAAACAATTTATTCAGATACTGAAATGTACAAGCTGCAAAAGTGTGGCCCGGCGCACTGTAATAGTTTGGCGTAGCACGCAAATTTGTGTAAATCGCTGTATTGATGGGTCAGAAATTACCGGACAAGCTTGTGCAGTTCTTTTTGCGAATGCCGGTTGCCGCTGCTGCAACCGGCATTCGCAAAAAGAACTGCACAAGCTTGTCCGGTAATTTATGTTTTGTATGGTACCATACATGTTTAATGTGTTGTATGGTACCATACATGACTAAACGGACTAGCCAGTGCTCACTGCAGTATGTTCCTACGACGTGATATGGGGCGCTACAGTCACTGCAACGACGAAGCTGCGCCTTGTTAATTTGCATCTGTTTTTCGGTTTTTGCATTTTTAGGTTTTTTATGTTACCGTAGTTGAACTCTGGCGAAATTTGCAAAGAATATGCGGATGTGTTATGCAGTAGTCATCCAAATGCAAGAGCTGGCGTACAACAGCGCAGTTGAAATTTGACCATGATTAAAGTCATTGTCGTATAGTATCGTAAATTGACTGCACATTAGTGCACAAAAGCATAAAGAAACACACTGCATAAAGGCTGCATAAAGTCAAGCAAATGACGGCCTAATGATGTCTATTGTTAGTCATGATGTCTGTTGTTAGCCATGTACCGGTATACCTGTATATCCTCAGCCAACGGCTCAAACACCGACCAGTCAAACGTCTCGAAATTATTCCCGGAAATAGACACGTCGAGAGCTTGTTTGGCGCTGCGCTGCCACGTGTTAAGCCAAATGACTCAAAAGCATCGAGGGCAATGGTAGACATGCGGTTGCGCTGCACCCATAAGATAGATAGCGCTACAAATCCAGCAAACGTATCCCGTGTGATGAATGGCACAAAGGTATCCGTGACGTCCAAAAAGACCAGTCTTTCTTTGACATTGACTAGAAAATCGCCAATCGGAAACGGGGGATCATCCGGCGCAAAAAGGACACTGGAAATTCCCACCCGCGTAATGTGGGGCAAACGCGGTACGGGATCTGCCGTGGGCAGGGTATAGTTAGGCGTGCAGATTTAAGAATACGGAGGATTTGAGCCGATTTGCAGGAATTCGGTACGGGATGGAATGGCACTCAAGTTATACTCTGGGTGCTGGCAAGAACATCTCTCACTGTACGATGCTGGTAGGCTACATGCCGGTAAAGCGTAATTAGTAAATTCGCTGTCGGGTTTCGGTCTTGGAGGCCATGACGGCATGAATGATAAGACAGATGTCACGAAAACCATAAACAAGATTAAGGTTATCATTGCGACGACGTTCATTGTTTACTCGGGTAGGTGACAGTTAATCTGCAGATAAAAACCGCGACTGAACGCAGCCGTTGATACTACATCCGCAAACGATGGTTGCCAGTAAACAACGCTTTACTTACAGTTAGTTATACAGCAGCTTCATTTAACCAACCGACGGAACTGAAAAATATACCTGAAGTTTCTTATTGCATCGTGTGACAAGTGACAACCACGATGCACTCGGTTCTGCCGTTGACACGGAAATTAAGTTAATTTTCCGAGAAGTGCAATAACCTTCCGAGAATGATGTTATATATATGCGTTATTGCTTATCTCCGGAATCCTTTCTGCCGAACGGTGGAGATTACTGAAACGTGAGGTGAATTGCGTTGACGAGTGAATAATGCCGTGAGGACAGTGAGTAAACAGCAAAACGTCTACTAACACAAGAACCTGTCTGCCAAACGTCGCTCAATATTAACTTTGCTGTAAGAAAAATCTGTTCTGCAGTCGCAGAGCTGGTGAATTGCATCGCTAGAAGTATAACAAAAACTTCCCAAAACAAAGTTATTTTGGCGTTTTGGCACATTTTTAAAACATCTTCTAGAATGAGCTGCATGGCGGCATGAACTATACCGGTATCGCAAGTTGTGTATTGGAAACTAACTGCTCCGTTGTGTGTTTAAATTTGCATCGCTTGGCAGAAAATTCTGCTGAATCCCAGTGAATGCAGTACACCATTAGTTCTTCACAGTTCATACCGAATGCTCTACGAAGCCCGATTTCCATTTGATCATTAGAGCAAATTTCAATTATACTACCAATTTCAATTATACTACGCACTGTACGCAGTACGGAAGGCTGCCACTTAACCGTTGGCAGATTGCTCTCAATCCTTCGATAATGGCAAGCTATTATAATAATAATAAGGAATTTATTGTCTTCGTGCGAGGGTCGTGCCCTTTTACAGCAGTGGACAGTGTAGCAATTTTGCATAATATAAGAACAAACGTGATGGAAAGTGATACAAAAATGCAAACAACAGTGGAAAACAAAAAAAAATGACCAAAACGTTGGTGTTGGACTGAGTGCAGTGATATGAATGCAGTGAGTGCGATGGTTTGGACTGGTAGTGGAAAAAAGGTGAGTTAGACGATTGTACTGGTGTCCATACATAAAACCAAAAACCCGCCTAAGAAGAAAAATATCCGCAAAAAACATTAAGGTCAAAATTTTTACAATTTCAAAACATTTAATTAAACTTGCAGGAGAAATGGAAAGCATGGACACTTACGTACTGATCGTCTGTGTACTGAGACAACGAGCAAAATTACAAGCAGTAACATAACGATTTGATTGCATATGCAGGAACACTGTATTGCATATGCAAGAATTTCTTTGACCATTTCAGTTCTTTCCAATTGACGTCATCTAGAGCTTGACGGAACGTTCGAAGAGATTTGTAGGAGGATAGTGGTAAGGAGACTTCATTCCACAGAGATGTTATTCTGTCACTGAAACCGCCGGAAACAGGGAGGACCGTAACGCCACATGCAGTTGTCGGTGCTGGCGAAATTGGTAAATAATGGTTTTCAAGCCGCCGGATACTTCGCGTGTTTCCTGAAACAGATTGAGACAAGACAGCAGACACTGTGTGCTTTTGTAAAAACTTGTCACATAAAGGTGTAATTCCAAAAAGAAGCTTGTAAATAAAAATCAATAATTTTTTGGCATTTCGTATTCTGAAATTATCCCAGTGGAGTTCTTCCAGCCTGAGCCGATATTCACAAGTTTCGTTGCCGAGACGCACCGAGGACACAAACTTTTCGATACAACGCTCAACTTTATCCTTGGAGGTTTTAAGCAGCAGACAAACGACAGGCGCACAATAATCCATAACAGGAAAAACCAGTGATTTAAATAAAGAAATTCGTGCGCCAGAATCGCGAAAGCGAAACAATGAATTAATATATCAAATTCTTTTTTTGCATTTTAAAGAAACATTGTCTGCATGGGGTTTAAAAGAAAGTTCACGATCAATTTCAACTCCTAAATATTTAACTTTTTCGCGGTAGCTAATCAACACTCCGTTTAGACGAAATTCACCCTTCACATCAACAAAACGTTTTTTGGAAAACGGCATATCAACGGACTTATCAGCGTTGAACGTATTCTACAACCGGAATAATTTACGGCAAATGTAATGCTTAGCGCTGAAAAATCGTTGACGCCATGAACGCGCAGCCAACGGTGCAGATTTCATGCAAGGAGCGCTTGTACTGTCATTTCTAGTTATGCTGTGCTGGCTGGACCGGAGTAGTCCAATCTGCAATGTAACCTTTGGGGAGGCCACCATTAACAGCCGTCGTCCTGAGAAGTTCAGGAGCGGTGCTGGGCGTCATCGGCACCGGCGTAGTTACTGACTGCGTTGCTGGAAGCAGAGCCGGCAAATGGGGCGCGTCAACATGCAGAAGGGCGCCGATTCCTTAACTTACTTTCGCCGAAAACGATTCCATACTGCAGGCAGCGAGGGGGTGACCCGGCCATCCAGCACTTTCTCAACCCGCTTTTGAACGCTCTGGAAATCCAGTGACCAATATCCAAGAAATAAAATACACTGGTCAAATTAAGCGCAAATGCATTCGAAATGCTTGGTGCAGTTGAGTGGCTCTAGTGGCGTGGCTTCACCGTTTTGTTAAACGTTAGCGACACTATTCCAAGAAAGGTGTTCAAGGTTTTATTTTTAAAGTTGCAAGCACTGCGTATGGAGTACGCTATGCAGCAGTACCCCTACGGTCTTTCCAATGGCCACTTGTCGTATGGGATTGGGTGTTATAATCGTTCAAAATGGCCGTCATGTATTACAGCATCCACAAACCGATTTCCTTCTGGTTTTCACCTTTACCTAATTGCTTTACAATAACAATTGCCGATAAATTTTACAAAATACCGTCAAGCTAATTCCGCACCAGCATAAGTAACACGGGTATCCCACCCGCATGTAAACTACGCGCACGAGTATGATAACCGTGCTGCACCATATATCAGTAACAATTTTACTGAAAAGTGTTCAGCAGCGATAGATCGTGTTATCCTCGTACTGTAGCTGCACTTCTACCTTTCCACTTAAACTTCCACTATAGAGATATGTACCAAACAGCGTATTTTTTAACACCGCGTAAGTATACCACATGTTTTCGGGCGTGCTTGGTTAAAGTTTGCCAGTTGCCAAAGTTTCAAGATTTTATCGCTTGCCAAGGTGCCATGACAGAGCAGGCGCCAGTTCTATCATTCTATCAGTTGGCTTTCGGACAATTTGCCTAACGTTCTGCTGTACTGCTAATCCCTTTTTCTTCATCGGTATTACTGAATTAGAAAATGCTCCATGCTCATCGTTTCAACCCTCTGATCCACCGCGAATCTTTGTCCATGCGAATTTGCAAATATATTGTTAAAAACTACATAAAAGACGTTCTGTTTTACCTGCTTCACAACTTGACTGCGCTGTTCTAACCGAAAATGGATTGTCGTTTTGTGTTGGCTGCCATTGTTCTTCTGTTAGGCTGCTGTTTCCCTGGCAGTCGCGCCTGCCCTTCTCAGCCACGACTTAGTCCCGAGGAAAAAAGTAAGTCGGTGTAATGAAATTGCGAATAGTACTGTATCAGATGAGCGTTATCCGCAGTTATCGCACACATAGGCTATGCACTATGAACGTTGCGTCGAATTCAAACATGGTGCCATTCCGGCAGCACGTCAATTTATTGACTTCCGTTTTGCTGCCCGACAATTTGCTGACCAGCATGTTGCTGATTCGCACAATTTGCTGACCGACAATTCGCTTTTTTTCAGTTTCGCTGCCCGACTTTTTGGGGAAACTATTAATGTTGTTAACCGACAGCTTGCTCTTCAGACAAGTTCTAGGGTTTCTTAGTTTCCTGAGTGCTTTTGTTGGGTTTTAAGGTTTATTAGTGTTTTATTAGGTCGTCTTAGTTTTCGCACTCCTTTTGGCTTCTCATGGTTTTAGCTTTGATCGTGTTTCCTTAGGTTTTCTTAGCCTCTTAGACTTGCTTAGAATTTTTTAGGTTTCTTAGGTTTTCTTTGCTATTTTTTGGTTTTATTAATTGTTTTCAGACTTTTCTGTTTTCCTGAGTTTTTTTAGGTTTCCTGAGTCCGTAAAGGATTTCGGAAAGCTGTTATGTTGGTCATCACAACGTCCTCAGCAAAGTGGTGGGTGTTTAGCAAAAGGTAGTTCAGCAAGTTGTCGCTTCAACAAATTGTCGGGTACACATTTTGTCAATCAGCAAAAGCTCGCCAGGAAGTTGTCGGTCAGCAAGACGGCGGTCCGCACATTGCTGGTGTGTTGTTCATCAACCAGTGCGCACCAAAGATACCATCCGCTCCGGACGGTTTAAAGGCCAAAATTTCCGGTCGGTTTGAACGGTTACATATGTGCATATATGATATGACGGAGAGACCAAAACGATAGAATAATACCGCAACATCAATCCTACCGACCTGGCTCAGCGGCAAAGTATGAGCTGATAATCTTAATGTGGCGTAGCTAAATCTACGATTCTACGCGAAGCGAGAACTGAATCTCCGACGATAACTTTAATTCTAAACTCTGAAAACTGCCAAACTTAGCATGGAAGAAGTGATGATCAGAATACTGGCACTCACGGACTTGTACATATAGGCGCCAAGCGTCCGTGTAGAAACCATAACACAACCCAAAATAATAGAAAGTACAAGTACTGATGGAAAGTAAATACTAATCGGATATAGCGCATCACATAAACTGTATTTCCGCAGTTCTGCTTACAGTTCCGCTATCCCGATATAAAACATTTTGTAAAATTTTGTGAAGCCCCTTGAGTAGGGCAGTGGTCTAACTCTCGGCATTTCAGTCGGCGCATTCAGTCGGCTTACATGCTACACTGCGTGCTCCATGCTGCAGCCTATGTGACTCATAGACATTTCAGTTATCCTGTTCAAGTAGTCGCCGGCTAAAGTGGCTGTTTGCTCGGGCGAGTGTTAGAAATATTGATCCATACAGCGCAAGTGTAAGAAAACATTTTCTCAGCGACGGAGAGCACACTGAGGTTTGTAACGGCAGAGACTGGACGGTACGACACACTGAAAAGAAGGATACCAACGCAGACAATGATTTTGACAGAGGAAACATATTTCTCGGTTCCCACGGTCGCTTGCATCTTAAAATAACGTTACTCAACGGTAAGTGCAGTTTTCCCCAGGTCAGGACCACCCAATCACATGGCTTCGAGGTCGAACTAGAAACCCATTTCGACGATGATTCGACGGAATCATGCTAAGTCATTCATAGAGGTACTTCCATACTTGGACGGCTCTACCAGAATTCGAAATTTCTTGGTTTTTATACTCGCATGTGCAGACCAATAACATCTTTCATCTCTTTGCGCAATGGAGAAGGAAAGAAACGTAAATTCGGACGAATACTAGTACTTTCAAGAAGTCCGGAACAAGAAACAGATAATTCCTTATCATTAATGATTAAACGTGCCTTTCTTACTCAGCAGACGAGACTAAATTAGAGAACTCCCGCTGGCATGAAGGCAAGGTCGCAGTCACGAGCGATTTGGAAAATGACCCCCCATCTTGCAGTGCGTCCTGTTGCATTTCACTGGTATTTTCTCGTCCAGCGGTTCATATTCTGTACAATCGCACATCGTGTAATACCCAAGCACCTGGGAAAAAGTAGTGGACACTGATCAGGAATGCAAATGACAGTCAATGACAGCAAAATCTGCTGTTGCAAAAACTTTACTTGTTTTGTTGTACTTGTTGCAAAAACTGTACCGGAATTTAAGATATTTGTAAAGATATGTAATCCGGACAAGCCCACATTTTTTTGAATGAGTTGAAGAAGTCATTACGATATTTTCAAGACATTAATTGCATTCGCGAGTGGACGACTGCTAGCCTGTATCAATCCATTTGGAGTCATCCTGACGCACCCTACGCTGCCAGCCCGGCTAACGTTCTGTGGAAGCATATTATTAACCGTTGGCATGGTGACTTCCTATGTGCTAGCTAACCTTAACTGGAAACTTTCCACTTTAACCCCGTTAATTCATTTGAGAAATGCAGCGATCTTCGTATGTAAAGTGAGTGCACGCATAAACAAACGACATAATTTTGCACTTATATGACACACTGTGATTGATTTAAATACCATTATAAATCCTGTACCAAACAACTCAGCTGCCTACCTGGTATAAAAGATTTTTGTGGTTTTGGAAGTTTTATAAAATTTTTCATAACTAAATAATTTTTAAACGTCCTTGGAAGTTCTACAATACTATAGACATGCATCTTGCATGCAGCCATCTATTTGTAGAATGCCTCTTTTAATGTTAATTAGTGACATTTTACAGGCATTTCTCAGTTTCAGGAAATTCCTTTTCTTGCTACTGTTAACCAGCATCCTTATTTGCTCCATTCGCAGAGAATACCGCGCCACACAATTTCTTCTGCACTCCAATAAAACCCGCGACTCTCGCAATAAGCACACCATCTCCCACCATATTATGCTGTGGGGAACCATCGCCGTCTGCGTTGATACAAGTGGTCCTAATCAGCTACCCTGCGGTCTCGTGCTGGCCTACGTTTTCGGTCTGCCAATTACGATGACGCATTTCATCAGCAATATTTTTCTACCCATTTGTGAGGTGTTATTGATGGCGAATTATTCCGCACCCGGACAATTGGGAATGTGACATTTCGCAGCACTCAAACTCGACGCGCGACTTTTCGCCGCGAAAACATTTCGCCGCCGGACATTCGGACGCTGGGACACTTCGGTTTGGGACAGTCTGCTTTGAGACATTTTACTTTTGCGACATTTCGACGCAAGATGTCTGGTCGCGGACAATTCTTCTTGGGACTTTTCGAACGATGCGACAACTCGTCGCAAAATAATTTAAAATAATTCACCGCGCTTAATTCTCGCTAGTTTTCCAGTTTTTTTGGCTTGTTCTTGGTTTTTCTTAGGTTTTATTCATAGGTATTCTTAGTCTTTCTAAGACTTTCTTAAGTTTTCGTATGTTTTCTTAAATTTTCTTAGGTTTCTAAGGTTTCTTAGGTTTCTTTGGTTTCTTAGGTTTCTTATATAGGTTTCTTAGATTTCTTAGGTTTCTAAGGTTTCTTAGATTCTTAGAACTTTTTAGGATACTTAGGTTTCTTTGGTTTCCAAGGTTTCTCAGGTTTCTTAGGTTTCTTAGATTTCTTAGGTTGTACGTTTGGTTTTGCTTTATTTTTAATTTGTTTGGCTCTTTCAGCTAGCTTAGTAAATCGTATCTGATAGGGTAAATGTCGCTTCGTCGAGTTGTCCTTGCGGCAAAATTTCCTTGCGTCAAAACGGCCATGCGACGGAAAGTCTCGCGGCGTAAAGTCCTACCGACGAAATGTCCTGCAACGAAACGTCGCGTGGCGAGATGACCTTGCGGTGAAATGTCTGCGACCAAAAGTCCTGCGACCAGTTGTCGGCGGCGAAATGTCGCGGTGCCAATTATTCGCTGAACTTCTTCGTATATCTGCGGTCAACATGGAGTACCGACAACAAGTGCGCCGGCTGCTGACAATGAGATGCGGGAAGGTTGTGACTAAGTCCACCAAAAGATTAGCCAAGCCCAATGTAGCGTGTTCCACGGCGACACCGGCACCGGTCGACGGCCCTCGTTCTGCCCATGTCCAAGCAGGAGCAACCGGCATGCACCGGTAACAGTCACAATCCGAAACCATTTTGTAATTTTATTCAGCCTCACAATACCATCGTATGCTGTCACGTTGTACGAGTACAACAATGCGCACTTAGTATTATACGAGGAAATGACGGTAGCGCATTTCAGCATTCCTCTGTGCTGCTGCCGTCAGCCGCCTGGAGTATGACGTTACGACAGTACATATGACCAAATCTGGCGCGGTACATAAACACCATGTTTAGCCTCAACGTCAAATTCCAGCCGGCTGACGGCAGCAAGTACAGGGAGTGTTGAAATGCGCTACCGTCATCCCCTCGTATTTGTGCATACAGTTACTTCTCGCAAGGACACTGAAATTGTGCGATTAGCTGCAGCTCTTATTTTACTACATATTTATCACACTCTGTCTTGTATTCTAGTTGTAAGCTTTGTAAAAGTAAAATTCGTACTCTTGTTCTCACCAAAATTATTGTATTGTGTGCGCATCTTATGCTTTTACTGTCATATTGCGTCGTCCGGCCACAGTCAGCGCCCGCAATCTACAAAAACCTTAGAAATCAGCATCTCGCGTCTAATAATGGAGTTTTATTTACCACAAAATTTAACACGTATGCCCCACAAATTCTTAGAAATCTCTTGGTTCATTTGAATCTAACCATCCAGCATGTACAGATATACGTGAGCATAGGGTGTCATCAGTAGAAATTTTATTTCTGTTAAAGGCATTCAAAGGAGCCAGACATAGTCAGTGCGCACTTCAACACCATCAGGAAAATTGAACAATCATCAGCGTTTGCTGTCTGTGTACATCAATTATTCACAACACGTACCATATATAGTCGCGGAAATCTGGAGTTTAACCTTTAACTTTACGTGATGCTACTTTACAGTTGTTGAGGAGGGGTCCATTGGGCGGCGCACATGTCGGCGACGGAATGAACGTACGGTATAGACCCGGTTTGCAGATGCAGGTCCTGTCGCAAAGATAAGCGCATAAAGCCGACGGGTTGGGGTTGGCGCATGACATTTCACAATCGCGACAGCCATGGGTCATTAACGGGTCGGAGCATTTCGAAATTGTTTGTAGGATGTTGACTCCTATGGAACTGCAAAGCATGCCAAGGCATTCGGTATGAGCTTGCTAGCAGTCTCACTGTTAAATGCTGCTTCGGCGGTCATATAAGGAAATACAGTTACGCTATTTGATCACTCTATAAGCTAAAATTAATGTTCTTGAATCCTGTCAACCTAGGGTAGTGTGCAAGAGAAGGGCGTGAGCGTACGAGTGTGATTCCCATGCTGGTTGGGATCCGTACTGAGAAGTTTGAAATTCAGTCTGTAGGACAAATATCTTTAAGGAAATGGCTATAGGCACCCCTGTCATGCGCCGAAGCTATAGGCGCCCCCCCCCCCTATTGGCCACTGCTTTGTTTTTAAGGTCAAATTTTCTTGGCCTTAGAAGATTTTTCAGAAAGTCATTGCACTACCGGCTGAATTTTTTGCATTTTTTTGTAACATATGTGAGTTGCTGCTGCAGAAACGGCTCTGTAACAAGGTCTGACAGTTCTGAAATAAGTACTTCAGAAGTAGTCCATCCGAAGATATTCCACGTAGATATGGCGTTGGCTTCGTGAACGCCATGTATGTATTTTAATGAAAACAAACGTACTAGCCTGGCGGGAAGTGGCTAGGAAACGGTCGGTTCAGTAAGAGTAAGGAACAATCTAACTGCGGAGCGCTTCTACGCATCGTACTAACAATAAGCGCAAACTTCGCGCATGCTAAGCATTAACGTCGCGCTTATTATGCATTAGCTGTTCTCTAACGTGCTCTATCTTCGGACCGGCTTGTACATGCAGACACACGCCTGCGAACTGTTTGGTATGTCCTTGAATGCCTCCGCTGTACTACCGCTTTCACATCGTTTTAAAACCGGTTTTTGCCGTCTTAGTTAAGCGCGTACAGAAAATCCATTGTTGGTATGCGACAGGGCAGCCGCAGACGGACGACAGTCGTGAAAACCTATGAGTGGTCGGAAGTCGCTGTTTATGTCGCTAAGCGGATGTTCGAAACGGTGACTTTGAACACTGTTTTTTAAGCTAATGATAACTAAAATGTGCAGAAAAATGCGCTCTACAAGGAAATGTTAGCTGTCAAGTGAGATCTGTTACTGCAGTGATTTATCGTCTACAGCGCTTTGCACTTTGAAACAAATTCGGTTTTAGATAATATAGGGGGAAAAATGAGTCTAGCCGAACCAGTCCCTTGTACTTCTGATGTCAGCCGGCTGGGGTTTTACGTTGTGGCTATACATGGCGCTTATGTACCGCGCCTGATTTAACCATATGTATTGCCGTAACGTCACACTCCAGGCGGCTGACGGCAGCAGTACAGGGAACTGGGCCGAGTAGACTTGTTTGTACCCCTATAGAATTCCGTTATACTGTGTACCTGTAGTTTGCCCTGTTAGCGCTACGCTGAATTCTCTGTTCGTAAGGCCACTCAGCCATACAGCCAAAGAGCGTGTTTGCACCAGCACCGCTGCTCTACCAGATACGTACTTTCTATCAGTTGCGCCTTTTCTTGCACGAAAGTCACACATTTGTATAATGCCGCTTTAACTTTCCCATATGCATAGTTATAAGAACAGTTGGCAGAACAGATGATCACTTTTCACAGTCGATTATGATTTTTGAAGTAACAGCTATGATTTGAGCGACGAATTAACCATGGCAGTCGGAGCATGCTGCTCTAAAATTTTTGCATACGCGACATTAACGACGCTATCTACGCGGAAGCAAGGTGTTTCATATTAGCAGTGTAGCACTCCTAAGTTGAAGGTCATTCCAGTAACGCCTGCTTTACCGCGGAACTTAAACCGCTATAGTCGTAAACGGACCTTACCGGGTATCCGATGGTTTTTCGGTTGGGACATTTTTAGCGTTGATTGTGTTGGGGCCCGATTCGACGGTGGGATCACCAGACTCCGCTGTGCTATATTGCAGTAGCACCGTGGCGGTGGTCCACAGCGAGAGGAAACCAGCGGTTGACTTCATCGTACAGAGTACATAAGTGAAGTCGGTGAAGATGGGGAAAGAGTTGACAGCAGAGTGCTGTGCCAAGTAAATATTATGATATCAGTTAGCAGAATTGATACTCCACATCCCTTTATATACTGCGCCTGTCGCATTAATTTTGCCGAAGAATGCAACATCTTGTGTTGCTGCCCATTAGCCGGTCAGTGTCGCCAATTAATATTTAGGAAAGCATTCACTTGACGCCACCAGGCACCACGCTCATAACGCTTGTCCACAATTCAGTTTGTAAGATTGCCAAGTTTTCTGTTTAGCAGAAAAATTGATACAAGCAATGCATGAATGCCTCAGGGAAAACAGTGTCTGCATAAAAAAATAAGGAAGAAATGCAAGCTAATTAAGCAAACGTTGCCACTTAGATAAACATAAGACGCCGAAGAATCTGAACATATAGTGTGGCTACCGTGATATTGTTCCAATGTGACTGCCGGCACGTGTACTAACACGTGCCTCGAACGTTGTGTATGATGTATCCACTGCGGATGCAGTAATTAATTATACTTGGAATCCATAAATAATGATGTTTGATGTTAATTAGTTTTTTGAGAGCAGTATTAAATTGATAATAAAACTCAATCTGCTCGTAAGATGATTTTGTACTCATATTGTACAAGCCGTATTTTTGGTCAAATTTTCTGACTGATGTAAATCATGTTTGTCGAATATTCAAGTGTTCAGAAAGGCAGGGTGTAAAACCTGGCAATGGCACCTGCCAATGGCACTGCCAGTGGCATGGCATGCGATAAAAACTGGATGCTTTGGCAACTGGCAAGCGATACAACCTGGCAGATGCCGCATAAAATGTGGCACTATGTATAAGCGGGTTCGGAGAGTTTGGTGTAGTGCATATTCTTGAAACTCTTGCTAGAACATACAGTAGATAGGCTGGATAGTGCTAACATTGCTGGATAGTGCTACCAGCATGTGCCGTGCACAAAGTGCGTTAGTTCGCGACGGTATGTAATGAAATTTTGAAAGGTCAACTTTACATCTTGCTGTTAGCCCGAATTGCCATAGCAAAAAAATGAAAAGCCGTGTTAAAATACATCCGTAACACGTTCTGAAGGCACAACTCTGGAAAAGAAGCATGCCGGCTTCAATATACTTAACTGGAATAGACGCATTTTAACGTGGCGCTTTAATCCGTTGATTAAATATGGTAGAATTTTAAGCACTGTACTGCAGTAAACTTGACGCTTGCCGGTATAGTGTACAAGTAATATCACGTTCGCTGTCTAAATTCGCAAGGAAATCTGTAAAAAATCTATCGGTTGTAGGGACCTTTCAAATTAGTCCGTGAACAACCAAATTTTTTTATTAAGGCTGTAATACGCCTATTAAAAGTACACCATGTAGTGTTTTCACTTATTAGAAGCTTTAAGGTGAATTTCTACTCACATTACGCCATTTTAAATTATACAGGAATCAATAGAGAATTCATTTCTCTATCTGCTGATGTGAATCAAACTTTTATGAAAAAATTGTACACCGTTACCTATTTTAAAAACTATGATCGAGCAGAGACCTTTTACAAGGTTTTAATACTGCGCAGAAGAGGGGACATCTCTGTTCTGGCTTGGATGGCAAGTTTACTGACCACAAGCCGCGAAATTATCAGCGGCAGCAAATGTTTGTATAAGTACCAGAAGATGCGCGCGCTATCATAAATAATCAGGTAGAACAATGAAATTTATTGCCCTGTTTTCATCTCCATCTCCATTTACCACTGGCGCTTGAGTGTCAGAGAGTCATTCCTGCTCAGCTGAAACAATACGTGACCCGAAGAGGCCGGGACATAACAGGATGCGCAGCAATCGCACCAAGAATAGGCATGCTGTCCAGCTTAGTCTATACCGTTCACAAAAAGTCATTTTCTCAAAATAGCAAATGGGGCAAATAATTCGGTGTTTTATCCGACTCCAAGTTTGATCGCTCCATCACATGGAGTAAATTCCCATACACATTCTGAACCAAAACGAAGCTGGTCAGATGTAAACTGACCAAGTTATAAGAGTTTAAAATTTTTGAAAATTCATTGCTTCTTTGTTTTTTAAGGTATCATCACCATAATGGTTCAGAATGATCTTAAGATATAGATTTACCATAATGGTAAATTTGGTCGGAGTCGGATAGATAGGTGAATTATTTGACGCGTCCGAGTTTTTAAACTTTTTCCGGTGATAGTACAGCAGCCGGTTATTGCGCGCACATTTTGAGTTTAAATCGGTGAAGTTCAATGTTTTGAGCACCAAAAGCAGTAACGTCCACTGTAGAACTGTTTACAAGTCCGCAGTGGTGTTTTTTCTCGCAAGAGGGGTGCAAACGAGTAGAAACTCAGCTTAACGTAAAAAACTGCCATAGGTCAATAACAAGTAAGGCAAAAAGAGGTGGAACAAACAAATTAAATTACTTAATGTCCTACTTACTCAAATTGGCATTGTAATCGAATATTCGAACACCGGGAACGCAGATACGGACTGATACGAATTTATTTTTACGGAGCGCGTCACTATGATCCAATAATTCCTATTCCCTGCCCAGGTTAATTTAGAAGAGTCCAAATTTCATGAAAGTAACATTGACGGCAAGTGCTGGCACTATTGTTAGGTACTCAAAAATTAGCGCCAGAATCAGAGTCAGATGTAACTGTTCAACGCAACTCGGCAACAGGGCTTAACGTATGCACACCGCACAGTTGGATGTATACGATATATACAGTACAGTATACCGGGCCCCGGCGCTCCGGTTCAGCCATGTCTATTCATTTTGTCCACTATCATTTTGTTCACCGCTCATTTTGTCCACCATTCATTTTGTCCACCGTACACTTCGTTTACGATACAATTCGAAAAGTACGGTATTTCTATTTTTTTATGACAAAACTAGTATGAATTTAATAAACTCGCATAGTATGTAATCCGATAAGTATTATTTACATAATTAATTACACATATTAATTACATAATTTTGCAATCTTTCATTGGAAAATTCTCGCCCTTGCTGCAACAATATCGAGTGCGGTAATTTGTACTCGTACGTAATACTGCTGCTATACCTAGTTCCGCGCAGCTGTATGCGGTATGCGTTTCGAAATTCAGCGGGTTGACAACTAATACGTAAGCAAACGGTAAACAAGCGATACGGATGAGTTCGATTTATGCACATACTTAACACAGCGCGCATCTACCTGCTTCCATCTTACGCCCAGACCGTGTCTATTGTGTGTTTTATTTTAACTAATATTAAATTAAGTGGTAATATTGTATTTATATTATACTGAATAAAGTAGCGTAGACCAAATGAATGGTGGACAAAATGATTGGTGGACAAAATGATTGGTGGACAAAATGATTGGTGGACAAAATGATCGGTGGACAAAATGAATGGTGGACAAAATGAATGGTGGACAAAATAACAGGACGCCGGTTCAGCTGCTCATGTCGCTTGGTTTATTTCGCCGATATACTATTACAACGGCAAAATAATCAGTTAGCGAAACAAGAAGATAAGAAGGATAGCTGTTAGTGGAGCTACCGTGCGTTTGTAAAAGTGCGCGTATAAATGGCGCCGGTTTTTTTTGGAATAACAGCAAAGTTCATGTGCAAGTATGCGGCGAACAGCTGATACGAGCCAGTGACCGGTACTGTGGAACATTAGATAAAAAATTAAAACATGATAAACATTAGACAGTCACCATGATTGTAGTCAATGACTACTAGTCATGTATCACCAGTCCTGGCTTGCCTGTAATTGGTAGTCAAAACACTTTAACTAAATCACGGGTTCACTCAATCAATCTCAATGACACTCACTACGAGTATCTTTTTCTCTGCAGGTCATAATGTCTGCAAGCAGTTATAGCACTAGAGTTTCATTTCCGGTCGAAACTGTTTGTCGTCCATAATGGCCTGATGGCCTGTTGTTCAGTGTTACTGGGAATGTTTAATTAGCATCACACTGCTTTGCTTTATGAATATTTCAGTTATGTACATGGCTGGAGGTAGGAGCACTAGTATTGTTACCAATAATCATTTTGATATGTGTTTCTATTGATAAATATGCAGTTTTGTTGTCGCTATATGTAAGTTATCGCTATCAAACAGTAGAAACGATTGACCTAATCATAGGGCCACGGTTGTTTTAACATTTGATCTAAGTCAGCCGAAACAGGTAACGTTATGTACCTATACAGCGCAAAATATGTGAAATCAATGTGTAAATTAAGACCTTATGTGCATTTATATACTGCAAAAAAATTACTAATTTGGTTTGGTTATAAGCAATGCCACTCTTCAATAGTGCAACGTTATACAGCATGAACTGTTTATTCGTTTTTGAATTACATGTATTAGTCTACAAGAGAGTGCCAATCGTACAAATTTTAATTTGGAATTACTGCTTAAAATTCTGCATACTGTACATGTAGTACACTACTGCGTAACTTTTACATTAACAATTTTTGGAAACAATCGGGTTTGTTTTGCTTCTGGTTTGACAGCTGCCTAATTTAGGCTAATTACGTGGTGGCTGACGTTAACTTAACGAAGCAATCGTCACTACCAAAGCCAGAGAAAAAACCACCAAACGAGCATGTAGAGAAATTTAGCTTACAAGAATTTGTTAGTACTTTGTAGAATGCTAACGGAGACAGTGGCAGTTGTCGATGAGCTGGACTTAATTAAACGAAAACAACCCTATGCTCAGCCGCAACTGCAAGGTGTATTCTAACGGTGTGTGTCTTAAAATCGGGAAGAACCGCGATTGTCTTTTAAATGAGCGTTTTTATATTTTGGTGCAATAGCTTTTAATAAGTATCGTGATGCAAGTGCAAACTGAGCACTAGAAAAAAAGAAATTTATAACAAAAACACTTTTTCAGTGCTATCCTGCTCGGGATTGTACCCATAACACATATCGCGTTTCCCCGTTGCATTTTATTTTCTTGTATCGTATTTGTGGTACTTTGCGCAGAAGGCAAATTGCAAGTGACCTTTGAAATTTATATGCCGGAGCGTACTTACGAACTTTGTGCATGGCCAGTACCGTTAAAAAATTAAGGAAAACTGCATATGTATTGACAAGAGTTTCTACTTTCTACCATATACAGTAGACCAAACGCTCCGAATCCGCTTATACATAGTGCCACATTTTATGCGGCATCTGCCAGGTTGTATCGCTTGCCAGTTGCCAAAGCCTCCAGTTTTTATCGCATGCCATGCCACTGGCAGTGCCATTGGCAGGTGCCATTGCCAGGTTTTACACCCTGCCGTTCAGAAACAGGTTCTGCCAAATTATTGTGATGCCACTTCACTGCACGCGCACCTACCTGCACTTTCTTGTATACTGACGCTTGCCCTCGTGTCAACAACCTGGGTAAACCTGCAGTGCAAGTAAACATTCCTTGCTAGTGTTCTTACTTTTCTGTCCGCTTTTGGACATTAACTTAATTTTTATTTTTTTCTGGGACGTTACATTTAATTACTCATTTAATTTTTTGCATGCTGATTTATTTACTAACTCCGAAGTAAATTTACTAAACAAAGTTAATTCAGCGTTACAATTTTTGCGCTGAAAGCGCAGCAAAGCACTACCACGACATTAGAAATTCCTCTTGAGAACGAATTAGGTATGTACTATGTGGTCATGGTAGTGTGTACAAGCTTGTCCGGTAATTTCTCACTAATCTAGGTAAATAGCGAAATATGCAAATTTACGTGTGACACTATAAACTCAATTTTACGGCGTGCTGCGCCAGACCGCTTACACACGTGACATGCATTTGGCTGGCTGGTGGGTTGTACACACAGATAATTTATTGCCAATTGTGAGAATAACAGTACAGTAACTGCTTTATTCACCTGTGATACAGTCCGGTTCCCTTAAAAATGATGAAGTTCAGACTATAGGGGAAACCGGGCGGGTGTAGTGGCTTTGCCGGTGGCTTTGCCACTACACCCGCCCACTCCCCCCCCCCGGCTTTGCCGGTAGGACTTCTTGTTTTGCCAACTTTTCAACCTCTGTCAGTAGCCTTGCATTAAACTTATTAATCGTTGACAAGACATTAAAGTTATTAATGTTATTACAAAATCCTGGAAGAGAAAAATTTACGTACGAGTCGATTCGACGAATTTTTTTTCTGAAGCGACAGATGGTTCTGTCGGTTACAAGCGCATTGGTGGCAGTTGAAGAACAGATAAAATGTTTCCATCACCACGTTCACCAGTTTTCATAGGTCCTGACTGTACGAGGCCACGGTGCCCCCTCCTTTTTCAGATCAGATGGCGGTGACCGAAGAACGGACATCGTCAATTACATGGAGTGTGGGTATATACGGCCACCGCGCATTGGTGCATTTCCTACCAGTGCTAACGTGCATAAGTGCATTTGGTGACGGTGACCGACGAACGGACATCACGCTTCCCATTCACTCTGAACATAGAGGATCTTCGCTACGCTTCGGTCGAATAAACGAAATGAATTTTGTTCAAAGTGCATTCTTCTGATATGTCGATCTTGTTTTGGTTTAGATTGTTAATATCTTCATTTGGACTTCGATATGGTTGCTGAATATCTGTTTCAGCAAGACTTGCACTTCGTCTTAGTCAAAACGATTAGCCAAAAAAATACACTTGTGGCACGTTTCGTACCAATGAGAAAAACCGGGTCGTTTTTTTCTTTCCTGTAGTCACGGTAGACATCTGTATACAGGCTGTAGACACCATGCAGTCCTACCGGTAGTCACCCGATTTTTTAGGTTTCTCAGGTTTTTTGGTTTTTTGGCATGTATGCAGGGTGTCTACAATGATGTCCACAGGTCGTCTACAGGGGTCTACCGCTTTATACCGGCAGCCCTCCCTGGATCCAGCTGGATGCTCTGCTCGATTATAGTTGTATACACCGGTAGTCATCTGTAAACAGCCCATAGACGCCACTGCAGACATATTGTAGTCATCTGGCTTCTTAGGGATTCTTAGGTTTTCTTAGGATGTATACGAGATGTCTACAATGGTGTCTACAGGTTGTCTGGGGATGTTTACCGCTGTATACAGCCAACCCTCCTTAGGTTCAGCAGGATGCTTGCCTGTATACACCCGTAGACACCCTTCACAACCCGTAGTCATCGGCGTGGCACTACTATGTAGACAAGTATACTTCCTATGCCGACAGAATCTACAGGATGTCACTACAGTGACAGGGTCAGATTGGGAGGGTCAGATTGGGAAATCCAGACAATTTATTCTGAAAAATTTCCGAAGATGGTTTTATATGCTGCAGTCTTGTGCAATTCAGCAACCACAAAGGACGCTCCGAAAGTAAGTTTCCCTATTTTGTATCTCCCGACATGAACGCTTTTAGCCCCTATGAACCATATTTTAAGAAACGTCCTTAATTAACGAACCGAAGTAAAATATAACTGTACCTAACTACAGCCCTGCCGAGCCAAGTAGGGACAGTCATAAACATCCCTTTACTGTTACCAACGAAGTCGAAAATTTTTATTCGACTGTTGCGTGATGCCTCTTGGTCTGTAGCACCTTCCAGATTTTTATTTCGATGACAACTGCTGAAATACAGGGAACGAGAGCTAGCTGTTTAATCGACCGAAGCGAACTTAGCGAAGCGAAGGTCCTCTACGTTCAAGAAACAGGAATTTTGTCGGTCACCGTCGGTTATGTCGGTCACGCCTGAATAATTTCAAAAATATGGAAGAATACACCCAGAAATATTGAATAAAAAAGAAAAATATTTTGTGCATAAAAAATGTATTTTTTAAAGCATTTTTAAATCAAACTCAGCAAACACTTTGTTATACTTGTTTTAATGTTTTCTCGCTTCGCTTCGGCCTTTTAGTGCAAGCCAACCGCGGTGCACTTTCCTAGTTTAATTTTTAGTGCAAAAATCGCACTTTTTACTGAGAAATAATCAACCTGATTCGAGAATATTTCTAAAACTGGAGGACGTTAGGAACTGTCAACTAGCAGCGTGGTTTTCTAACGGTCTCTTCTTACATTTCATCTAAACACTAACAATCTGCCTAAAGCAATCCGCGCTCTAGCCAACCGCATTTCTCTGCAGACTGTAGGGGCTCTTTAACATACAAGTCTATGGAAGATGCACCTTCCTTGGAGGTGACCTCGAGCACGCGAGCACCATGTTGCTACAATACTCGCCTGCCCTCAAAGGTGGGAAAGGAAAGAGATAAAGGTGGTGACAACAACCAATGATGGTGTAAAAAATATTTTTAAAAATGTCGTGCGAAAAGCCAAAACCTGGTTAAAGGTGGTGAGAACAGCCAAGGAAGGTGCTAGGGTCAAGGGTGGTGAGAAGAGCCATTTCCATTTAGTGACCGCAAGGATGAACCCCTCCTGTAATAGAAGAATGAACCCCTCCTCCTTCTCTCGAAAAGGTGCTGGTTATATCTGTACCATAAACGTAAAAGGTCACTGGGACATGGTAAAGTTGGTTTTGTGGTTATACATAGCCGGAATTCTTCAGATATGTACACTGATTTTGGTGCTTGAGCCGAATACCGTTACCAGACTGAGCAGTAGTCATGCTTGCTGCGATTCCTTATTTTGCAGAGAATTGTGTGTAACTGTACGGTAATAACTCCAGTGCCTCGCAGTGCAAGTTGGGTTTCTGATTCAATTTCCTAGGCATAAACAATTTAACAGACTGTTTAGTCAGCGCTTATTAATCTTTTTTGGATTTTCGAAACGCATTTAGCGAGATCTTTTACAGATTTCAGTGAAAAGGAACTAAAGCGGCCTCAGCCAAATTGAGCCAATCACTACACTAATCATGACAGGCCAAGGCATGGAACCTCATGAATTTGCAGTTCCAAAACCTCATGAATTTTTTCGCGGATCCTCCTTTACTGTGCACCATTCGTCACATACATACATACTAAGGATATTCTGTTTATTGGACGCTTTGAGTCAAGGGGCAACTGTCTGCAGCAATGTGCTTTAGCATTTATTTTAGTAGAAGTGCAGACAGTGTAAGGAAAAAATTCATTCAATAAAAAACCGCAGCTCAAGAAATAAAAAGTATTCGCCCATGTTCGTACAGTATTTTTGTTTTATAAACAGCTGGAAAACAGTTTTGTTTATAGCATCCGTGTTTCTATCGTTACAGGATCAAAAGGCTAAGCCTCGAAGCCCGTGTCCTGTTTTCTCATGATTTTGCAACGCGATCACAGTCAACGCCGATTGCCGAGTGAAAAAATTAGACTAAACGACAATTTTCTTTTCCATTTCGGTCTGGCCTGATGAGAACAGTGATGAGAGTACAGTAATCAAGGTAATGACAAACTGACAATGCCTTGCGCTAATAATGACTGTCGGTATGGTGTTGATTTTTGCGGTAGGTTTTTAAAACGGTTGACGAGAAAATTCTTAATGATTGTGGTTCATTTTTGATGAATAGTACACGCCAAGTTGTCACCAAAATTTGGCTGATTTATTAAAAATTCCCGGCACACTCTAGAATTTTCATTTAATTTTACCATGATCACAATTTCTCTCCTGCATCATCTGAATCCAAGATTGCCAATAAGAAAGCGTTTTTTGACAAGTTACACCAGAAAACTCGCAGTACCTCACGATCCGTTTACCGTGGTCGCCTTCCGTGCGCCCAAAATTCGTTTAAAAATCGAAGTCATCCCTTAGCTAATCGGTGACAAGGCAAAACTTTTTAGCATCCAATACTGTCTTGAGATGTTTATCACTTGTTTCTCTCCGAACCCCCGGGAGGTCACAACTGCGACTTAAAACTTAGCACCGCCAAAATGGGGGAGGACGTCCTTCCATCGTTCCCCACACAAACGAGGGATGTCATCCCAGCTCATTTTTGACATAAGAGGATTAGGGACATATGTGGCATCAGTTTAGTGTTTGCTATCGAGCAGGTAAAAGCGGTTCATTCCGTTTCAGCGAATCCCCATTGGGCACATAATTTTGTATGGCGAACGCTTTGTTTTTTTTTTCTTTTGCTCGTTGGTGGTTAACAGTAAATCAGCAATGCGATGTCTATCCTTGTTTACTTTAGAATCGTTTAGAATGATCCCATCCGCATATTTTTTAACGATCATTCGATTACCTAAAGGTTCCAGGTATTTGAGGAAAAATTTCGCCGCTCGTACCGTATAGCATTGTATCTGTAAAAGCGTGACAATCTACAAAAAAAAATTTTTATAAATGAAGTAATGGTTCCACTGCGTTGGTCCACTTTTCCGACGCTTACCTGATGTGTTTTGAGCTAGTTCAAATTGATTTTGAGAGTGTTTTCCTGTACTAGAGTGTTTTCCTGTTTTGCTGATAAGGTTAGTATCATGACCAGAAATGCACCACCACGGATCTCACTTTTGACCTTGTTTCTGACGCCAGTTTCAGAGCCAACGGTCAGATACTAACTTCAGTTAACGCAGAATTAAATTCAGTAATACAAACAAACAATTCAACTGGAGTAAGTAAACTTTTTCTAATTTTTAAAAATGAATTGAAGTGAAGGTGACAACTTGGCGTGTGCACCCTGTAAATCATAATATCAGAATACAGCTTAGGACTAAGAAGACGCATAACCCCATGGCCAGTTATCCTATCGCATGTGGCATGTGCATTTGTACGACAACTGGATAATTATTTTAGCTGAGTCGTACAGCGCAACTGCGCCCGGCGGCGCATGCATTCGCAATGCTGCGGGTGTGAGTGTGCGTCGTTTTATTCCTGAGCTCTACGTATGAAGAGGCCCGCTCGGACTTATCTTTGATACGCATACGATATAGAGTGATACTGATATTTTTGTTCTTTGACTTGGTGCTATGATGGTGGATCTAGGAAGAATCCACGGACAGAGACAGAAACGGAATCTATCCTGCAGAGTGAGCAGTGTTGTATACTACGAGCTAGGCGGAAACGCAAGACACCCGACAATCAACTGCACACTTTATATCCCATTCACATGACACTACAGATGCTCCCGCAGCAGAATGCTGCGGGGCCAAAAGTACAGCAAGTTACTCAGACGACGATGGCTAGCAACTGAAGAATCTACCAGATCGAAGAACTGGTAGATGGAGAAAATCACTAGCAAAAAAACTTAGCACCCGCACCAGTGCGGGTGTGCGGGGAGGCCACTCCTCCTCACAGTGCCTTTGTGCATGACGCGCTTTATGCCCGTTTACGCTACGGCAGTTCCGTGATCGTATTACATCTATCCGGATACGTTTTCACCATGTTCCTGTACATTTCCGGTTTTACGCATTGGGTTTGTTGGCGGCTGTGGACAAACTGTTGACTTTGTATGGTTTACCGCGATTGCAGAAAAACCAACGTGTCGCATTTCGTGTAAATTTCTGTCAGTGCTATAAGGAAACTGTAACAAACAGAAACGAGGAAAATCGATTTCCGTGGCTCAACATAAACGCAGGTTTCACTTTTTGTACCACTTTTGCAAGAACCTGTTTTATACAAGCTTGCTCATTCAAACAACAAGTTAAGTGCCGAAACTTCCGAATCGTTAGACTTAGCATCAATTTCACTGTGGGAACGGCTAGCTTAAAGGCCGGGATTTTCTGGCATTAGGCGGTATCACTTTCATTGCTGCTCTCTTTACTCTCCATTATCCAGAATGTACAGTAGTCAAAAATGTGCGGAATTTAAGGAAGCGCTATATTTAATGCTTTACAGCCATCTGGTTGTTTAAGTAAAGTCATCCACAAACATTACAATGAACGCTACAACGAATTGTTACATTCCCAGCGACTGGGCCACCAACGAATCACTGGCGAATAACTGCACTAACAACATAACCTTCGATTACGAAGTATACAGTTTTAATCACGACAGTTTCAATGAGAAAAGGTATAAGGTTGAATGGAATCCCATTTTCAAGTGGACAGCATATGCATTCCTTCTGGCTTGTTGTACTGTCGGCAACACGATCAACATTGCCGTGTTGATGTCAGCCAAAAAGCGTACCAGCACCAATGTGTTCATGACAACTATCAGTTTCTCCAACTTGATAGCGCTGTAAGATCAATAGCGAGATATTTTCACGTACTTAATGGGCACAATAACGATTTTGTACCTGCTCAGGTGGGCTAAGTTCCCAACATATGTTTGGGAAGTAACCGCTGTTTTTTTGGCGTTCTGGTTGGAATCCCATCGTGCCGTTGGTTGGTGGGTGACAACTGCGATAGCTGAATATCTGCACGACATATGCTTGGAAATATGCGATTGGTAAGCCACAACTACTCGTTACCTGTAGAAATTCTCCTCGTAATGCGTTCACAAAAAGTAATTTAAGGTATTTGTAAACAAAATGTTGACAAGCCCTCATTTTTTTTAATACGTTGGATAAATCATGACGATGTTTTTTCAGGACTGTAGTTGCATTCGCGGGTGGACGACTACTAGCCTATATCAATCCGTTTGGGGTGATCCTGACGCACCCCACTCTGCCAGCCCGGCTTACGGTGTGCGTTATCATGCTTATCGTTGGCATGGTGACTTCGTATGAGCTGGCTGACCTTTACTGGAAACTTTCCACATTAATCCCGTCGAGCAGAGACCTTGCTGAACATATGCAATTCTTAATGGGAATGAAAATTGTCTTGCCGAACTGGTTGTTGCGGTGGGCAGAAGCTTATGGCACTTTGATGGTCAGTTGTTTAGTGCGGACCACACAAACAAAATTTAATGATAGCTTCAGCGATATGTATAGCGTACGCTGCCTTTGAAAAATGCAGCGGTGTTCGTAAGTAAAATGAGTACCTATGTAAAAAAAATTACATATTTTTTGCACTTACATGAAATACTGTGATCAATTTACAGTACATACCAATATAAATACTGTACATTTCAATTCAGCTACCTACCTACCTGATATAAAGTATACCTGTTTTGCGGTTTTGGCAGGTTTCAAAAATTTTTCTGAGATAATAAATTTTTAAATGTCATTGGAATTTTTTGGCAATGCTACGGACGTGCATCCTTCATGTAGGCATCTAGAATGCCTCTGTTAATGTTAACGAGTGGCATTTCGCAGGCATTTCTCAACGTTGGGAAATTTCTTCTCTTGCTGCTATTCAGCAGTATCCTAATTTGCGCCATTCGTAGAGAACACCGCGCCACAAAAGCTCTTCTGCATTCCGATTATAACCGCGACTCTCGCAATAAGCACACCATCTCCCAGCATCTTCTGCTGTGGTGCACCGTTGCCGTCTACGTTGTCACAAATGTCCCTTATCTGGTAACCTTCGGTCTCGTGCTGGCCAATGTTTTTGGGTTGTCTATTGATCCTCCGCCTACCGTCACGGAAATTTTTCTACCCATTTGTGAGGTGTTATTGATGGCGAATTATTCGCTGAACTTTTTTGTATATCTGGCTATCAGCAAGGAGTACCGACAACAAGTGCACCGGCTGCTGACCATGAGGTGCGGGAAGGGTGTACCTGAGTCCACCAGAAGATTAGCCAAGCCCATTGCAACGTACTCCACGGCGACACCGGCAACGGTTTGTGGTCTGCGCTCTGCCCATGTACAGCCAGGAACAACCGACATTGTACATCCGTAAAGGTCACAATCGAGAACCACTTCGTTATTTTATTCATCCTAACAATGTCAGTGTTCGTTGAACAAAAAATTGCCATAGACATTTAGCATTATATTTGTGCATAGTTCTCGCAATGACACTGAAATTATGAGTATGGATGGAGCTTTTATTCTACTGTTTATCACACTTTATATAGTATGTATTCTTCCGCATAGTTGTGAGCTTTGCAAAAGCAACATTCTTACTCGTGTTTTGACTTAAGGGAAGTGGCCTGATACATCGTGTCAGAAATCGGATACATACACTAAAACTTCGCATTCGCACACTCCGAATCACTTTTTGTAAATATACTTTATGTCATTCTAAAGCTAAATCATTTGTATCTGAAAACCTTTTGCGCGCGCAGCATCCGGTTGCCGAGATATGGCGTACTAAAAATAGGCGAGTAGTTTAAATGCATTGTTGAGTACCAAAAGCGGCTATGGTGGTTCTGGTACTGGTACTGGCAGCATTAATTCGAAGGTTTCTCTTTCGGACTACGGAGAATACATGAATAACGCAAAGATGTTGATTATGCACGACTTTCCAGATGATAAAGTGGGAAAGATGGTCGGCAGGCTGCTGACCAATTTTGCCGCTCTGGTCGTGAAAGAACAATACAAGCTACTGGCCAGAGAATTCGAGACGACAGTATCAACTGGCGCGGATACTTATGAAACCAAAGATCAGAAAAGCAGAAAAGTGTATCACATAATTTGCAATCCGAACAGTGGGGAAATGTCTTGCAACTGCTACGTTTCCTGCATGTTTGATTTGCCATGCCGGCATGTGCTTGCAGCGAGGCGGTTCCAAAGTATGCACACATTTGATATTAAAGACCATCTTCCCAGATGGCAGCGATTATCATCAGAAAGCACAGGAAACACACTGACCTTTATCACGACGTTGTGCTGGTTGCATTAAGCGGCCCCATGGATGAAAACGAAGAAAATCTTGAAATCGAAGACAGGACAGACGAACCAATTGATAAGAATTGTCTCGTCCGGCAGTCAAGGTTAATGAAGCATTCAGAATTTCATCGAAAGATCTGTCATCTGTTGTCGCAACGCAAAATGCCGAAAGTTTTCAGTATGTTTTGAAACAACTGCAACGTGCCTTGGATCATCTTGATCAAGGGCATTTGTTCCGCGTGATCCCGGTAGCTGAGACGGCGTCAGTTTCCTGTCAGACATATTTATCTGGAAAAGTTGTGGATAATCCTGCGCATTTACTGGAAGAATACATGAAATGAGAGGGAGAAATGCCCAAGAAAAAGTTTACCTGGGCTACCGATCACTTCGGCCGTTTTCATTTCGGCCGCCACTCACTTCGGCCGCCATTAATTTCGGAAGTCATTCATTTCGGCCGCAATTCACTTCGGCCAAAGTACATTTCGGCGGAAATAGGCCTTGCCTAAACTTTTATTCTGCAGCGTAAAAGTAACTGAATATTATTGTTGGCAGGAACTTTTCTTCTGTTTCTACTTCGTCTTGCACGCACTGTTTTTCAAACAATTTTGGAAGTGCTATTGTCACCAATGTGACGACATCGTCACCAGTCGAACCGCACCGTCATTAGTCACCGGAAGTGCGCGTGCAGGTATGCCGCGCACATTCCCGCGCGGTCATGTTACATCATGCTGACGGCATATTACATCATAATGCCGTCATGCGCCCCGCCGAGCGCACCTCGACCGGGACGATATATAAAGCCCCCCTCCACCACAATACCAAATCAGTCCACTCCGAGCCTTCCCTGGCATAGCTAGCTTAACATTAGTATTTTTATAGTGGGCAATAGTGATATTGTTGATTAAAGGTCACATTCATACGGGTGCGTTGCCTAATCGTTATAGGGAACACATAGGTAACAAGTAAAGGTCATCGTTGACCTGTACAGGTAGCACACAAGAGGCGCTTACAAGAGAACTCAAATTGCGACAAATGGCGTGAAGGAAAGCTTGTAAGTGCATATGATATTGTGCTTATTATATTACTGGAGGATCAAGAGGTATTGTGCATGCACGTTTATTGATTACGGATATAAGGGAATTCCCATTGCCAGGACGAACTGCCCACTGCAACACAGGTATAGTGAGACCGATCTACTGACCATAGGTCAGTTTCACATACAAATAGTTGCCAACAACACAGGTACATTGTTGTCGTTGTTATCTGGTTCATAATAACGCAACAGTTACAGATAGTTGTTAGTAGTGAAGAAACTGATTGCACCCAGGTTAATTAGTCAGTTGATACGATTACATCATAGATAAGTTTGTTTAAAAGAAACAACACTAATTACGATAATACGATCAACATTTCAGCAATACTGCCAACAAAGCTCTCTGTAGTACGTACATTAACACGTTAATACAATACACTCATTACACGTTAAGTCAGCAGTACTCATAAGTGTACAGTGCGCACGTGGATTAAGACATCAAATACAGTATACGAAGCTATAAATAACTAACATAGTGCGCGCGTGTAAGTGACTCATTACGTGCATCGAGCACATGTTCTCAGAGAGGCGCAAACATCGATACTGCGCCGGCTCCTCACACAGTCAGTCGAACAGGGTTCGCTACTGTAGGGATTCACATACGCGTGGGGATTATTATAGCGCTAGGCTTTAACATAAGCGTGGGGATTATCATAGCGTGAGGACTAGTGCACGCGATTGGGATTAATCATAGACTTGCATCTACTAGTATATATCGTCGTAACCGCTCAAAGTGCAGCCGAGCGAAGGGGATAAAAAAACTTTTTGTAATAAACCTAATCTCTTTAGACTCTCGGTAGAGAATTAAAATTTTTTTAAAACAATTAGGTAACAACAATGAACCGGAATTAGGATGTCTTGAAAAATTGCATTTTGAAAATTAAATATGTATCAAACTGGCTTCTAAAAAACAACCTGTACCACGGAATAATTTCCTGAATAACACGCTTCGGCAGCGTGTATCAGAAAGGTTACAAAATCTCCCTCCACAGATAATTCCAGAAGAACAGAAAAATAGTAGATACTGGAACCCCGCAGGTCACAGTAATTTAGCAGCAAAAGTAAATATCCCTGAGGTTAAAAGACCTTCGAATAGAATAAAGACACCCGAATTATCACCTGACACCAGTCGAGAAGAGAAATCAGACGAACAGGAAACCCAAATAGAGAAATAGAGAAATAGCATAAAGTGGACGAGATTCAAGAAGAGGAAGAAGACCTGAATCATAACACTGCATTTATAGAAGACGCATACGAGGAACCACTAAGTGAAACTGAAGCCAGAGAAGGGGTAGAGGTACCACCGGAGGTACAGGTAGAGGTCACAGGAGACGCTCAACAAAATCCCGAAGAAGACAAAACCTTAGAACAAGCAAGCGCAGAAGCAGCAGACGTGGAGATTCTAGAAGAAAGACTTGAAGAAGAATATCAAGAACAAGTGAACGAGGAAAGAATGGCGGAGGGTCCAAAGATCAAACTGCCCCCTCCGTTCTCTGCAGCCTCACATGAGGACGCGGAAACGTGGTTGGAATCTTACCTGCGCTGTGCAGAATCTTACGCATGGGATGATGCAACAAAGGCAAGAAGGTTCCCTGAGGTTCTTTCCCGAACAGCGCGAAAATGGATTAAAAATCGCCCAGCTAATGCTGCCGCAGATTGGGACACGATAGAAACAGAATCCCTAAAAACATTCGGAAAGGCTGCAACACCTGAACAGGCCATTGACATGCTAATATCAAGGCAACAAGAAAACGATGAAGATTTTAGAACCTACTATTTTTCAATACTAGATTTATGCAAGCACGCTGATGCCAATATGACACAAACAGAAATAGGATACTTTATTTTAAAAGGTATGAAAGATAAACAAACAGCAACTCAATTAAGGATTATGGGTAAAAAGACTCCACAGGATACATTAGAGGTTGCTGAAGAGCTCTATCCTAACAAAGACCGAAATGCTAAAGATAAGAAAAGTACAGTGACCTTTAACTTACCATTCGGTCAGGAAAACCGGAAGAAACCCGTAGATGAAAAAATGGAAAAAATTGATGCTCTTGTGGACAAGCTTGATACAGTTCTCAATTTTAAATTTAATCCAGGAAGATTTAGTAGACCACAGGAATATAATGGCAGACGCAATAATTTCCAAAGACCAATGAACGGTAGTCGATGGAATAATGAAAATTATCGGCAAAATAATTCCGCTTGGCGAGACAGAGACACAAATACCCGCCCCACTCAAGGGCAATGGAGAAATCGAAATCCTGATTACCGCGGTCGCGGTAGGAGGTTTTTTGGCAATCGTCAAATGCATTCAAGAACAGGCGATGGAAGGCCGGTATGTTTTAACTGTGGCCGGCGTGGCCATTACCAAATTAACTGTCGCGAGAATCGCTCAACGCCCCAGCCGCGCTTTCCAGTTATGCCCGGGCAAAATCAAAATGTAAACCTGATTGAACTCGACGATTGCCCCTTTTCCGATCACCAGGAGACACCAGTTAACGTTTTACCAACGTTAAATGTTGGATATGACGCCTGTAAATACACTCCGAAAACCTGTATGACTACCGAGGTTTCTATCTTAGGGGACACTTACCAGGCCTGCATCGATACTGGAGCTGGACCTTCTATCGTTAATTCTAAATTATTAAAATTGTAAAAATACAGTCCGAAGAATGGAAAGGTCTCCCTATAAGGTTTTTTGATCATGTGAAAAGCCCTGTCAATGGAATAACATTGGACGTAGGTCTTGCAGGGCGAACTATTAAAGTCCATTGCGCAGTTATAGATAATCCGAATTTAGATGAGCTAATACTCTTAGGAAATGACTTTTTGGATGCAGCTAAAATAATCATAGACTACAGAACGCATCGACTTTACTTTATGGAAAAAGGTCCTTGTCGATCCTGTATAGGGAAAAGTGAACATATTATTTTCAAAAATGAAATGAAAAATTCTTATAAGAAAATAAATCATGTCAAAAATTCAGCAAAACAAACCTTTAAAAATTCTGATAATGGATGGTTAATGCAAAATGTTTTCAACTTGGAAGAGGTAGGAGATTCCTGTCAGACCGATAATAAAATAAAAACTTTTTGCGAACTTGTTGAAGAATTCATTAATCAGTCTAAAATCGAGAACGTTATTTCTCCATTTTCAGAGAATATTATTGATTATGAGACGCTTGATATCGGCAGCACTATTACAGCAGCGCAGAAACTGAGCCTTATTAGTGTTATAAATAAATATAAAAATATTTTTCCGAAAAAAGGAGAAAGAATTGGATGTACGTCACTAACCGAACATGTCATTGACACTGGTGACGCGAAACCAATTCATGTTCCGCCTTACCGAACGTCAATTAAAGAGCAACGTATAATGGAGGAAGAAATTAATAAGCTTCTAGCTTTAGACATCATTGAACCTTCCTACTCCAGTTGGAGTAGCCCTTTATTGCTAATTCCTAAAGGCGAAAGTTTTAGGCCAGTAAACGATTATCGATTATTGAATAAAATCACGAAAAAGGATGTTCACCCCTTGCCCAATATTAATTCTTGCCTTGACCTTTTAAGCGGTGCAAGGTTTTATGCAACCTTAGACATGACTGGTGCCTTCTGGCAGATCCCTTTAGAACGTAAAAGCAGGGAAAAAACCGCCTTCATTACGGCAGTAGGATTATATCAATACGAAAGAGCTGCACAAGGGCTCTGTAACAGCCCCGCAACATTTCAAATATTAATGGATGTTGTTTTAGCTAATCTCAAGTGGAAAAGCTGTATAAATTATGTGGACGATATTTTGGTTTTTGGGAAAACCTTTCAGGAAACTTTAGGTAGGCAAAATTTTTGACCGCATTAAAACAGCAGGTTTAACTTTAAATCTAAATAAATGTGTCTTTTTCGAAAAACAAGTAAAATTTTTAGGACATATAATAATCGAGAAAGGCCGTCGGCCGAACCCTGAAAAAACGTCAGCTCTTATGAACTGGCCTACGCCAGTCAGTGTTAAACAAATTCAATCGTTCCTGGGCGGAACAGGATATTGGCGGAGCTATGTTAAAAATTACTCAGGCATAGCCTACCCCTTAACTAATTTAGTAAAATTAAATAAAAAATTCATATGGACCGAAAAATGCGAGAACTCTTTCAGGCTTCTGAAACAAAAAATTTGCGAAAATATTTTATTGAAGCATTTTGAGCCCGATCTCCCTATAGAACTCTACTGCGACGCGTCGAACGTTGGTTTAGGTGCTGTTTTAATTCAAATAGTTGACGGAAAGGAGAAAGCTGTCGAGTTTATCTCCAGAAAACTTTCGGACGTAGAGACCCGTTACACGATATCCGAATTGGAATGTTTATGTGTCGTGTGGGCAGTGGTTAAATTTAAGCATTATCTTATAGGTGTTAAATTTAAAGTTATAACTGACCATCAGGCCCTTCAGTATTTAATAAATATGAAGGAACCAACCGGCCGTTTGTGCCGGTGGGCTATTAAATTGTCTTGTTTTAATTTTGAAATTAAACATAAACCTGGAAGGTTACATCAATTTCCCGAAGCCTTAAGCCGCAACCCAGTAGGGGCTGCCGAAGATGGATTAGATACAAATATCCCAGAAATGCCTGTTTTTAAACTCGAAAACTGCGATTTAAGGCAATTACAGTCGGAGGATAAATTTTGCCAGAAAATTTTGAATCAAATTAACGAAGTCAAAAATGATAACAAGAACTTTATTTTAAGAAACGAAATTTTGTACAGATTTCGTGCTCACCCTGAGGAAGGCGTTTTTATGCAGTTAGTTATTACTGAAAAAATTAAAAATGATGTACTATACGAAATCCATGATTCGCCGATTTCGGGAGCTCATCAAGGATTTCTACGAACGTGGGAAAAAATTCGCCAACGTTACTATTGGCCACGTTACGCCGATGATGTTAAAAATTATGTCGATTCTTGTAGGGATTGTTTAACTTATAAGAAAAAGGTAGGTAAACCGTATGGGTTGTTGCAGTCGATTCCTATTTATAAATTATGTGAAAGATGGCAAATTGATCATGTCGGACCTTTCAAGAAATCAAAAAATGGAAAAAAATATTTAATTGTGGCAACTGAGCAAGTCACAAAATTCGTAGAGGCCAAAGCGGTCGCTCCCGAAACCGCTGAGGAAACAGCAAAATTCTTTGTGGAAAATATTGTTTGTAGGTATGGCGCGCCGAGATTCCTCGGCACTGATAGAGGCACTGCGTTCTGTAATGCCTTATTCGAAAATATTTTATTTTTAACTGGAACTACTCATCATAGATCAACAAGCTACCACCCCAGTCACAGGGTCTTGTTGAACACGTTAACAGGACAGTGGTGTCTGCATTGGCAATGTATTGTTCTACGCACCAAAAAGATTGGGATGTCACTTTACCTATGGTTGTTTTCGCTACTAATATTTCTCCTCAAATAACAACCAAATATACGCCCTATTTTTTGATATATGGGCGCACAGCTACCTTGCGTAGCGACGCGGGTCTTGTGTCAAAAATGCCAGATGAAGAATTTGCAGTAGAAGACTATGTGATATATTTAGAAAAAGCCTTAACCACCGCCAGAGAATTAGCTAGAGCAAGGTCAGAAGATGCCGGGATAAAAGATGCGTTATACTATAACAGTACAAGAAAAAATAATAAATTCAACGTTGGAGATTTAGAGGCAGTTTATCGGACCTGACTACTTGCTACTTGCTACCATTTTCGGAGGCGTGGTCTCCCGTAGCCGTTTTGGTAGCAAGTAGTTCCACAAAATGAGTTTATGCTGGCTGACTACTGCTACATAGCTGGCTATGTAGCACCGACTATGTAGCGCAAATGTCTGCATAAACAGACGATGCTATTGGTAGTCGTGACTAGATTGCTAGCTCGAAAGGACAATGGTTAAGCCATGTAGTAACCTCTTGAGGTTGCTAATCCATATACCAACTTCGCAGATAATGCGGAAAAATTCGATACAGTACACAATAACCATTAAAAAGTCTGAAACCAAGTTCGACTTAACAAACACGACCATGTAATGAAACTTTTTAAATTTAAAATTGAACTTTTTAAACTTTTAAATAAAATTTGAAAGTTAAACTGTATTTTTTTCAAAATTCAAGTTCAAGTATTAACTTAAATTTTTTTTAAAATTTCAACTTACAACTAAACTTGAAATTTTAAAATTAAAATTTTCAAAGATTTCAATTTAGATTTTGAAGATGAAATCTTGAAACAAATCAAATAAAGAAAAAATGTTTCACATGTAAAATAAATTAAAAAGTTAAAAGCGGATTAAAATAATTTCCAGAAGATAGCAATATTACGAGTACGCCTGATATCGGCTTGCCATAATGTAATTAATGTCGGCTTGCCATATACCTAATGTCGGCTTGCCATAAGCCTAATATCGGCTTGCCATAGTCAAGTAACCCGCCACCGTAAGAGGTTGTCCGCTGCCGTAGCGGTGGGCGGGCGCTGCTGTTGCTACCTGCCGTTACTGTGGGCGGTTGCCTTCTACGGTCACACCGGGCGGGTGCCGTCTAGTCGTAGCAAGCCGCTGTGAACTGGCTACTTTCTAGCTATCAGCTAGAAGGGTAGCAAGCTGGCGACGAGTTTATGCGAACAGACTAGCATTTGTGCATCGTGGGAGGGGATAGCACGTAGCCACAAAGTTGTAGCAACCGCTATAAACTCCCTCTTAGTCCTGGTTTACAACCCTCATAGAAAAATGAAGACGACTTATAAACTAAACCATCGTTTTTTCGGACCTTTTGTGATTGTAGAAAAATTATCTAATATAAATTTTAAAGTAAAAGCATGCTTCGGAAAAGAAAAAGAAGATACCGTTCACGTTTCTCGCTTAAAAAAGTTTGTCCCAAGAAGTAACGAAGAAAATGGAAAAAATAATAGAAAAAAAGAAAGCAGTTGGGAAGGGGAACACCGTAAAAATAAATATGGCAAATTAAAAAAGGCTGTTCAAAATAAAGAAAATACAGAAGAAGAACACTTGTCTCGTAACAAAGAAGTCAAATTCACTATTTCGGACTCTGATGACGATTCCATTACCGAACCAGAAACTACCAAACAGGCACCAGAACTCCGACCAAAGAGAACAGTAAAAAAGCCAGAGAGATTTGGATACGTCAATACTACAAAAATGGATCAGTACCGAGACGAATGTGGTAATAACCCACAAGATCCTTTCAAGCTGGAAAATCTTTTAAACGAGCATGGACAAGAGCTTCTGAACGCAAAACAATGCCTCAGCGAAAAATGCAAAGAAAAAAGAAAACATGACGCAATTTTACTGAATCGGTTCTGGAACCAGTCCAACGAAGATTTGGAAAAAATTCTTAAATTGGAGGAGGAAATTCAGTTATTGAGAAATCATTTCGCCTCGAGAAAAATGGAATCTGCCCTTATCGATTTACAGCGAACATGTTCAACCTTAAAGAAGGATACCGAATGCTTACTGCGCCGGTTCCGTGACGCGCGGAAAGAAGAGAAAGCAAAATCCCAAACGACTTTCAGGTCTCCGAACTATATTTTTGGATTATTATTTCTTGTTCTCCTATTCCTCGGCGGACTAAAATTCGCACACGCCCAGGAATTTAACGTTTGTGAATGTTCTAAGCGCGAATTTGTAGGGATCATTTCGCTAAAAAACTTTTCTGTATGCGCGAATCCATACCGTTATAAAACTCCCAAATTCCGGACCTATACGCTACATGAGGAGGAATTTCCCCAGTTTTCTTTTAAAGCGTTTAGCTGTAAACAGCTGATTAAACGAACAGTCATTTCCTCATTCTTTTTTGGAGGAACTGACACGGTTAAATCAGTCTTCACAAAACCCGTGTCAGTAGATGAATGCTGGTACATGGTAAATTCGAAAAAATGTAACGGAAATGAAATGGCGAAGGAAAACGATTTTTATATCTACAACGGCGAACCGGAAGGTAAATCCAAATGGTTACAAGAGCTAACCTATGACTCAGTCAACTGCGTCCTGGAAGAGATTACCCTTAACCAAAAATGTGAAAACTGCCCAGTCGAGTCTCAGACGGTGACAGTTGCAGCAAATAAAAGTCAGGAGGTTACTATCATGAATTCCGTGACTTGCGTTTGGAAGAATTCTCAACCTGTCCAAAAAGAATGCAAGAAAATAAGGAGCCACCATGGTTATGGAGAACCGGTGTTGGAAGACGGAATAACTCGCCTTCGTGATGATATTCACCAGCTTGATTTCTTTATCGGAAAGCCGGCAAAACTGTGCGGTGAACCCGAAAATTCAATTTTTGAAGTTATCGGAAATATAAATTTGAAAATATCTCTGGGCCCAAAAGTTAGCGCATATAAAAGCCCAAAAATTAAAGTACCAGATGCGCTTAAAGGAAAAAAATTACTGTCAAGAAATACGACGATGGAGGACTTTGCATTATTCCAGGAAAATTTTCTTTCTCAACATCTTAACTACTTTTCCGAAATTGATACAAAAAATTTAAACTATATTTCCAATAATGTCGCTGCATTGGACTGCCGAATCGATATCAATTTTTTGATCAACCTAAAATTACTTTCCCAGTCAAGTCCACTTTTGGCAGCTAAAGCCTTGCATTACCCGCCATGTTATCACGTGCATATAAACACTCGATTTCGCCCTATGATCGATACCACAGCGGACTATTACCACGCAGAAAGCGTGTACGCCCCGCGCCCGACACGAGCCGCTGATTTGGGAAGTTTGTTGCTCACAGGACTTTCAAGGCCAGTGGCCCTGACAAAAGCCCTTATTTACGAATGGGGCACGGATGTTTATGTTAAGCAAATTCTTTCCCTAGTATTGGTAATTGCATTATTATTATTTTCCGCGTACATTGGCCTTATACTTCTCCGATGGATATTATTCACAAAAATTCTTCGCCCCGGAGGGAATTCAGGCAACGACCCCGAAAATCCCGAGCAACCCCAGAACCATAATATCAACACGACCGATAGTCTTGTAAAAAGGCGAAAAATCATTCCACGTACAAGAACAGGAATGCGACTCCTGTTCACACGCTCGGAGCCTATAAAAATGGGCGCGGAGTTGTCTGAGCATCCAACGCGATCATCAGTTAGCGATTTACACGTACAGTGACAGTGAAGTTATTTCAGTGCCAGTAAATCTTCTTCCCAGTATGGATATTCCAGAAAGTTATCCCCGTATTGCTCCCGTTCAGTCACCGGAAGTCCATAATGCTCCCGTTCAGTCACCGGAAATCCCGTTCCAGCCCCCGAGACTGGTTATGAAGCTGAAGAAGGTTCCTGGACCAACAGCAGCAAGAAACGTCAGGATCGAATCATTCAAGAAGTTGAAATTCAACCGCAACAGTGCAGTCAGGGTGAATCTTGAACAATTTGTTGCCTTCATGGGACGGAGACACGAACTGGGAACCACACAGGAGCAACTGGACGAACTGAGCCAGGTAACCAAAGATATTATTACTACGGTGGTGCAGGACAACGACCTGTTGTGGGAAGTAGTGACGACATGCCGTAAACTGTGTGAAGACTCCGAAAAGAGAATAAAGGATTTCATCCTGGAACTTTCCAGAAAACCGGAACCCAAGCCAACGAGATATATTCTGCAGCTCCAGCTTCTGCCCCAAATCCCCCAGCCACAGCCTGGTTTGATGTTTCCATCATTTGCCACAATAACTCCTACATTGGCTGGGCTGCGACCACCAACTCCGCATCCCCTTGGCATCCTGCAGAATTATCGCCATTTGTACAATCCTGAATATTTGGCTCGGATCCAGCAGTATCAGCAACACGCCGACTCACCACGCAGCTCGAGCCCGGATCAGGAAGAGATGGATCGCGACTACGTCGATTCCCCACAGGGCGCCAGCAACGACGATCAGTTGCGTTATGTAATCGACACGGATCCTCGCGGACACCGTCAATAAATCATCCGGATCGCATCGATAAGTTAACGCTTTGAAATATTTTTATTATTTTTCTGCAGTTTTCTAAGCTATTTGCCGTTAAAATGCGATAAAGATCTCGAATTATTTGACTTAAATACAAAAAATGGTTTAATTTTAATGATTTTTTTTAGCAGATACTCTGTATTAATAAAATAAATAAAAAATTAATATTTATATGCTGTATTGCTCATTACGGACCGGAGGTGCATAATGGAATTGTTGTAGTTCATAATTGTTTATTGTTGTCTTGTTTGTTTTATTGCAAAACTTCATGTGACATTCATTTACTAACCGTATTTATGGTAGCCCACTATAACTTCTGAACTGTTTTTATTTTTCTTAATTTTATGCTGTATTTTTGTCTGAATTTTTATGATATTATTTAAAATTTAATCCTTCATCCCGTTCCCATTGGATTCGATTCGCCAGAGACAGCGAATTCTGAAGAGGAGGATTGTGACGACATCGTCACCAGTCGAACCACACCGTCATTAGTCACCGGAAGTGCGCGTGCAGGTATGCCGCGCACATTCCCGCGCGGTCATGTTACATCATGCTGACGGCATATTACATCATAATGCCGTCATGCGCCCCGCCATTGGATCCTCCCTACAGCAGCCCCGCCTACGATCCTCGAGCGCACCTCGACCGGGACGATATATAAAGCCCCCCTCCACCACAATACCAAATCAGTCCACTCCGAGCCTTCCCTGGCATAGCTAGCTTAACATTAGTATTGTTATAGTGGGCAATAGTGATATTGTTGATTAAAGGTCACATTCATACGGGTGCGTTGCCTAATCGTTATAAGGAACACATAGGTAACAAGTAAAGGTCATCGTTGACCTGTACAGGTAGCACACAAGAGGCGCTTACAAGAGAACTCACATTGCGAAACCAATGCACCATCATGTATCTCTTTTCCAAGTGTTGTTACTAAGACATCGTTGACCGTCAAAATATCGATCACACGAAATCTACCGTCGCGGGTGAGTTAACCGCACGACACCCAGAAAAACATAAAAAGCGAAACAAATCCTAAATTACTTAAGATTTGTTTCGTTCCTAAATTACTTAAGATTTGTTTCGTTTTTTATGTTTTTCTGGGTATCGTGCGGTTAACTCACCCGGGACGGTAGATTTCGTGTAGAATAACATAGGGATAAATAAGAAAACCTAAGAAGCCTAAGAAACCTAAGTAATATAAGTAACCTAAGTAACCTAAAAAACCTAAGAAACCTAAGAAACCTGAGAAAACCTAAGAAAACCTAAGAAACCTAAGAAACCTAAGAAACCTAAGCAACCTAATCAAAACTAAGAAAACCTACAAAGACCTAAGAAAACTTCTTTTCGGATAGCGAAGAACACTGAATGCAAGATTGCAGGCTGAATCTTCCCGAAATACGATTACTACTGTAAATTCTGTTTCTAATTTCGAAAAATCACCGGTACGGGGATTACAGAACGGTTTTTAAGAGTATGTATTCTCGCATAAGCTCATTTGAGCGCTGCATTTTTGTTTCGGTTTATGACATTCTGAAGCTAGAAGATTTGTATACACTGGCGCGAAAACCGTTTGTGAGCGCAACATCCGTTTTTTCAAATTTTAAACTGAATTTCAAAAATTTTAAAATTCATTTTAAAATTTGAAAAAAATCATGGAAGTCTGAATCGGTGTAAAAACGATCCTCACGGACATGCGCATTTATGTGCAAAATGTGAGAGAGATCGGTCCACAATGAGACTTTTGGTACACCTGAATGCATTTAAACTTTTTGGAATTTTCTAACAGCCATAACTCCCGAACCGGATGTTGCGCGCACAATTAAACGGTTTTCACGCCAAAGTATACAAATCTTCGGGCTTCAGAATGTCATAAAACGAAACAAAAAGGTGGTTGGGAGTGCGCAAAATTGAAAGTTTTCGTGCATTAAACTAACCAGTAAGCAGTTTTATGCATGTTTAATAATATAAGAAATGGCTGCATAGAAGTACAGGTACATGTACATGCGACGTACAAGACGTACTCTAGAGAAAACTAAATTAAATCAGTGCACATACGAAACCGTCTGCTCAACTATACACAAACCAAAAACACATCATCGAGATCAAGCTGCTTCTCAACTGTTCCTAACACACAAGCAGCATTACCGCGCTGAATTTCTATGCTAAAACGTTGTAACAGAAAATGCTTTGCGCGGATTTCACCGGTCTGCTCTCTGATGCGTCTAGCCACCTCATTGATGAAATCCATGGTAAGAGGGCCGCAGCTTCCCCTTGTTTCCAACGCTACGGGTTGAAAAATGTACCGATCAGCCAAGTCAACATACCTGCCGCACTTCCGGTGCTCGGCCGCTTCTGCTGCAGCGCCAGCATGATCGGATGTCTGACCGATATATGTCTGCGCAAACGTATCGGCTACGGTAACGTCCCATACCAACGCTTTGCCATTCTTCCAAGGATAATGCGTTAATCCATCAGGCCGCTTGCCATTCTTCCGATCCAAACCAGGTGGTTCACGGATAGACGATATCTTCGCTGATCCAATCGCTCTTTGTGTGATATCGTTTAAATGCTCGTGGCGAGGTATCCGTCCCTTGCTACGCTTACAAGATAGACCGTGGCGGCCAAACTTGTCAACTATATTACCACAAATACATTCATGCTCACTGCAAACAGGAGCACTCAACCGTAGTGCAACCGCAATCCTCACAGCCACATCGTCCAACAAATTACCAAGGCTGGCGACGGGCAAAGCGGACAACCAAGCAGCCGATTCTTTCGTAGAAATTGCCAACAAGCGTGCTTTCTCGATAACGTTAGCATTATCCACTAAATATCGATGCTCCTTGGCATACACAATAGCCGTCCAGGCAGACTGATAACGACGATGCACTTCAGGTGGGGCCGGTTCACCATTCATCTCTTGAAACTTCTCTACACACAAGTTCATGTCTTCTTCACCGTCCACGGGCACGATCTTCGCTACGAGCGTCTCTGTAGCATATCGCGAGGATAAGTAGGCGGGCAGAGAAATTTCCTGTGCTTTAGGAAGCCTTATACCACCCATCCGGTCCGGTAAGGAAGCCAGTTTCCACACTGCTTCGGACATTTGGACGTTGGTGATTTCTTCCGCCTTCTTTCTTACGCGTTCATCAAATTCATGCAACTTTTCAGGGCACTTCCAACAAGGCGACACCTAAGAGTAAACAACAACCTGGGCAGCGAAAGGCTATTCTTAAGCAGATATAGCGACTGATGAGCTGGTAACACACCCAGAAGATCGGTCAGTCTTGCGATCTGACCGATCTTGCCATCCAGCACTCGCCCTATTGCCCATTCAGTAAGCGGGGCACCCAACAGGTCCAGCTGTTCCTGCTTTATCCACTGGATTCCTGGTGCAACTTCACTGAACATCCGGAAAATCGCTTCTTGTTCAGTCACCGTTCCGCCACTCATGAATAGTTCGCATTTTTCCGGATTAATGTGTAGCCCTAGTTCTGATGCGCAATGAACAATTGTTTCAAAGTCCAATAATACTGAATCAACAGCACCACCAATCGTTGCGTCGTCTAAATACCACGCGTTAAAGCTTGATCGCATTCCTTTTGAAAGCTCGTCCGTACACAGGCAAAACAATAACGGTCCCAGAGGATCTCCCTGTTGAATACCATGAGCCGATAAAATAATATTCTCCCCACAGAATAACGAAGAAGAGCTCCCGTATGCTGCGTATAAAAATGCATAATATTCGGGAATTATTTCCGCCACTTTCTTCAACATAACATCTCGTCGCACGGTATTGAATGCGTTGGCAAAATCAACTTTCAGAAGAACCTTCACTCCATTGATTTCGTGGTCCAGAAATTTTCGCGCAGAATGAACTACAACTTCAGCACCACCACGCGCTCCATAGCCAAGCTGAACAGGACGAAACAGCTCACCCATCTGGTCTTGAACACGATACCCGATCAGCTTACTGAACAACCGTCTAAGAGTACATCCGCATGCTATCGGACGAATTCCACCAGATTTTTTCGTAAGGGGTGTCAATATTCCACCAAAAAACACTTTCTTGGTAGCCGCTGGTATTTTTCCCGCAAGAACCACTTTGGCCAGTTTTGCCAAGGCCGATAAGAGGTGCGTGCCCGTATCCCCTTGCACACTCAGCATATCTTTAAGATGCTGTGGCCGTAAACCATCAGGGCCTGCTGAAGAGCCTGCAGGAAAAGACTTGACAGCACACAAAATGTCATCAACAGAAACATCATGCGTTATGGGGGGAACATCTCAGACCGTTGTATCCAGATCCGCTGGTGGATCTGGATGTTTATATTTAAGCGCCCGTAAAACTCCCTCCGAAAGTTCAGCAACAGTATCTTCGGAGGTGAGTATCTTGACAGCTTCACTGATGTCTCCATCCTGTAACTTTGTGTTCACTGCTTTGCGAAGAGCTTCGTCGAAGGATCGTTTTTTACGCGATTTACGTGGTGCTTTCTGAGCATAAAGTTTAGCTGAGCTTTCTGAGCAGCATTTTCGTGCATGTACACGAATTTGGCACCATGTACCGGGCCACGTCCCTTAACAAGTTGGTCGCAGGGCGCCCTATCATTTTGACCACCATTCATTTTGGCCGCCATTCATTTTGGCCACCACTAATTTTAATTACCGCGTTCGATTTTCAGCTAATAGCGGGTACATGCATTCACTACGCTAAAACAAGTTTGCGAGCCTGTGATCCAGCAATGTTTTCTTAATTAGTAAAACAACATAAACATAAGACGACATAAGGAAAAACAACTAAATCTAATAACATAAACCTAGAACAGTGTTGGGCCAGTCGCTATGGCAGCCTACGAGTAGGCAGCCAGCGACAGTCCCGCTTCCGGTGTGCTGACTCACATCGAGTCGCACTCGCTGTCGAGCGCTAGATCGGCCTCGACTCAGGCAGCTTTCCGCCCAGCCTTTCGTCTCGGCCAATCATCGGCCTCGATGTAGGCGGAGCCACGCCTCCTTTCCACATCTCGGCCTATCAGCGTTCGTTCGCTCGTGTTGGATCTGCCCAGTGCCGCATTAGGCTTTTTCCCATGTTATGGCTCGATGTGCCATTCATTTTCATTCATTAGCTGACATTCGGTGATTTACATTCTACAGCTACATCGAGCCTTTGTATTTTTGGTTCTCTGTACTTTATTGCTATCCACAATAAAGCCTTCTCACTATCGTGAGCCTTTGTTCGCCTGCTGTCACATGATAGCAGATCGTTGAGTTTTTCCTTCTGCGAACCTCTCGAGACCACGGTGTAGACCTACATCCGTACGGCCGACGTGAAGAAAGGGGAGAACCAACGGTTCCTATCCCCATCTGATCGCCGCCAGCCAGAACGGTCTGGTCTCCTCTCTCTCTTTTGCGGGCAGAAAGCCTCGGCAGACCCTCTCCCTTGCGCGTGGACGGAACGTTCTCGCGGCAACAACCCTCGGACGGACTTTGCCCGGGTTGATTAGCGGTCACCGCGGATCCCCGGACGGAACGGACGGCACGGACTCAGCGGACCCTCGCGGACTCTCTCAGCCTCATCAATCGGGGTCGCCTTTGCCTTAAGTGGCACCCGCAACTTTAACGGCGCGGATTCACCGGATCAACGAGCGGATTCACGCGGACTTACCCGGTAAATAGGGTCGACTGACCCTCGGTAAGCCTCGTAGAGCCTCTAAAGACCCGATATAGCCGGGCAATTTTTCTTTTCACCGCACCAAAAGTAGTTTTGGCCGGCTAAAACTTATTTTTACCCGAAAAAACGGGCTTAAAAACATCTAAATAGGGTAAAAATAGGGTTAGCTAGCCTTACTAGGCCGGACCCTCGAGCCTCGGTGTAGACCCTCTGAGCCTCGGCTAACAACCTTTCTAAATTTACGAAAAATTAAGGGAATAACTTTCCCCCGGCTAAACTAGTTTTTGGCCGGTTAGAAAATTTTTCCTGAATTTTCCCTGATTTTTCGGAATTTTTCTGACGCGGAAAATAATTAATTCAAAAATTTAAATAATTGTGACGTCACGACGGCCGATTTTACATTATAAAATCCGACCAATCAGGACAGCGGGGAGATTCCCTATGCTGTGAGCCCGTAGTGAGTCATAGTTTTTTGGAATTTTGCACGCGGCGCGCAGAATCGTGACGTAGGCAGTAATCTGCAAGACCACTTAGCGGTGTGTGACGTCATAGCGGTCAGTACTGTAGTATAGGACGTACGTAAGCTGTACCCTGTATTGACAACAGTACTGAGTTGCAAGTAGTACAAGCACACCTACACCATCACCCCACACCCCACCGGACCTCTGCCCCCCCCACCGGACCCTCGGACCCTCAACAGGCAAAAAGCCTCATCAATTTCGGACAAGTCCCCAATAGGGATAGTCCGACTTCTTGGCTGAAGGGTCAACCCGGAGGCTACTTCGAGGCTCCAATAGAGTCACCACTGAAGATGTCCGGTCGAGAGAACCCGTATGAACGGAAGTTCGACCAAGGCTACGCCCGACGAGACAACGCAGGCGGGTACACCTTCCGCCATGCCGGCCCGGGTAGTGAGCCTCACTCGTCGGATTCCAACCGATCGAGTAAGTCCGGCAAGTCGAACCAGTCGACCAAGTCGGCCAAGGAGAAGCGGGACGCGCGGATCCTGGCGAACGACTTCACTCAATCGCCGGAGGATAGCTTCGAGGACGCACACGACCGGACGTTCCTCGAGCTACCACAGGCTGAACCGGAGGTTCCGCATGACCCAATAGGTCAAACTGCGAACTCCGAGCCTGCGGCTGGACTTGTGCACCCAACAGGTGCCTCGCCAGTCTTCTTCCCGGCCATCACCCCGGACCATGGAGCCTCGAGCCCGGCGCTAAGTAGCTCCGAGGCGTCACCAGACATGGGCGACCCTGTGCAGCCCCAACAGGGCAGCATGGCGGGACCGAAACCGAGGCAAGGCCAGATGAGCCTGAGCCAGATGAAGGGTACGGTATCACCGACCCGGGGGGTAACCCACAAGGCGGGTTCACCGACTAAGTCCCCATCGACCCTGGCTCAAAGCCCCAAACCAACGGGCAACAACCTAAAATCTTCGGACAACAACCGGAAATCGACGTCGCCGGACCCGAAGCGACCCTCGGGGACTCCGAAGGCGACCACACCGGACCCGAGGACCCTCACCGGGACTCCAACTCGGACTTCGAACTTATCGAAGCCGACCTCGGGGACTTCAAAATCTTCAACGGGAAGGTTGCAGTCGGCTGGAACTTCGAACACCGAGGCTCGAGCCTCGGACACCGAGGCTCGGACCCCCAACACCGGGGTCCGGACTCCGACCCAACAGGTTGGAACACCCAAGACCCGGCCGGCAACCCCCATTTGCTCGGCTAGGAAAGCCGTTTCTCCGGTCAAATTCCGGATTTCGTCGGTTGCAACCTCCACGGGCGAGGTTGAGGGTTCGGTTACCGAGGTTAACTTAACCTCGGCTGGCGGACCGTCATCCCCGAAACCCAAAACCCCCGGCAGTGAACCTATGCTGACCCGAGCCAGCCGGATTGAAGCCTCACAGGCCGCACGTTAGTCGAAATCGGCTTCACCGAAGGTCGCGAAGCCAACCTCGGACCTTCCGGCTACACCACCGATGTTCGAACCCCCGAACTCCGGGGCTGATAAAACTCCATCACCGACCGACGACGTCTTTGACGCAACCCTGTTACCCAATAAGGTGACCGAGCGTCCGGACAGCAGAAAAGGCTTCAGGTTTCCGTCACCGAAGCAATACCCAGGCTCACACATCGGAGCCTCGGACTACACACCCCGGCGGTACCTGACAAAGACCCCTCCGGAGAAGATTGACAACCCACAAGTCCTCCCTCAACGGATTTACGAGCTGCAAAACCAGCTCTTGGCCGGACAAAACATCGTCCAATCGACGGAGAATGTTCTGTCCCAGACGGTGGCTTCGCACAAACAGGAGCGCAAGAGGCTCACTGACGAACTTGAACGTGCGAATGCTGTCATTGATGACCTTACCCAGGAGATCGAACGGTTAGAGGCCCAGTTGCAAGTAACTGAGGAGCCCTGCCGTCACGAACAAGCCGAAGTCACTAGACTCCAGGACATGCTGGAGCAGTCCCGGGCCGAAGTGGCCACCCTGCGCCAGGACTTGGAGCAGCGGTTACAGGCCCTCGGCTACTCCGAGGCTGGCTCGGCGGAACTCCATAAGATGTTCGACCGGGTGGATGAGTATCGCGAGGAGAACCATCACCTTAAGCAGGGCATCATCGGCCTGGAGGGAGAGATCGACGAGCTCAACTCAGAACTCGACTTCCTCCGGACGGCCTATGCGAACCTCCGAGAGAACCAGAATGACCCGGAGGGTATAGCCTTAGACCTTCGGCTATGCCAGGCCCAACTTGGCCAGCAGATTCTAGCCCTCACCACCCATCTTCAGAACGAAACAGCCCGGTTCGAACAGGCTCGCACCGAGAACCTCGCAGTCATTGAGGCTCAACGAGCCCGGATCACACAGCTTGAGCCCGAGAAAACCCAGTGGGAGATGGACAAGGACCGTCTTCTGAAGTACCAACAGGAGCTTTACAACTTCGGCATCGACCTATCTAACCGGTACAACGACCTTGGTGACAAGTACAACCAGATGTACCAGGAACGAGAAAACCTGGGCATCGAGGTCGCATGCCTGAAGGAAGAGAAGACATATCTCGAGGACTCCATGACCGAGCAACCCCCGTCCTACCGGACTACCCAAGAGCAGGATAAATGTCAGCAGACTGATGACTACCTGCGACGAGATAACCCCCTACTGAACCCAACAGGTCAAATGGGGGCTCTCGAGAGTCAGACGTATCAGGTCGGAATGCTTAGGGCCGAACCATCGGTAGGACCCGTACCGAGAGCGCCGGTGGTACCGTCAGCCCCGGAGCCGGAGCGAAACACTTCGACGGCCACCCCCAACGCACCGACCCAGTCAACTACCACAACGACTACGGCTTACGGAGGAACATCCACAACGACGATGTTCTCAACCGGAACAAGGCCTGTAGTATCAACTTTAACCGCACAGGACGACCCCCGAGCCTCGAACCTCCGAGGCTCGGACTCCCGAAGCTCGGACCCCCGAGGCTCGAACCTCCGAGCCCCGGTAAACGGATCCGGCATGGGACTTCGACCACCGACGAACGCTTCGGCGGGAGGCTCACAGCCTAATTCGGGAAACTCCAACCGGGACCGACAACGTTCGGGTTCCCAGAACACGTACCCGCCGAGGATCGAGGTTCAACCGGTATCGGCAGGGCAGCGCAATTGGGCTGACCCGGTACGCCCCGGATATCCGGATAATGCACCACAGCAGCCTCGGCCAGACAACCGTGACCCAATAGGTCTGGTTGGCCCCGGCGCTGTTGGCAATGGACCTTGCCAGCCTCGGCAAGGCAATATGGACCCAATAGGTCCGGTGCCCCAGGCCGACCAATACGTGGTTATACCACCGGGGATGTGGCTTGACCACAACAGAGTCCTTCAAAGGATGCCTGGGTATGTGGCACCAAACCTGCCACAGAACCAGGGGTATGGAGCGCAGAATCTCCGCCTGGACCTGGACAGCCCCAGCCGGCACCCCTGGTAACCCATACCCCCAACCCCAACCACAGCCGTACCCACCTCAACCCGCCCCGGCTGCGCAGAACCAGCAAGCGGCCTACCCGGTAGTTTGGAACCCTCCGGTAGCCCAACAGGCAATGCCGGCGGTCCAACACCGTCAGACTCCACCACCTGATGAGCAAGACATTGCTCAAGCCCGACAGGAGGGCTATGAAGAAGGCCGGCGCCGATACGAAGAGCGGAACAACCGGATTATGGCTCGGAAGAATCGGGCAGAGTTACCGAAGTTCAACGGCGACGGGGCCAAGGTGGAAGGCTGGATCACAAAGATCCGGCGAATCTATCGCTCGGAGGCTGACGGCGTCGCAATGACGGACGTAGCCTTCATGACGGAGCTAGAGGGCGCCCTAACTGGACAAGCCCTGGAATGGTATCAGAACCAGTCAACTCTGGAACCCGAAGAAAATGGATGGACCGTCGACTACTGGCTGCAGCAATTTGCGGCCCGGTTTATGGACCCTGACAAGCAGGTCACAGCAGTCGCGGACATCACCACCAGAAAGTACATGCTGGGGCAAGAGACACCCGAGCAGTACTATGACGCCATCATAAACCTCAAACAACGAGGCAACCTCACCGACGAATTGGCGGTCTTCTACCTGCGGACGAACGTCACGGAGCCAATCCTTCGGGCAGCCCTGGACGTTCGAATGCCGAAGACGACGCGTGAGTTCCGGGACTACGTACGGGACTTCACCCGGGGTAAGCCGATGTATCAGGTAGTTAAAGGTGGTAATTCCACCAACTACATCACCGTCAGGACGGCGACTCCCGTTCCTGTGACCCAACCGGCTCCCGGATACATCCAACCCAACTCGCCAGGTTACCAGAACGTGCAACCGGGGCTTCATCGACAGAGCCCTCCGGCGACACCACCCCCTCAGGCCCGTGGTCAAATCGACCAGACTTGGGCGGCAATGGCGGCGATGAACCTGAATGGAGCCCCAACAGGGACCATGGTCACGCCGCCAGCCTATGGAAATAGCGGCCAACCGAGTCAGCCTCGGAGCCCCGGCTACGGCCAATCACAGAGCCAGGGTTACTCCGGCTATGGCCAGCCCCAACAGGGCTACAGCCAGCCTCGGAACCCCGGCTATGGCCAGCCCCAACAGGGCTACGGCCAGAACTCCGGCTACGGCCAACCTCAGAACCAGGGGTATGGCTTCGGAGGCGGATATGGACGCGGTGGAGCATCACAATATGGTGGCTCCGGCGGAAGACGTGGCGGCGGGAATCGCGGCCGCGGAAGCTTCGGCAACCGCGCGGGTGGAGGCGGACAGCCCCAGAACGTGCAGCGGCAGCCCCGGACACCACAGCAGGAGGCTCGCCAGCAGGCAACCTACGTCGATCGGATGGAAGCCAAGTTCTTCCAGTGGACCCAGGACGGAATATTTTCCTGTGGTCACTGCCTATGGGGCAACCACAACCAAGCGAGTTGTGGCTACGCCAACCTCCGGCTGGAAGACAATCCAAACCGGAGATGGTACCTGGACTGGAGGTACCGGTACGATAACGGATGGCCGTTAGGTTCGGCGAATCAGAACTACCCGAACATCGTACCACCCCCACGCCCCCGTCAGCAGAATGCCGGCGGATTCGGCGGCCAAGGCAGCCCTAACCGGCAGCCCGGCCAGGAAACGGAGGGAACCCCCAGAATGGTGGTCGACCCCATTGGCAACCCCGCCACCAGCCCAACGGCCGCAACTGCCGCCGTCCCCGGCCCCCAATAGGGGCCCGGGCGGATACCAACCGGCAATTGGCGGGCCTGTCCCGGGTACATCCCAGGGAAACGCCTAAGGTCGATGAGCTCCGGTGACTCATTCGACCTCTGTCATCCAACGGAACCACCGGATAAGGATAACCCTACTAACCGGATTAACCCTTCGGACACAACTCGGAACCTCAACGAGGATTTAGCCTCCGCAACGGTCAGCGAGTCCGCTAGAATCTTAGCGGCGGGGACGGCAGCCCAACTAGGCGCCGAACATCCCCGGTTCGGATACTCGGAGAATCGACCCGAACCTCGCCACGCCGAAAATGCGGCTCCCGGCCCAGAACAGGTACCTGGGAGGATCGGCCAAGGAACTTGGATCCGATCGGCAGCCGGGACACAGAACGTGCCCGGACCCCCAGGCCCAGAAGGTGAAGCCGGGGATGTCGGCCGGAGAAACCGGACCCGACCAGCCGGGACGAGAAACGTCACCAGGCTGCCCGGACGGCTCGGTGCCCAATTAGGCATTACGAGCCACGGGCTAAGCGGAGAATCGGGACGCCGACCCGCAACCTCGCAGGACGTCAGAATGACGCCTGAACCGTCCTTGGTAGGCCAACCAGGTAGACGGCCGGAGGCTCCGACCGACGAAGTAACGGAGTACTTCGAAGACTGGGAAGCAGTACCTTTGGAGGCACAGGTACCCGCCTACTGTCTGCAGCAGGAAGCGGACCTCTTCCAGCGACAACCGGCACGAACTGTAACCGGATCGCGGACGTTCTTCAACATGCAATATAACCTCTCAACTTTACGAGAAGGTCAACCATCCATGGAAGAACGAATAGCAAGCCGGATATACCCGGTAGAAACCGCCGAAGCACTGATGGAAGGCGTCGCGAACCCTCCGGAGGTGCACAACTCGGTTAATGAGGTTTCACCAGGCTTACCAGCCCCGGCAGAACGACTAAGTCCACACCGACCCTCGGAGGTCAACCCACAAGACGGAGTAGACCTACCGAGGCCGGACAGAATCTTAATACCGCCGCGAGCAGACACCAATAGTGTCCCCGGCGGACCAACGACAACCCTAATCCCGGTCGAAGTGACCATCCGAGAAGTAACGATCCAACCGTTACAGTCCACTGAACGACCGAAGGTGGTCCGGGCATGGACACATGAAGTTCAAATTGGACCGGTAACAACCACGGCCATGTTGGACACCGGAGCCGAAACATCCCTAATAGAGGAGCGTTTCTGCCGGGCCAACAATCTTAAACTCGAATCCCTGGGGTACTTCACCAAAATACGCGGTGTTGGCGGACAAATCGCCTTCATGGTGACCCATTGCTGTACCGTACCGGTAACCCTGCAAGGATTCACCAGCCCCCATACCTTCCACGTCCAACCCAACGACTCGGACGTTCCTGTACTTCTTGGATGCGACTACTTGCATTCCAAGTTTGTCTTCATCCGGGCGCCGACCCCCAACGAGGGTCAGCGGAACCCATCTTCGGGCGTAGTGCAGCCTATCCCGATACCAGAGGCATCGGGCACGGCAGCGAATGAGGCTCGGATAAGTCGGCTTGATCACCCGATGAACCCCGGACCCCCGGTCTGCCCGCAATGCTCGGATACCGAACGAAGCCTCGTAACGGAGCTGCAGATCCATAACGCCATCGAACAATACTTGGCGAAAGTACGGACGACCCGATTGGAACCAGTCCGAGGGATACTAAAGTCTATCCCGATACCAGAGGCATCGGCCTCTGGTATACTTAACCAAAGGTACCGAACCTGGTCTTCCGGCATTCGACACCTCCTTGAAACCCGGACGATTGGCATAAGACTCGCACTTGATCGAGTCGGCGCAAGGACGGACGACCAGATCCGAGCTGCAAGGGAGGAATGCCAGGAGGTAATTAACCTAACCGAAGCCTTAGAAGAGGAGATCATCGAATGGGAAGAAGAGCGGATCGTACTCCACGCACAATTTGTGGAACATCAGCTCCCCATACCGGCGCTACTGGAGATCCAGTCCCATGAACTGGGCCGACGCCTGATGTGGCACTTCCGGGACCCTTACCACTTCGGTACCCTGGACACTGCCCCCTTTTGGAGTCGATACGGAGAAGACACCCGTATAACTAGGGTCGTACCGGACCCTGAACCTCCGATCGAGCCTTGTAACTGGCACCAGGCCAAGAAAGTAAGGCTAGCCGAGGCTGTGCACCCACAAAACGGGGGCCGCCTAGCTAATACACGGGCACAAGCCCCGGATCAAGAATATATGGCCTTGGAATGCCCGATCTGCCGTGAAAACAATGGAGCGATCGTCCAAGCCCTCAGAACTCGGAACGAAGAAGTCTGGGAGCATGGTAGGCCACCATCCCCCGGACCTCCCGAACCAGGAAGGTGGGAAGGACCGACTCAGCAGACCCCAACTAGGGTTACTGACGGTCTACTTGGACCATCCGCCGGAACAGCGGAGGAAGGCGAAGCCGACGAATTCGGAGATTGGGACTCGGAAGCCTCGGACGTACAGAGTACAAGTGACTCACCGGACACTGACTCTGATAATGAGCTATCCGACCCTTCAGATAACAACTCATCGGATACTTCCGATGACGACGACGATAATGACATCGGCTTCGACCCTTCGGTTCAATGGGTAGGAATCGACACACCCCCGGACGAACCCCCAAAAGGTGGATCGTCCGGCAGCGAACCCTCAAAGGAAGCCCAGCAACCCCAGAACGGAGGCTCGGGCCAACAACGGGCTGAGTTAACCGCAATTACGGTTTCTCACCCGGCTGACAGCCCAGCAACTTCGGCTACGTCCAGCGATACGGGCCTGGAACAGGACCCCAACACCTCCGAAGCCGAATCCTCGGAAGCCAGCCCCACGTACGACGTCCGTGCGGCGGGTCAACGGGTATCTCAGACCGACGACGAACAGATTGCCCAACAGGCGACATTCGTCGGAGGTAACCCGGTCGAACCCGACAAAAATACAAGTCCGGACGGAGCCTCGGCTAAACCGAAGGCAGCCTCGGTACGACAGAATAAGTCCGAGAAGACCGTCTACAACCCATGGAAACGGGTACGGAGGCCGAAGCCAATAGCTACAGGCCCAACCGTCAATCGTCTTCAGCTCCATACCGAGGATAAGGATGAAGACCGACAACCCGTGTTCGTTGAGAACAAGTGTACCCTACCACCCTTCTCAACCTGTGCCGTACTGGTGCGAACCCTTAAGAGCATGGCCCCTCACCGGGAGATCCATTTTGAGTCCTTCCGGCGGAAGCATTCCGGAGTGCGACCGATCGAAGACACGATCGAGATCCGACCAATTTGCGATACGGCATGGATCAAGATCCAGAACGCGACCGAGTACAACCATGTACTCCGAAGGGGTGCGAAGATTGGATACATGCACTACAGCGACACCTACGGGTTCGAACCCGACAACGAAGGCATCGAATGGGAAATCCCGATGGGAGTAGCCCGGGTCTCACAACATGGAGACCGGCCATACAGCTTACCGAGGACGACACAATATGACGCCACTACGGTACGGACCCAGCAGAAGGTCAGGCTACTACCCAGGGCTATCGTCGAAGTTACGGTAACCCTCGACATAGAAGTTGACCCCGCTAAAAACAAGTACCTGATGTACCTCGGCTCGGAAGAAGCCTTAGCGGAAGGTATCGAGATGAAGGATGGTCCGACCCCACATGACGGGAAGAAGTTCACCATCCTCGTGGCTAACCACACTAATAAGGACATAATCATCCGGAAAGGAACCCCAATGGGTCGAGTCGAGCCGTACGAACATATGACGGACGACCAAAAGGCCCGGGTCCGACTTACCCAAGAAGGTGACGAAGACCCGGCAACCGTTGAAGAACAAAAGAAAGCCATCAACTCCATGAAGCTCGGCGAAAACCTAACCGACGAGCAGCGACAAGTTCTACGGGACATCGCATGGGAGTATCGGCTTGTTTTTCCAACCTCAAAACGACCCTACGGTGACGTCAAGGGAGTCACCCACGTCATCGACGTCCAAGGTGCAAAGCCTATAAAAATGAACCTAACTAGAACCAGTTGGAAGGGTTGTGAATTCATCTCCAAACACGTCCAAGAGATGCTGGACCAAGGAGTGATCGAACCCTCCGACGCAGCATGGAGCTTCCCCGTGGCCTTGGCAGCCAAGAAAAACCCGGACGGCTCCGTCGGAACCAGGTTCTGCATCAACTACATTAAGTTGAATGCAGTAACCAAAAAGAACAACTACCCCCTTCCGAACCCGGATGAACTACTGGACAAGTGCGCCGGGATGGAATATTACGGCAAGGTAGATTGCCAATCCGGTTTTTGGCAGATCCCAATGGACGAAGCCTCGAAGGACATGACAACCTTCGTTACGCCAGAAGGCATGTACAGGTTTAACCGGATGCCGTTCGGAGTCTGTAACGGACCCGCAACCTTCCAGATGCATGTCGATAAGATAACTGCAAAAGCCCGCAAGAAAGGTGTTTTTGCGTACATCGATGACATCATCTTCTTCGGTCGGACCTTTGAAGAATTCAAGGAAGCCTTCCGAGCCACCCTGGACTGCCTACTTGAGGCCGGGTTTACCATTAAACCCTCGAAGTGCGAGGTTGGAACGGATAAGTTACCCTTCCTCGGACACGTCCTTAGCAAAGCCGGAGTCCAGACTGACGACGAGAAAGTAGCGGCCATTGCGCAACACTAACCCCCGCGAACAGAACGCCAATTGCGGTCGTTCCTCGGGTTGGCTAACTACTATCGGAAGTTCATCCGCAACTATGCCCAACGGACATCGAAGATGTATGAACTCCTTCGGAAGACTAATTCCATCCGGACAGACTGGACGGACGACCATACAGCGGAGTTCAACGGCATCAAAGAGGCTCTAACCACAGCCCCGGTACTCGCAAAGTTCGACCCGACCAAGAAGACGGTAATCGAATGCGATGCCAGTGGAGCTGACTTGGCGCGGTGTTGTCACAAGAAGACCACCCTGTAGCATTTGCCAGCCGAGTTCTCCATGGAGCCGAGAAGAACTACGGAGTCACCGAATGGGAATGTCTAGCCGTAGTTTGGGCCGTCCAGAAGTTTAAACACTTCATTGACCACGGACCCTTCACCGTCAGAACGGATCACCGAGCCTACAGAACCTGATGCGCTGTGAGTCCAATAGACCTGCATCAACCCCGGTTAACACGGTGGGCTTTGGCTCTGCAAGGCAAGGACATCACCATCGAGTACAAACCTGGAGTTTCCTGCGACAACGCGGATGCTCTGTCTCGGTGGCCCCTTGAACGACCCGACGATAACGACCCCATGAAGAATTGGACCAGGTACCCAACTTTGAGGACTTCAAGGATGAGATCAAAATAAGGTCTCACCGGGTACAAAGACACGATCAAGGAAAGGAGCCGAAGACATCCGGACCTCATACTCGAGCCCGGAGGCTGGACGGACGAGGCTAAAATAAGGTCTCTCGAGTGGCAGCTGAATGGAGGCAGACCACAAATATGCGTCGCCCCGTTCCAAAAAAGCAACCTGCTGCCCGGATGCAAGGTCATTTCGGACTGGGACGACCTGTCCACCCCCTACGTAGGGGTAATCAACGTAGTCGTACCGGACGACCCGGGCTCACAAGGCGCGAGTCGAACCGCAAAGGTACGGACTACCGAGGTTAACGGACTGGAGGTCCTGGTTCACAAGGCGAACCTGAGGACGAAGAAGAGAAGCCGATGGAGTCCAACAAGGAGTTACGCAGACTGCAACCTGGGACCCTCACCTCCGGAAGAAGATCGATGAGCTGGAAAACCAGGACCAGCTGGACCATAAATCCCCATTGTTGAACATTACCAGATGAGCGGAGGTCTATTGTACCGGCTGACCACCCACAACACCAAGTTGGAACGACGGTTCGTGGTCCCGCTCTTCATGCGAAAAGGCATCATCCGAGCACTTCACGACGGAAAAACCGGCAACCACTTCGGCCGCGTGAAAACATTGGAGGCAGCGAAGCTTCGGTACTACTGGGACCGGATGCTATCCGACATTCACGACTACGTGGATAACTGCCCCGGTGTACCTTTGGTGAACAAGCCTCGGACCAAACCACCCGGTAAACTCCAGAAGATGGAGGTCGGTGAACCATGGTTCCGAATCTACGCGGACTTTAAAGGACCTTTACCTCGGACTGAGTCGAAAGGATACCAATACATCGCGGTCGTTACCGACCAGTTCACCAAGTTCACCATAGCCCGAGCGACCAAGACCAACTCGGCAAAGGAGTTCGAAAAGTTCTTCGTGGAGGATGTCGTCCTAAAATACGGCATGCCGACCCACCTTCACACCGACCAAGGATCCCATTTCACGGCTAAGACCTTCGCCAAAGTAGCTAGGATCTTCGGGATCAAGCATACCTTCGGAACAGCCTACCACCCAGAGGGTCAAGGCCAAGTCGAACGTTCCATGCAGACGATATGGGATGGAATTCGGAAGGAATGCGACGCCAAGGATGGTCACCGATGGCACCGGAACCTACAGTACGTAGTATGCGGAATCAACCGGGCGAAACATGCGACCACCGGGTTCTCACCCTACTACATGCTGTACGGACGTGAGATGACCATACCCCAGGACGTCATCACCGGAACCAACGCACCGGAACACTACACCGACAAGGAACAATACATCAGAAGGGTGAAGGAACGGCTCCAGAGGGCCCACGACATCGCGAAGACGAACATCGACGAAGCCTTCGAGAAAGCAGCCGAACTCTACAATAAAAAGAAATCCGTACCGGACTTCCAGAAGAGGGACCTCGTCCTGGTAGAGTATCCCAATAAGGATCCTACCAGGAAGGAACGGTACGATGGAGTATGGACGGTACTCAACTATAAAGGACCCAACAACCTTTGGCTCCGCAACGTTGAAACCGGAAAAGAAGATGTTGTCGCCGTGGATAGATGTAAGCATCATCCAAGCAACAAGCGTCGGCGGATCACCCGATCGTACGGTCAGAAGAAAGGAGGTAACCCTGGTAACAACCTGCAACGGTGCCGTACCCCATGAGGTCAGCCTGCCCGCAATACTCCGGGCCCGAAAGGCTAACTCAGCCGAAGATAAGCCGAAGGAACCGGCAAGGAGCTTCAAAACTGGACTTAACGTCGGTTCAGGACCCCAATAAGGGTCCGTCCGACAAACTAAGTCCAGAGGAACCTCCCAAACCCAAGGAAAACGCGGCCGACCGAGGAAGAAGCCTCCGTCGGACTTCGAGACACCAGCCCTGCAGGAATTGCAGAAGCAGGCTGTGATAGAGGATGAACCGAGGCCGTCCCGAGAAGCCTAAGGACTTAGCCGGATCATCCGAGGCTACCCGAAGTCGGTGGACTTAGCCGCAAAACCCGAGGCTACCTTAACTAAGCCTAAGGAGCCTAAGGCACCGAAGGAGAAGCCGGCAAAAGCGAAGAAACCGGTGAAGAAGCGACTGACACACTGGTCCCGGCAGTTTCAACCGATAAGGCGGTTGAACCCCGGCTCCAAAGCGGAAGTACGGGACGGTTAAGAAGCCTAAGTTAACGGCTCAGGAGGTACGAAGAAGCTCAAGTGGCCGAAGAAGCACAAGGATATCCTCGACAGGATTGCTGAAGGACGGAGAACCGGTCAAATCGACCAAACCCACAAAGAAGCCCAAAACACCAAAAAAAAAAACCCACCACACCACATAGGGCCATAGTTAACTAGAATAAGTTAGGCTTAGCTAGGACATAGTTAAGAATGGACCTTTGGTGTCGGAATGGGACCTCTTCAGTTGTGCATGGAATCTTCAGTTGAACTTATTTGGCCTTATCAGAATGCTAACGAGCCGTATCTCCTTTATCCCAATAGCCTCTCATAACGATGTCTGACCGACGACGAGACCCTCCGTCGAGTGGATCGAACAGCAGCCGACGCGACAACCGACGATCTCAGCCGTACCCGCACGACCGATCGGGTTTCCCGAGCTGAAACGCGTTCGGCCACCCAAACCCCAATCCACAGGTAACAAATCCGCATGCGAACGTAGGCTGATTCTTTGGCAGGTTTAACGGTCGGGTCACGGATGGTCACTCAACCCCGGACGATCCCCCTCCAGACCTTGCCACCGGGCACTATGCTCGACGAAACCGGACTTTTGGTGAATGTGAGCGCGGCCACCGGTCAGAGTGCACCGGCCACCGGTCAGAACGCACCGGCAGTACCGATTGGCCCAATAGGTCAAATCCGCCCGCCACTTGTACCGGGACCATTCATCCCCGGACCAGTCATGCCACCGACGCTACCATACATCCCGATTACGGTAACGAGCATCCAGCCGGCCCCAATAGGGCCGCTGATGACCAAGCCGATGAAACCCATGCCGAACCAAATGTTCGCCATGTTCACCCAATGGTGCAACCAGATGGGTATGAACCAGCCACAAGGCGGCGCGGTCAACTCTGATGGGATACCCTAGTTACTGGACCCATGGGAGCCTCGCAGCAACCGACTATACCGGCGGCGCCACGACAGGACGGCACAAATATGCCTCCGGTATCAGCGACGGCTCGGCCGAACGCAACGGACACCATCCTCGTTCACTCGATACTACGAGGATGGAACGAAGGCTTTTTCAGTCCACATGCTGAAACGACCGAAGCTCGACATCATCAGCGGAGGCAGCCCCAGCTCAACCGACAGCTGAACCCTCGACCGGACCTTCCACAGCCAGACCTCCGGCAACCGCAATTACGGTTGAACCGATTCGGCTGCATCTTCAGCTGGATCGCGAAGGCAGATCCGACCTCGGAAGAACTCACACTGGGTCTTATGGAAGCTGAGAGTGGACCCTCGTCCAGCGCAAGATAGAAGCTCTCGCTGAGCGACCCTAACTTTGCGCAGGAATTGACCCGATTGAATCTCGGAAATGAAGGAACTGGAACAATATATCCAGGATACCTGAGCCATACTTCAAGTCCGGAAGTCAACCTCCGAGACTCCAGCCTCAGAAAGAGGGCCAGCCTTAGCAACCGCAAC